>NC_138298.1:16825000-17425000 GCF_965601325.2 Salmo salar
ATTTTGCGATAAAAAAATAAAAAACGGGCAAAAAAGGAGGAGAAAAAAACACCACCAACTAACACTATTTCATAACACAAATAAACATCACCACCCAATTCCACTACTTTAACTGTTTGGGTTGATGGGACTCTTTCGTTCAGCATACCTTGTAACTCATCTCCAGTAAAACCTGGTACATCCAAGTACTTATCGTAGCAGCTGCCACCACAACATATATTTTCTGTGATTTACATTCCATTTCTGCAGTACAGTTAATAACCATGGCAATGAATGCTAAGAAGCCAATCTTACTGAAGCATACATTCGTATCACTCTATTGGCCAAGGCCCTTGACCCATTATGCTCTGCTCTCCCTGGCAACCTCAACCTGTCTCTTGCACCGGGCACTTCTGATCCCCAGCAACATGGGCACCCCCACAATTTACACAATGTTTTTTTCCACCTATACTACACATTCCTTTGTCCCATGCCCTCCTGCACACTTTTCACATTTTGGAATCTCCCTCCTACAACATGACCATAAGCTTGGCTTCTGAAACACCTTAGTGGGTTCGACACAAAAGCTCTCACGGGATAACTGACATATCCCAACCTGACTATCAGGAAAAGACTGCTTCAAAACTCAAAAAGGACAGACACTTTCTAATCAGTTTCACGACGCTCGCCACCGGGTCTGCTTCGCACCGAAACGGCGAGCGTCACAGACACAGGGAACATTCCATTTTAGTTGCTCAACCTCAACACTTAACAGCAACCCAGTAATCACTCCTTTCAAAGGCAAGTCACAGGTCTTTTCCCTAGGCACATAACGCAAAGAAACACAGACAGAAGAAACACAGAAAATCATCACAAGTCCATTTCGAGCTACCAACACCAATTTATTTTCTACCCAGCCCGAGACTACATATGAATCAGCCAAAAGGCAGGGATCCACTTTCTCCAAAAATGTCACTCCCACTGCACCCAAATCATCCTTTGCTTGGACTTGGAGGTCTTCACCACACCTGCCACCAGAGGTAATTCATCCTCACACTCGTCAGATAAAATTCCTGAGCCATCAGACAGCAGAATACGGTTTGTACTTGGAACCATTCTTCCTCCACACACATCTTCCCATTGCACTTCGCTCTTCTACTTCTTCTTTGCTATCCATGACCAAGTCTTTCCGTTTACCACGCTCATGCCGCGCCTAAATCCGCTGTACTGCTTGCAGCAGACACACTGATGGCCTTTGTCCAATACCCACCTTCTGTTCCTTATCCCAATTTATCTCTGGCCTCTCCATGCTCCCAAAACTTGCCACAGTCGTCAGTCAGGTTTCCTCCTCATCATCCATCTTAATTTGTTCTTCTTCTGTGGGTTTTATGGCGGATTACATCCCAAAAAGGTGTATTGCCGCCACCAACTGGACGGGGTTGAAAAAACAATGTAAATAGTAAATTCATATGTGGCGTAGACAAACTTAATCCACACAACTAAAAATAATACATTTACAATACTCCCAATTATTCTGTCCTTCAAAGCTCTATATCTCCCTTCTTAGGAGATATAGATGCATAGATATAGATGCAATACTCGATGCAACTCCTCCGCTGAGAAGTCTTCCAGTCCCAGGAACCAAAATACAAGTCTGTATCATGTGAGAATGTGAGCATACCGCATACCTAGATGCTCAACTGAGGGACTTAGTAATACATAAATAAAACTCTTACCCCAGGACACTTCACAGGATGATAATAAGATAATCAGCTAAAGAATCGTTCCCCTGCATACATCTCAAGCCACAATCTCTCCCTGTTGTGGACACTCATATGTCTGATAAGGTAACTCAGGAAAGATAAGCTATTGTAACACAGCTTACACTTGAAGGGCCTCTCCTTGATGTGAATGGTGTGGTGCTTCGTCACATAGTTCGCCTTAGAAAAGTGCTTTCCACACGTGGGGCAGTCGTACGGCTTGTCTGCGTCCGTCCTAACGCTCGCCCTCCCACTTTGTGACCCAATGACACTAGAGGAGGTAGAAACAGGAGCCAACACCCTAACTAAGGTGGTTAGTCTTTGAGCTCCCTCCTCTAGCCATTGTTTGGATTGTGTGCTGTGTTCACCACTTCTCGTGGTGACACCCATCTGTATTGGTGGGGTAACCCTGAGGTAACTGAGAAAGGCTAGACCCAGGTACAGGCTTTCTATGAACCCAGTCACCAGGCATTAGACAAGACCCTGGAGAAGGAGAAGACAGACTTCCTGTTAGACTCCCACCAGGGGGGTTCCCCACCACTCTCTGTGAAGGCTGAAGCCCAGGGTGACCTGCTCTGTTCATCATGGATACTGTGGTGTTTGTATGTTCGTATCATAGGAACAGGAGGGACTATTTCTAGCGAACTGTTACTGTAGGACCTAAGCCTTCAGAGGGACCAAAAACCTTCCATAAGCCTACATTGTATCTTCTGTAGCCGGACCATTCAATTTATAGCGAAGGAGGAGCAATGCATTTTGGTGACATTATGAATGAATCAAACAGCCCTGGCTGCGCTTCGGGCTTACACAGAGACAGAACCAGCACAGACACAAATGTAACACACAGCATAAAATAATGCAACCAGCAAAACAAAAACCACTGTTTACACAACCTACTGTAGCCTAACACCACTATCACACCATCACCAACAGCGACAACAACAGTGACACATCAAAGGTGACAGGCTCGTGGTGCTGAAAGGACAGCGACCGTAATACATGCGCACTCCATGGCTAAAAGAGAGCGCAGTTTTGGTCAAACACATAGACACGGCAGATAGACAGCATCAAATAGTGTCAAAGAATAAGCAGCCTATTCACAAAACCATTCAAATCAATCTATATATCCTCTCTGAAGGCTTAGAAGGCCTTCAAGGTTCGCCACTGGTTCCCAGGATGACATGCTCTGTTCATCATGGATACTGTGGTGTTTGTATCATAGGAACAGGAGGGTCTATCTCTATCAGCCCCAGGCCCCGCTCCATCCCTGCACTGAGACTGTGAAGAGAAGGGTCTGTGCTGCAGACTGGATCCCTGACTGGAGCCTCTGTCCCTCTGATGATGACCAAGACTGAAGATGTTCAGTCTACGTGTCCACTGGTTGTGTTCTGTGTGGTGGTGGTGGAGAGTCTCTGTATCTCATAGTTTGGTCCTGGTTCCGAGTCGGGAAGGAACAGCGACGACTCCTGATCCATGGTCCTGATCCGGGGCCATGGTTTGTCACCAGCCGCTTCAGAGATCCTGTCACTGCCCTAAAAACAAATTGTACAGAAGAGCATATAAAGGTTTCTAAGTCTTTGCTGAACATGACATTATAAAATGTTAACCAGTCAAGCCCATCTCTAACAATGTGATTAAAGTTCCTAACAATATGGAATCATTGGTGTTTATTATAAAAATATCCATATGTGTTGATTCAGGAATTAAGTATGTTTTGGTTCGACTGAGATAAGGGAAATTCAGTACCTGCAATGATACAAAAATAATCAAGTCAGTCAGAACAGACAATTTTGTATTTAATTTGAACAAAATGGTCATACATTCACGTAACCTGGTGTACAGTACTTTTATTGTACAAAACAATACATAAGTAGTAACTTTTCTCAGTATGGTAACACTTGACCTTTTAGGTAAATCTCACTTTGATGAAAAACATTTTAGAATAGTTTTTGAAAAGATTCAACATTACACACCTTCACTACTTTATGTCAAGTAAACATGAATTAAGGCACTATAATTTCCTCATAAAACACCAACATCAAACAACATGACAGGTTGTCACTTTTCATCAATGAAGCCTTTTTACAGACACCATCACCACCATATCATCTACTCTGCCTCATCATACTCATTCTTTCCTCAGTTCCCAACTACATCCTAAACCAACAGAATTAACTACAAACTAACTAAATAGTACTACAGTGCCTTCAGAAAGTATTCACACACCTTGAATTTTTCCACATTGTTGTGTTTGAAAGTGGGATTAAAATGGATTTGTAATTTTTTGTCAATGATCTACTATAAATACTGTCAAACATCAGTAAAAAAAAAGTAAATGATTAGAAAACACTAATATACTGTTTCTACATTATATAAGTATTCAACCCCCTGAGTCAATACATGTTAGAATCACTTTTGGCAGCGATAACAGCTATGAGTTTTTCTGGGTAAGTCTCTAAGAGCTTTCCACACCTGGATTGTGCAACATTTGCCAATTATTCTTTAAAAGAATTCTTCAAGCTCTGTCAAATTGATTGTTGATCATTGCTAGACAACCATTTTCAGGTCTTGCCATGGATTTAAGCAGATTTAAGTTAAAACTGTAACTCGGCCACTCAGGAACATTCATTTTCTTCTTGGTAAGCAACTCCAGTGTAGATTTGGCCTTGTGTTTTAGGTTATTGTCCTGCTGAAAGGTGAATTAATCTTTCAGTGTCTGGTGGAAAGCAGACTGAAACAGGTTTTCCTCTAGGATTTTACTTGTGCTTTGCTCCATTCTGTTTCTTTTTTTTTATCCTGAAAAACTCCCCAGTCCTTAACAATTACAAGCATACCCATAACATGATGTAGCCAGCATTATGCTTGAAAATATAGAGAGTGGTACTCAGTAATGTGTTTTATTGGATTTGCCCCAAACATAACACTTCATTTTCAAGACAAAAAGTGAATTGCTTTGTCCATTTTTTTGCAAACAGGATGTATGTTTTGGAATGTTTAGGCTTCCAAAACTCTGTCAATTAGGTTAGTATTGTGGAGTAACTACAATGTTGTTGATCCATCCTCAGTTTTCTCACATCACAACCATTAACCTCACTAGGGTAGGGGGCACTGTTTTCACCGCCGGATGAAAAGCGTGCCCAAAGTAAACTGCCTGCTACTCAGGCCCAGAAGCTAGGATATGCATATAATTGGTAGATTTGGATAGAAAACACTCTAAAGTTTCCAAAACTGTTAAAATAATGTCTGTGAGTATAACAGAACAGATACAAGATTTTTGCAACGTAAGCTTAACTTTCTGAACATTCGAGATGTGTAGTCCACTTGTGTAGCTAGCAGGACTGACTGTGTTCGCTAGCCAACGTTTAATCACTTCTGCGTTATGAAAGGTACCAGACACGGACACGAATGATCCATTGGTAGTTTGTTGTAACCACGTATTGGTGCTAACCATGTGTTATTGGATGCTAGCATGCTAGTTAGCTACGGCGTCATAGGACACGGTGCACTGGAAGAAGCTGGAAGAATACTGTACCAAGTTATCTAGCTGAATAAACTAAGTTTCAGCCTATTCCTGGTAACATTGAACCACTGTAGTTTACATCAATTATAATTTCTAAAGTGGAAGTTGGAAAGTTATATTTGAGTGTCATTGAGTGTTCATTCCAATCTCCTTTGCATTAGCATAGCCTCTCCTGTAGACTGTCAACCATGTGTCTGCCTGTCCCTGTTCTCTCCTCTCTGCACAGGCCACACAAACGCTTCACACCGCGTGGCCGCTGCCACTCTAACCTGGTGGTCCCAGCGCGCACGACCCACGTGGAGTTCCAGGTCTCCGGCAGCCTCTGGAACTGCCGATCTGCAGCCAACAAGGCAGAATTCATCTCAGCCTATGCTACCCTCCAGTCCCTCGACTTCTTGGCACTGACGGAAACATGGATTACCACAGAAAACACTGCTGCTCCTACTGCTCTCTCCTCATCTGACCACGTGTTCTCGCATACCCCGAGAGCATCTGGTCAGCGGGGTGGTGGCACTGGAATCCTCATCTCTCCCAAGAGGACATTCTCTCTTTCTCCCCTGACCCATCTATCTCCTCATTTGAATTCCATGCTGTCACAGTCACTAGCCCATTCAAGCTTAACATCCTTATCATTTATCGCCCTCCAGGTTCCCTTGGAGAGTTCATCAATGAGCTTGACGCCTTGATAAGTTCCTTTCCTGAGGATGGCTCACCCCTCACAGTTCTGGGTGACTTTAACCTCCCTACGTCTACCTTTGACTCATTTCTCTCTGCCTCCTTCTTTCCACTCCTCTCCTCTTTTGACCTCACCCTCTCACCGTCCCCCCCTACTCACAAGGCAGGCAATACGCTTGACCTCATCTTTACTAGATGCTGTTCTTCTACTAATCTCACAGCAACTCCCCTCCAAGTCTCTGACCACTACCTTGTATCCTTTTCCCTCTCGCTCTCCTCCAACACTACTCACTCTGCCCCTACTCAGATGGTATTGCGCCATCGCAACCTTCGCTCTCTCTCTCCTGCTACTCTCTCCTCTTCCATCCTATCATCTCTTCCCTCTGCTCAATCCTTCTCCAACCAATCTCCTGATTCTGCTTCCTCAACCCTCCTCTCCTCCCTTTCTGCATCCTTTGACTCTCTATGTCCCCTATCCTCCCGGCCGGCTCGGTTCTCCCCTCCTGCTCCGTGGCTTGACGACTCATTGCGAGCTCACAGAACAGGGCTCCGGGCAGCCGAGCGGAAATGGAGGAAAACTAGCCTCCCTGCGGACCTGGCATCTTTTCACTCCCTCCTCTCTACATTTTCTTCCTCTGTTTCTGCTGCTAAAGCCACTTTCTACCACTCTAAATTCCAAGCATCTGCCTCTAACCCTAGGAAGCTCTTTGTCACCTTCTCCTCCCTCCTGAATCCTCCTCCCCCTCCCACCCTCCTCCCTCTCTGCGGATGACTTCGTCAACCATTTTGAAAAGAGGTTGACGACATTCGATCCTCGTTTGTTAAGTCAAACGATACCGCTGGTCCTGCTCACGTTGCCCTACCCTATGCTTTGACTTCTTTCTCCCCTCTCTCTCCAGATGAAATCTTGCGACTTGTGACGGCCGGCCGCCCAACAACCTGCCCACTTGACCCTATCCCCTCCTCTCTTCTCCAGACCATTTCCGGAGACCTTCTCCCCTACCTCACCTCGCTCATCAACTCATCCTTGACCGCTGGCTACGTCCCTTCCGTCTTCAAGAGAGCGAGAGTTGCACCCCTTCTCAAAAAACCTACACTCGATCCCTCCGATGTCAACAACTACAGACCAGTATCCCTTCTTTCTTTTCTCTCCAAAACGCTTGAGCGTGCCGTCCTTGGCCAGCTCTCTTGCTATCTCTCTCAGAATGACCTTCTTGATCCAAATCAGTCAGGTTTCAAGACTGGCCATTCAACTGAGACCGCTCTTCTCTGTGTCACGGAGGCTCTCCGCACTGCTAAAGCTAACTCTCTCTCCTCTGCTCTCATCCTTCTAGACCTATCTGCTGCCTTTGATACTGTGAACCATCAGATCCTCCTCTCCACCCTCTCCGAGTTGGGCACCTCCGGCGCGGCTCATTCTTGGATTGCGTCCTACCTGACAGGTCGCTCCTACCAGGTGGCGTGGCGAGAATCCATCTCCGCACCACGTGCTCTCACCACTGGTGTCCCCCAGGGCTCAGTTCTAGGCCCTCTCCTATTCTCGCTATACACCAAGTCACTTGGCTCTGTCATATCCTCACATGGTCTCTCCTATCATTGCTACGCAGACGACACACAATTAATCTTCTCCTTTCCCCCTTCTGATAACCAGGTGGCGAATCGCATCTCTGCATGTCTGGCAGATATATCAGTGTGGATGACAGATCACCACCTCAAGCTGAACCTCAGCAAGACGGAGCTGCTCTTCCTCCCGGGGAAGGACTGCCCGTTCCATGATCTCGCCATCACGGTTGACAACTCCATTGTGTCCTCCTCTCAGAGTGCTAAGAGCCTTGGCGTGACCCTGGACAACACCCTGTCGTTCTCAGCTAACATCAAGGCGGTGACCCGATCCTGTAGGTTCATGTTCTACAACATTCGCAGAGTACGACCCTGCCTTACATAGGAAGCGGCGCAGGTCCTAATCCAGGCACTTGTCATCTCCCGTCTGGATTACTGCAACTCGCTGCTGGCGGGGCTCCCTGCCTGTGCCATTAAACCCTTACAACTCATCCAGAACGCCGCAGCCTGTCTGGTGTAAAACCTTCCCAAGTTCTCGCACGTCACCCCGCTCCTCCGCACACTCCACTGGCTTCCAGTTGAAGCTCGCATCTGCTACAAGACCATGGTGCTTGCCTACGGAGCTGTGAGGGGAACGGCACCTCCGTACCTTCAGGCTCTGATCAGTCCATACACCCAAAGAAGGGCACTGCGTTCATCCACCTCTGGCCTGCTCGCCTCCCTACCTCTGCGGAAGCACAGTTTCCGCTCAGCCCAGTCAAAACTGTTCGCTGCTCTGGCACCCCAATGGTGGAACAAGCTCCCTCACGACGCCAGGACAGCGGAGTCAATCACCACCTTCCGGAGACACCTAAAACCCCACCTCTTTAAGGAATACCTGGGATAGGATAAAGTAATCCTTCTACCCCCCCCAAAAAAAAGGATATAGATGTACTATTGTAAAGTGGTTGTTCCACTGGATATCATAAGGTGAATGCACCAATTTGTAAGTCGCTCTGGATAAGAGCGTCTGCTAAATGACGTAAATGTAAATGTATATGGCAGGCGAAAACCGGAGAGAAATCCATCCAGGAAGTGGGATTTTTTTATGTTTGTAGTTTTCTATTGAATGCCATTACAGTATCCATTGACTTAGGACTCAAATTGCACTTCCTATGGCTTCCACTAGATGTCAACAGTCTTTAGAAATTGTTTTAGGCTTGTATTCTGAAAAATGAGGGAGTAAGACCACTTTGAGTGAGTGGACCCTGGGAAGTCGCCAGACCTGTTTCCTGCGCATGACCGAGAGCGTGCCTTTCTTGTTTTTATTTTATATTGACAACGCTATTGTCCGGTTGAAATATTATTGATTATTAAGGATAAAATCAACCCGAGGATTGATTATAAACATCGTTTGACATGTTTCTACGAACTTTACGGATACTAATTGGATTTTTCGTCTGCCTGTTGTGACTGCCTTTGAGCCATTGGATTACTGAACAAAACGTGCCAACAAAAATGAGTTTTTTGGATATAAAGAGGGACTTTATCAAACAAAACAAACATTTGTGTAACTGGGAGTCTTGTGAGTGAAACCATACGAAGATCATCAAACGTAAGGCATTTTTTATATCGCCATTTCTGACTTTTGTGTCGCACCTGCCTGGTTGAAATAAGATTTCGTCGTAAAGCCTTTTTGAAATCTGACACGGCGGCTGGATTAACAAGACGTTAAGATTTATTTTGATGTATAACACATATTTTCAAGAATGTTAAATATTTGAATTGAGTATTTTTGAATTTCGCGCTCTGCAATTTCACTGGATGTTGGCCAGGTGGGACGCTACCGTCCCAGGTACCCATAAGAACTTTTAAACTAACAATTTTAAAGTCACCATTGGCCTCATGGTGAAATCCCAGAGTGGTTTACTTCCTCTCCGGAAACTGAGTTAGGAAGGACGCCTGTATCTTTGTAGTGACTGGGTGTATTGATACATCATTCAAAGTGTAATTCGTAACTTCACCATGCTCAAAGAGATATTCAATGTCAGATTATTTTATTTGTACCCATCTACCCCTTTCTTTGTGAAGCATTGGAAAACCTCCCTGGTCTTTGTGGTTGAATCTGTTTGAAATTCATTGCTCGATTGAAGGACCTTAAAGATAATTGTATGTGTGGGGTACAGAGATGAGTTGGTCAGAAAAAATGTATGTTAAACACTATCACTGCACACAGAGTGAGTCCATGAAACTTACGAGACTTGTTAAGCACATGTTTACTCCTAACCTTATTTAGGCTTGCCATAACAAAGGGGTTGAATACTTACTCAAGACATTTCAGCTTTTCATTTTTTATTAATTTGTAAACATTTCTAAAAACATAATTACACTTTGAAATTATGGGATATTGTGACCAAAAAATCTAAATGTAATACATTTTAAATTCAGGTTGTAACAACAAAATGTGGAAAAATCAAGGGGTGTGAAAACCTTCTGAAGGCACTGTACATATTACTATACATGCGCTGTGTGCATTTTCTGTTGTGTCCTCAGGTAGCTCCTCTCTGAGAACCTCTTCCTGCAGTAGGTGCAGGCGAACGACATCTATCTTGTGTGGACCTTCAGGTGCATCTTCATATTGTGCTGGCGGGAGAACCTCTTCTCACAGTGGGGGCAGCTGTACGGTTTCTCCCCTGTGTGGACCCTCAGGTGCCTCTTCAGGTTGGATGAGTCTGAAAAACTGACCCGGCACAGGTGGCAGCCGAAAGGTTTCCCCCCTGTGTGCATCCTCTGGTGGAGCTCCCCCTGTTCGGGGAAACTGAAGACTTTCCCACAGAACGAAGACGGGAAGCGCTTCTCTTTGGTGCTGACACCTTTACTGATTCTGTCTCTATTACCATCATTTGTCAATGGGCTTGTGTAGCCATTTAGTGTTTTGGCATTGTCCGAGGTCTGGTTTAACATAAGGAGAGTGTGAGGAGGATGAAGGCCAGGGAGTGCCTGTGTTGTCACAGGGTCCATGTTCCAGTTGATAGATCCTATAGAAGGCAGGCTGAAGGCAGCACCTGTTAAGGGGTTAACCTGAGGCTCCATCAGTCTCTCTGAATCACAACTATAGGAGCAGGACGGAGCATCACTTGCGGAGTCTGTGACTGTTCTCTCTCGCTGCATACCGACATCTCCCCGTCCCCGCAGACAAAATCTACGCCTCGCCCTGGTCTCAGCCAGTCTGTTGTCATGGAAACTATGTTCGGTTGTTGTTTTGTGTTCGACTGTCTGTTTCTGGTTGTGGTAAACAGTGTTGTTCCCCAGTCCAGAGTTGAAGATGCTGTCCCATCCACTGACCTCCACTATGTCGCCTCTGGTCCTGCCCTGCTCAATGATGTTGTCCACTGGGCCCTTGGCTGCACCCGTCTGGGTCTGGGAATCCAAGATGGCCGACCAATCTTCTCTGTTATCCTCCAGCCAACCACCTGTAGGAAGTGTTTAGAAAATGACATAAAAACATGTCAGAGAACTTTACATGTAGAGGTTTTTTTTTGTTAGTTACCTGGGCCCGGTTTCCCAAAAGCATCTTAAAGCTATGTTCATCGTTAGAACCTTCGTATGAGCATCGTTAATCTGTTTCCCAAAACCATCATTACTAAAGTTGCTCTTGAAAACGCTCGTTATTTAACGACTGCCTCAGACCACTTGTAGAACAGTGAAGTACGTCGTTAGATGCTTTTTTGCCCATCCACATCACTTTATACACAGAATCAAGATGTTTATCGGTCTTTCTGTGACAGCCGATAACTTCAGAACGAATGTGACAGTGACTACAAAACTACAAATACAAAGTTGCTCATTTCTTTGCATAACAAGCGAAGGATATAAAGATGCTTCAAATGAAAACCCAGATGACTGTATTAAAAGAAATACAGTAGGCCTATAGGCTACAGAGACCTGTATTTTGAATGTTAATTCAATTGAGTTTTATTTAGCTATTTGTATGCTACTGTCTGTAATTTGTGCCTCAATATATTTCATGATGTGTAACATGTGCGCAACAATGTTCCAAATCTTGATCTAGTACATTATTATAGGGAAAGCATTAGAATAAGCCACCTCAATATTTGTAGCCATAGGTGACGCTATCTCTAGGAGCTGATCCGTCGTCGGTATTGTGGAATAATTCAAATGTTAAGGTAAGATTGGAAAGGGAGAACGCTGATCCGACAGCAGCGCTGCCTTTCTTTCGATCCTATCAGTATCAACACATGCGTTCGCACTTAGCGAACGTTCTCTCTGCATGGGGTTTTGGGAAACGCATGTTACATTTTAGGACATTGTAAAAAAGATGCATCTGTAAAAAAAAACTTGTAAGCCTAAGTTCCATCGCTATAGGGAAATCAGGCCCTGGTCATGTTCATACATTATAATGTGTGTTTTTGTATGTAAACATGTGGTATTAACTTCATTTTATGAATCAAGAAAAAATAAATGAAAATAATAGCCAGGTGCATCACTATTCCCATTGAAGATCTATTACTGTATGTAGGCTATATGTATTTCGCCCTTACCTTGCTCCCCCATCTTTACACCACTCAGCAGATCAATGCTCTCTGATCCGTCTTCTATTGTCTCCTCTTTGACCAGCAGCAGATCAGGCTTCCCATCCTCCATGTCTACTGACTGTAAGAGATACAGAGTGAGAGGATGTTGGATCAGGAAATCTGATATGAGCACCCTGCTATGGGGCATCTTCTGATTGGGCAATGAGGGATTGCTATGAGTGCTATACAAACATGCTAGTTGATTTGATACTATACAAATGTACACTGAACAAAAATATAAAAACACTACATGGAGCAATTTCAAAGATTTTACATTGTTACAGTTCATAAGGAAATCAGTCAATTGAAATAAATTCATTCAGCCCTAATCTATGGATTTCACATGACTGGGAATACAGATATGCATATGTTGGTCACAGATACCTTAAAAACAAGTGGGGGCATGGATAAGAAAACCAGTCAGTATCTGGTGTGACCACCATTTGCCTCGTGCAGCGCGACATCTCTTTCACATAGAGTTGATCAGGCTGTTGATTGTGGCCTATGGAATGTTGTCCCACTCTTCAATGGCTGTGCAAAGTTTCTGGATATTGGCGGGAACTGGAACACACTTTCATACACGTCGATCCAGAGTATCACAAACATGCTCAATGGGTGACATGTCTGGTGAGTATGCAGGCCATGGAAGAACTGGGAAAGAACAGGAACTGTGTACAGATCCTTGAGACATGGGGCCGTGCATTATCATTCTGAAACATGAGGTGATGGAGGCGGATGAATGGCACGACAATGGGCCTCAGGATCTCGTCACGGTATCTCTGTGCATTCAAACTGCCATTGATAAAATGCAATTGTGTTCATTGTATGTAGCTTATGCCTGCCCATACCATAACCCCATCGCCATCATGAGGCACTCCGTTCAGAACGTTGACATCAGCAAACCGCTCGCCTACACAACGCCATCTACATGTCCTAATAGTTTGCTTAAAGTGAATCTAGCATTTTACCATCGAAAATAGGCTGGCTACACCAAGAAATGTACCGTAGAAAAAAGCTACACATCAGACTGAGTACTGTCTGCCTGTTCGTGAATTCTCAGTTCAAGAGGAGTTGCAACTGAAGAACAACATTGCTCTGATGCCAAGCACAAATTACAATAAGAAGCATTTTAGATCTGCGTTTACCAAAACGCAGCAAGATAATTATTATGCGTTATTTTTTTCCTGCGTAAAAAAAACATTGAATTATGCGTTAACACGACCCCTAGTTTAACTTGCTAAGGCAGTGTCTGTTTTAACAAGGTGGTGGGGCATCATATTGTGTTAGCTTTCTGTCGTGTTTGAGAAGTCAACGTCATTTGGATTAGTTATTTGTACAGCTGCCACTTATCTTGATTTCCTTGCATTTTTCTCTTCTCATAGCAGGCAGTACCGTTGCCCAAGCGACTACAGACTCCACACACACACAGTTGTAGACATGCTGCTTGAGGGCCAGTACTGCATGTATCAAAACTTCGTTCATTTGCACAATGTCTCTCATTCACATTTGCTTGTAAATGTCCAAACTCACCAAATATTCCATTCGGTAGCTCCTACCTATATATGTTTAACTTTAGAAGGTGGATCCCTTGCTGTCTCTGCCTTGCCGGTTCCCCTCTCTCCACTGGGATTCTCTGCCTCTAACCCTATTACAGGGGCTGAGTCACTGGCGTACTGGTGTTCTTCCATGCCGTCCATGGGAGGGTGCGTCACTTGAGTGGGCTGAGTCACTGACGTGGTCTTCCTGTCTGGGTTGGCGCCCCCCTGTGTGAATTTAAATATGCTCTCTCTAATTCTCTCTCTCTCTTTCTTTCTTTCTCTCGGAGGACCTGAGCCCTAGGACCATGCCTCAGGACTACCTGGCATGATGACTCCTTGCTGTCCCCAGTCCACCTGGCCGTGCTGCAGCTCCAGTTTCAACTGTTCTGCCTGCGGCTATGGAACCCTGACCTGTTCACCGGACGTGCTTGTTGCACCCTCGACAACTACTATGATTATTATTATTTGACCATGCTGGTCATTTATGAACATTTTAACATCTTGACCATGTTCTGTTATAATATCCACCCGGCACAGCCAGAAGAGGACTGGTCACCCCTCATAGCCTGGTTCCTCTCTAGGTTTCTTCCTAGGTTTTTGGCCTTTCTAGGGAGTTTTTCCTAGGGAGTTTTTCCTAGCCACCGTGCTTCTTTCACATGCATTGCTTGCTGTTTGGGGTTTTAGGCTGGGTTTCTGTACAGCACTTTGAGATATCAGCTGATGTACGAAGGGCTATATAAATAAATTTGATTTGATTTGCAATTCGTTTATTTTCGTTTGCGCTTGTTAGCATATTTAGCTATCAGCCTCGATGGAAATTCGCTATTAATTGTGACAATTTTGTGAGCATTCTGGTAATAGACACCCAATGGGCTTTTTTTGGTTGTTTCCTGGGTTGAGAGAAGGACACTATGAAAATCTGGATACCGCCCAACCCTATCTAAATGTAGAGAATCATTGTACCATCTAAACCGCTGGGAAATATCTTGTCAATAACCAAAAAGTATTTTCAGCTGGTGTACAAAACCGAAAGTTAAAGACGCAAAAACTAAACTTAAGAACGCTAAGCATAGAAATAGCGCACATAGAACAGATCTACCGCTTCTTAGACTTGTTTTAAATAAGAATTACAGATCTATAACTCATTTCTATGTGATTTGCTGGGGGTCGCCCAAAAATGTACATAATGCAGCATTGATGGTTTGATGATTGAAAGGCATGGACTTTCAACATGGTGTGTTTACCCATCCCCACTGTAGTTACAGAATGACAGAATGACTTAATTCACTCCTTCCAGACTCACGTCTCCAATCCAAAGTTAAATCTAGAATTGGCTTCCTACTTCGCAACAAAGCATCTTTCACTCATGCTGCCAAACATACCCTCGTAAAACTGACCATCCTACCGATCCTTGACTTCGGCGATGTCATTTACAAAATAGCCTCCAATACCCTACTCAACAAACTGGATGCAGTCTATCACAGTGCCATCCGTTTTGTCACCAAAGCCCCATATACTACCCACCACTGCGACCTGTACGCTCTCGTTGGCTGGCCCTCGCTTCATACTCGTCGCCAAACCCACTGGCTCCAGGTCATCTACAAGACCCTGCTAGGTAAAGTTCCCCCTTATCTCAGCTCACTGGTCACCATAGCAGCACCCACCTGTAGCACGCGCCCCAGCAGGTATATCTCTCTGGTCACCCCCAAAGCCAATTCCTCCTTCGGCCGCCTCTCCTTCCAGTTCTCTGCTGCCAATGACTGGAACGAACTTCAAAAATCTCTAAAACTGGAAACACATCTCCCTCACTAGCTTTAAGCACCAGCTGTCAGAGCAGCTCACAGATTACTGCACCTGTACATAGCCCATCTATAATTTATCCCAAACAACTACCTCTTCCCCTACTGTATTTATTTATTTTGCTCCTTTGCACCCCATTATTTCTATTTCTACTTTGCACTTTCTTCCACTGCAAATCTACCATTCCAGTGTTTTACTTGCTATATTGTATTTACTTCGCCACCATGGCCTTTTTTGCCTTTACCTCCCTTATCTCACCTCATTTGCTCACTTTGTATATAGACTTGTTTTTCTACTATATTATTGACTGTATGTTTGTTTTACTCCATGTGTAACTCTGTGTTGTTGTATGTGTCAAACTGCTTGCTTTATCTTGGCCAGGTCGCAATTGTAAATGAGAACTTGTTCTCAACTTGCCTACCTGGTTAAATAAAGGAGAAATAAAAAATAAATAAATAAAAAATTGTTAAACCCTTCATGGTGTACATAAATATGATGTGGGTAAAAACAAGTCAGCTATGATAAGTAAAAAAAAAAAAAAAATAAAAAAAAGACAAACCTGACTAAACTATTTTGATGTGTACAGTAGGTGTTTGTTAGCGTGTGGGTATGTGTAGGTATACTTAGTAAGTGTATATTGGTTATAAAGCGCTGTCAGGTGTTTGCAGAATAGGGTGAGATCAGATGTGATGTATACTAAAGAGAGTCTCAATGAAAGTCTTAGAATGAAAAGTCCCATTTTGTGTTTATTAACCCTTTCCACTCACAGCCCGTCATTCCGTGTATGGGTTGAAAATACAAGACTTTGTCATTGATAAGGGCCTAAATTGGAATGCAGTGGCTGTACAGTAACATGCTATACATGACGTCAGAGCTCGGCTTTCCATCACTGTATGAGATTTGACTGACATCCGTTATAAACTTGAGCACTGTGCAACAAGATGTCCCCATCCCTCCTGTTAATTGGGCTACTTTAGCACATTTGTTGTTGTCTGAGTGAGGGGAATGCTGGAAATTGAGTCAATGTGTTCAGAAAGATGAGACGTTGAGGATTATAACTACCACTGATGTCATACACGCAAACCACACACCTGTGAGTTCAAATGTGCACTTCACATTTCCATATTTGAAAACGTAATTTACAGTATCAACGTTTGTGATCGCTATGTTTGATCCACAGTTACAAGATGACATGCGTTATACCCTGGGTTGTCCTGAAGAACATTAGCCGGGGAACACGCACTTGAATACACTCATGACTCCATTCTATGTGCACCAAAATTACAGTCTGTCTGAAGTCCCTTTTGAAAGCCTACCACTGTATTAGCTAGTCATGTTGACAATAGAATAAACTGTCAAATGATGCCCACCTGACCCAGATTGTGATTTATAATGGAAAAATGTGAGATTACGTAAACAGCAACAGTAATTCGTGACCTTGGGAGTTTAAAGTTCTATCTGCGCAAAGCATAGTTCTGAGATTTTGAGCATCAAAGTTCTCATCCCAGATCTCAGAACTGTTTTGTAATGAATTCTTCTTTCATAGCCCAATAATGTCCTCACTTTAAAAAGGTACCTGAAGTGCAGGGTATAAAAATCTTGAGACATTTGCAAATTAGTTTTTTGGGGAGGGGGATTCATTCACAGATAGAACCTTATGGCTCTGAAAGGTCAATCTGGGTTCAGCCAGACGGTTCTATCAGGCATAGCATGTTACAATTATTTCAATTGAAAAGACTAAATAAAGAGAATATCCTTCCTTCTTTCTAATCACATCAATATATGAATTCATGTTCATCACACATTTGGTTAAAGCGATAGTTTACTAAAGTGACAAATACACCATATCCTATGGAGAACGAGCAACAGCTAAAGCTTAGCTCTGGATGAGAAACTGATATGTTTTCTGGGTCTCTGACACCCACAGTCAAACTACTTGCTAGTTACCAATACATTACGTAACTTTGCAGTTTTTATGAAATACCCCTTCCATGGAGGTTTTCGTATTGAAAAACAGCAATGCCTCTCTAATGGGCCTTAACAACATCTTAAAGATCCACCCTTTTTTTCCCTTCAATTTTCACCTAAAATGACATACCCAAATCTAACTGCCTGAAGCAAGGATATGCATATTCTTGGTACCATTTGGAAGGAAACACTTTGAAGTTTGTGGAAATGTTAAAGGAATATAACACAATAGATCTGGTAAAAGAAAATACAAATAAAAACAACGTTATTTTGTATTTTTTTTGTACCATCATCTTTGAAATGCAAGACAAAGGCCATAATGTATTTGTCAAGCCCAGGTGCAATTTAGATTTTGGCCACTAGATTGCAGAAGTGTATGTGCAAAGGTTTAGACTGATCCAATGAAACATTGCACTTCTGTTCAAAATGTTGTATCAAGTCTGCCCAAATGTGCCTAATTTGTTAATTAATAAGTTTGTTCAAAATTGTGCACTCTCAAACAATAGCATGGAATTCTTTCACTGTAATAGCTACTTCTGAATTGGACAATGCAGTTAGATTAACAAGAATTTAAGCTTTCTGACAATATCAGATATGTCTATGTCCTGGGGAAATGTTCTTGTTACTTACAATCTCATGCTAATCTCATGAGCTTACGTCAGCTCAATCGTCCCGTAGACGGGACACCGATCCCGAAGTTAAACATGCTCTAAGGCACCTGTATTTATTTGTAAACAGCTTCAATTATGGCCATTCTTCTGAAAAAGCCTAAGTAAGTAATTGAAAAAGAGGCCCAGAACCTATGATATGAATAATCAAGGACTTGGCCCTATAAGGTTCTATCTGCAAAATGTTTGGATTATTTTTCATAAATCCCAGAACTGTTTTGTGGTGTCTTTCATGACTCAATAAGTGAATCATCATACATACAATCATGTTTTATTGACAGCACATCATTGTGTGATTCAAAGATGTTTGCGTAGATATCACTTTTTCTTTTATCATCGTAAATTGTCTTTATCACAAATCTGACATCACACATGTGAAGGACCACCTGAAGAGCAACTGTGAATAACACATTTTTGACCAAAATGTGAGAACCTTTATAGTCCCAAGGTCTCCAATTGTGTGATGTTGGGGACGCAGGGCTGTGTTCCAAACAAAAAACTGCAAGTGTGCTTGCTTCAGTTCCTCAATGGCAATGCTAGCAGAGCTCAAATAAGCCATAAAGTCATAAAAGTGCATTGAAATGACTTCGGAACAGTGCACACTTCTTTAAACATAAACACGTGTTAAATATACCATATGAAAACCACACATACACATCAAAGAAATCTGCATGAACTTGATAAACTATTCATTTTCTCATTAAAAGTGTTCTGGGTTAATTTGTGAACATCATATATCCTACACAGTATAAACACAATATGAAAGAGACTTTTCAGGTGTGGATGTGCCTTATACACTGAGTGTACAAAACATAAGGAACACCTTCCTAATACTGGGTTGCACCCCCTTTTGCCCTCAGAACAGCCTCAATTCGTCAGGACATGGACTCAACAAGATGTCGAAAGCGTTCCACAGAGATACTGGCCCATGTTGACTCCAATGCTTCCAAAGTTGTGTCAAGTTGGCTGGATGTCCTTTGGGTGGTGGACCATTCTTGATACACACAGGAAAATGTTGAGTGAAACACCCCGCAGCATTGCAGTTCTTGACACACTCAAACCAGTACGCCTGGCACCTACTACCGTACCCCATTCAAAGGCACTTTAGTCTGTCTTGCCCAGTCACCCTCTAAATGGCACACATACACTATCCATGTCTCAATTGTCTCAAGGCTTTAAAATCCTTCTTTAACCTGCCGCCTCCCCTTCATTTACAGACTGAAGTTGATTTAACAGGTGACATCAATAAGGGATCATGGCTTTCACCTGGATTCACCTGGTCAGTCTGTCATAGAAAGAGAAGGTGTTCCTAATGTTTTATACATTCAGTGTATATCACAATGTCTGGATGCAATATTCTACCCAGGAATATTCAACACTGAAATATGTTACTCTGATTATTCCAAATGCATAATTTCTGTTGACAACAATGTAAATTAATCTTTGTCTTTAATGCAGGGTTTGATCTAAATGCCAGAAGCTATCGAGTGGAATGGTTACTTTCTATGTTAGAGTGGAATGGTTTTTCTGCTGGTGTATCCTGAGGTATCTCCTCTCTGAGAACTTCTTCCCGCAGTGCATACAGGCGAATGGCCTCTCTCCTGTGTGGACCTTCAGGTGCATCTTCAGGTTGCCAGCCTGGGTAAAGCGCATGTGACACTGGGGGCAGCTATAGGGTTTCTCCCCTGTGTGGACCTTCTGGTGCAACTTCAAGTGGTCCTGGCGGGAAAACTTTTTCTCACACTGAGGGCAGCTGTAGGGTTTCTCACCTGTGTGGATCCTCTGGTGCCTCTCCACCTTCTGGGGGCAGCTGAAGCCTTTGTTACAGAACATGCAGAGGAACCGTTTCTCTTTACTATTGCCTGATGTTTCTCCTCCTCCCTGAGCCTTTGCCCTTTGGTCGTTTGAGTTCAATACCTGATCGAAAAGGACGGGGCCATGTGAATCAGAAAGCCCCATCGACGTGGACACTGGGTCGCGATCCCTGAACGCGTGTAAAGGGGAGTGGGTTGCGACATTTGGATTTGTCTCCAAGCTTCCCCTGTAATCTAAGAATTCTCTGCCCTGTGAGTGTCCATCTCCTAGGTGACTATCTGCATTCCATGTGGGAGGAACATCGCCCTCCACTTTCACATCTACGACCAGACCCTCCCCTTTCTTATCTAGGCACCCTTCAGAGTATACACTACTACTGTACTGGTTCCAGTCCCCTCTAGACAGATCAGTCTGTGTCTCTAAACCCAAGGATATGTTGCCAGGTTCCATCTCTGTAGCGTAAGAGGAAGACAGATCATCACTGCCCGTGTCTAATGTGTCACCTTCACCATCTCCACGGGAATGAACCGTCCTCTGGGTCTGGTGAAATACTGGTAAGTACTCTGAGCTGGGAGCAGGAGGACAGCCCATTCTCCCCAGCCCCAGTCTCTCGTGGTCTGATCTGTGGTCAAATCCTGTGTGTAAGAGCCTGTGTGTTACAGTTAAAGTCTTTGTGTCTGTCTCTGACTTGAGGACGGCGTTCGGCGTTCCACTGACCTCCGTGATGCTGCGTTGGGTCCTGGGCTGCGCTGGAGCGGTGGTGTTGTCCTCCGTGGCTATAGGGGGCACTCCAGTTTGGATTTCTCTGTTGTGCCGTGTGTCCTCCTCTCCTTCAGACTTTTCCTGCTTGACCAGAGGCGATCCTCCGGGCCCTGCAGCATCTGCATCTACAGACTGACAAGAAGAGAGGAGCTTATTATTGGTACATGACTTGAATTGGATAACAACGTCGTAGAGAAGTCTCACAAGCTCCCCTATCCTCCTGAGACTCAGCAATTCATTTGCCCTCTCTAATGGACATTCCTTTTTGATCCGTATCTCTAATTAAGGCCATACATGCCTGTGTCAGGTCCTGTTGTACCTTTGAGAGGACATTCTGGGCTTTTCAATTATATTTTGTGTGGTGGTATCACCGTCATAATTATTTTTTCCCCCCTGTTTCTCCAAATGGCTACAATCACAATTACCATCACAATTAGTAATTGTATAATTATCATTTTTGTGAGTTTGATATTCAAATTGTTTCTAATTGGTAAATCTCAGTAGTTTGGTCATCATTTATTCAGATTAAATAAGAGCTTGTTGTGATGCTGAGTTATTTACCGAAATGTTGGTTTTTAAATAACTAATTGATGGACTCAATTATTTGAATTCCATTTAGTTTGATGTTGGTTTGTTGTTGCTCTCAAGGCGCCGTTTGTGCCGTTTTTCTTGAGAGATCTCTCTTTGGGATATGTTGCCCAACTCATCATAGTTAAGCACAGAAAATGTGGTAATTAACTACAATGACCAGAATCAATTGCATCTTCATCTGCCTGTTCTCATTGGTTCTTGCCAGTGGGGCTGGCAGACAGACATGGAGAGGAAGTGCGATAGAGAGACATGAGAGAGAATGCAGTTGCTCAGGTATCTCTACATGACAATACATTAATTGATTGAACATTTTTATTTAGCAGTCTTAAAAGTATGGCTTATCTACTTTGATGAACTACTGAAATTGTGATTTCGTCAAACATCTAGGCTAACCTACTTGCCTGGAGGATGACTCTTTGGGGAGCACAGAGATCGATGGATGCAGTGTTAATTTTGTCACCCATTTTAGATTGAGTTTTTATGACTAAAATACCAATTTTAAGAATTTCATCCTTCTTAGTTTTAGTTATTATCAGTTGACTACAACTCTGGACAATTTCAGTCTAGTTATAGTCACAATCATTTTAATCATTGTAGTTATTTTGTATTACTGAGCAGTTCATACAAACCTCTAACTTATTTTCCATCATGCACATAATAGCTTCCACTTCCTTATTCACAGCCATTTTAGTCAAGTAAGTCAGTGCATTATTTTCTATTAAATAATGAATATTTAGGCGACGTCTAACTTCCATCATGTGCACATTCAGATAACCTTGTACATCTAGGTCTACTATCCCCTCTTATACCTTAGCTGGCAACATTGACATTGTGGCATATTGTAACCAATGCCAGCCATACTTAACCATATACTATAAAGCCTTGGCTACAGGTTAAACAGTTTCCCGCGCTGATTATCTCCCCATCATAACTGTCAAGGGGGTAAATAACACTGGTTTCCTTAAAAAAGGGAGAATGAGCTTTCCAGAAATATTACTGTACTCCTAATAATCAACAAATAGCATTTGTTTTTTCTCCACTGGAAAAAAAACAACCGCAACTCCCATTTGCAGATCGTGAGAGACCGCATCCAAGACAGATGAATGAATAACAGCACACATGGGATAATAGAGCTTCTGATGAAATCAAAGCAAAAATAGCCTACATGAACGTAAGGGGGAGAGAGTAAACATGGTTTATAGTTGAAGTTAGTTCCAAGTGAAATCTCACTTCGCATCAGTTAAAAAGATTAACAAGTCACTGAAGAGAATGCGTTTTTTATGCAATACTATTGAGTTCGCCAGCTTGTAGACCAAAAAAATGAAATGAATTAGCATTTTCTACCTCTGGTTCGTTGGGCATTCATCTGGGGGGAAATCATCAGGTTTGGGGTATACGCCAAAAGTAAGACCTGAGGTTAACACAAGGCTTCGGAGCTCTTATAGGTTTTGTTCTATGAGATAAATGTAATGTTAACTGACTGATATTATGAAGCCTTTATGTGCTAAAAATATGTAAATTGCTAACGAGTCCCTAACGGTCATAAAAATTTAACTACAACATAAGTCCGACTTTTTTTTTTGTTTTTACACATCTCTACGCCGACTACGTAAACTAGTCTTAGCTACAGTACGCCAACATTCTAGTTAGCTTTTTTAGCTTTCTACGTAGCTCTACGTACATTTGTGCGGCTGAATTTTTAGAATGCAACTCAAAAACAGACCTACATTTGACCAAAATCTTGATATCAACCTGGCCAGATTGTATAATATGGTTAATTTCTGTCGTCACATTCTGCGACTGCAGCGGTGTATTTGATCTACGCATGTGCCAGCACCAGCAGCGCAAGTCTCACTCTATGCTTATGTACGAGTATAGTGAGTTCGGAAAAACTGAAAAGTATGCATTTTAGAAATAGTTTTCACATACAAACTTTATATGTTCGAACTCAGAATCAAATTGGCTTACCCAAAATAACATGGATGCTGTGGTAGAATGTTTCTTTTGATTGGGGGTTTTGATAAATGCACAGAATCGCACCAGGTAGCCTGATTTCAGATGAGTCATGAAAAATATTATTTGGGAAATTGTTCTTCTTGCAAAGCATGTAACCGTTTAAATCAAACTACTATATTGTGTTCTTATGGGCCAGTCCCCTGGATCAGCTCTTAACCCCAGCCACTCTACAGTCGTGGCCAAAAGTTGAGAATGACACAATTATTAATTTTCACAAAGTCTGCTGCCTCAGTTTGTATGATGGCAATTTGCATATACTCCAGAATGTTATGAAGATTGATCAGATGAATTGCAAAGTCCCTTTTTGCCATGCAAATTAAATGAATCCCCAAAAAACATTTCCACTGCATTTCAGCCCTGCCACAAAAGGACCAGCTGACATCATGTCAGTGATTCTCTCGTTAAAACAGGTGTGAGTGTTGACGAGGACAAGGCTGGAGATCACTCTGTCATGCTGATTGAGATCGAACAACAGACTGGAAGCTTCAAAAGGGGGGTGGTGCTTGGAATCATTGTTCTTCCTCTGTCAGCCATTGTTACCTGCAAGAAAACACGTGCCGTCATCATTGCTTTGCACATAAAGGGCTTCACAGGCAAGGATATTACTGCCAGTAAGATTGCACCTAAATCAACCATTTATCGGATAATCAAGAACTTCAAGGAGAGCGGTTCAATTGTTGTGAAGAAGGCTTCAGGGCGCCCAAGAAAGTCCAGCAAGCGCCAGGACCGTCTCCTAAAGTTGATTCAGCTGCGGGATCGGGGCACCACCAGTACAGAGCTTGCTCAGGAATGGCAGCAGGCAGGTGTGAGTGCATCTGCACGCACAGTGAGGCGAAGACTTTTGGAGGATGGCCTGGTGTCAAGAAGGGCAGCAAAGAAGCCATTTCTCTTCAGGAAAAGCATCAGGGACAGACTGATATTCTGCAAAAGGTACAGGGATTGGACTACTGAGGACTGGGGTAAAGTCATTTTCTCTGATGAATCCCCTTTCTGATTGTTTGGGGCATCTGGAAAAAAGCTTGTCCGGAGAAGACAAGGTGAGTGCTACCATCAGTCCTGTGTCATGCCATCAGTGAAGCATCCTGAGACCATTCATGTGTGGGGTTGCTTCTCAGCCAAGGGAGTGGGGCTCACTCACAATTTTGCCTAAGAACACAGCCATGAATAAAGAATGGTACCAACACATCCTCCGAGAGCAACTTCTCCCAACCATCCAGGAACAGTTTGGTGACAAACAATGCCTTTTCCAGCATGATGGAGCACCTTGTCATAAGGCAAAAGTGAAAACTAAGTGGCTCGGGGAACAAAACATCGATATTTTGGGTCCATGGCCAGGAAACTCCCCAGACGCTAATCCCATTGAGAACTTGTGGTCAATCCTCAAGAGGCGGGTGGACAAACAAAACCCCACAAATTATGACAAACTCCAAGCATTGATTATGTAAGAATGGGCTGCCATCAGTCAGGATGTGGCCCAGAAGTTAATTGACGGCATGCCAGGTTGGATTGCAGAGGTCTTGAAAAAGAAGGGTCAACACTGCAAATATTGACTCTTTGTATCAACTTCATGTAATTGTCAATAAAAGCCTTTGACACTTATGAAATGCTTGTAATTATACTTCAGTATTCCATAGTAACATCTGACAAAAATATCTAAAGACACTGAAGCAGCAAACTTTGTGAAAATTAATATTTGTGTCATTCTCAACTTTTGGCCACGACTGTACATGATAAAGGCTACCAGACCTTATTTTCGGCATTTATACAAAAAAATAAAAAGAATTCCCCATAAGCTTTGGCCAACGAGCCATGGCGGAGTTAGCCTCCGTTAGTGCCTACAAAAAAAGCCTTTAATATTGCTCTCTATTACACTGACCTCTATCACAATAATGTTCTGAATTGAGGTTCCACTCCCCTCATCAACAGTGATTGGTTGGCCATCGCTCCATGTATTTTGTCCCGCTGCCTTCACAAAGCTTCTGTGGCCTCCAGTGAGATGTCCACCTGAGTGTGAGATTGGGAGAAAATAGGCGTAGGTTAGCTACTGTCAATGCTCAACGGTATATTTATCACGGTCTAGAATTTACAAGGATGTAAGATAATTAATCTAATTCTTGATATACTATTTATTGATAGATGTATTATTATGTAACATGCATCACATTGTTTTCATTGAGTAGATAATAGGAAATGCAGTAAATCAAGAATCTGATTAGAATATGATAGTGTCTTCGCGCAAGTGTTACTATCCTGCTTAACAAGACCCAATTCTGGTTAACACACGTGCAGAAGGGAACGGGGCGACAGGCACTGAGATATGAACGTCGACAGGCGGAGCAGCCTCAGCCTTCTGCTAAATGTACCTCTTGCCATTCCTCTGTATCGGTCGACGACTTTGACACTACTGGGACGACTAGTGAGGACGCGCTCTCGTATTGTCCTCTCTGCGCGCTCCCGTGATACCTTCAGTTCCAGTAGCTGTAGTTTCCTCCGCAATGCCCTGTTTTCTTTCTGGCTTTGAGTTATTTCCAAACGAAACACTGCATAGTCGTCGTCTACGAGTTTACAGATTTCTGCCACGGCTGCATTAGCTAGCACCTCCATGACGGAGGCTATTTGTGTGTGAAAAACCATACAGTTAGCCATTGTTAGCTAAGCAGCTAGCTAGCGTTACCTAGATAACATCTATCAACCAAGTCCCATCTCCAACGCGAATAAAACACTACCTGAGGTATGTAAGTAATGCGGTGTAGTTCAATTAGTATTTTTTTTTAGTCAAGAGTGTTAATAAACGTCTAAACAATAACGCTAACGTGGAATTTGTTTTTGGTCACTTGACTTCCGTTTACTTCTTCTATAATATTATGGCAGTCCTCAAACGTTAGAGGTGCATGCCGCCTCTACTGTACTGGAGTGTGTAGTCAAGCACAGCTAAATGAATAGACTAAATGAATAAAGAACCAAACATTAAGAGAAACTAAACCCTCCTATCTAATCCTGTACTACTAAGAAAATAAAAAGAGCCCTGTACTTACAACAATCCATCAACACATGCATCACTGCTTCATCAACCATACACTCTGTACACAAACCATTTGCATGCTTGCCAACCAGACATAACGACGAGTTCGATGTACAATGTCCTAAACGCAACCACCATCTCTTCCTTCATAATCAGACCCATGAATCTTGGTCCACCGACCTTTCTTTGGTGGGCATATAAATGCTGGCCCTTGGGTTCTGAGTCCCACCTCTTCTGCCGAACATCTATCATAATTGCTCTAATCTTACCTCACCTTGTGGAGCATGAATATAAATTATATCTCATTTTTAATACCCTTTTAAAGCCCATAACACAGCACACAATCCCAACAACACCCAAACAATGGCTAGAGGTCCAGGAGGGAGCTCAAAGACTTACCACCTGAGTCTAACCACCAATGTCAGAGGCAGTTCTACGTTGCAGAACGGCTCTTGTAACATAGTTTACACTTGAAGGGCCTCTCCTTGGTGTGAACGGTCTGGTGCTCCTTCACATAGTTCACCTCAGCGAAACACTTCCCACATGTAGGGAAGGCGTACGGCTTGTCAGCGTCAGTCCTAATGCTCAGCCTCCCACATTGTGACCCAATGACAGAGGCAGTAGAAGCAGGAGCCACAACCCTCAGGTGGTTAGTCTTTGAGCTCCCTCCTTGACCTCTAGCCATTGTTTGGGTGTTGTTGGGATTGTGTGCTGTGTTATAGGCTAGATACCCTGATGAAGACAGCTTGTCTGTCAAAACGTTGGACATAAATATTTTTGCATCTGAGCTCCTAGAGTGTGCGGCTCTCCTTTATTTTTTTATAGGCTAGGTACCTCTCATGGTGAACCCCCATCGTGACCATGTCTGTATTTGTGGGGTAACCATGATGTAACTGAGGAAGGCTAGACCCAGGTCCAGGCTTTCTATGAACCCAGTCACCAGCCATTAGATGAGACCATGAAGGAGAAGACCGATTACCACCAGGGTTGTCTTCTATCACTCCCCGTGAAGTTGAAGCCCAGGGTGATCATGGATACTGTGGTGGTTGTATCATAGGAACCGGAGGATCTATCGCTATCAACCCCAGGCCGCAGACTACAGCTGCAGACTGTGAATGTGTAGTCTTTAGTTTTGTAGATTTCTTAACCATTCATAACGTATTCAGCTAGCGCTGCACGTAACTGGTCTATAGAGTGGTAGCTATTTAAATTGCTAACCATTTCAACATGTAGCTACAGCTCCATGCTCTCTGGTCTATAGAGATTTTCTTCTTCTCTGTTGAAAGTTTCAGTGTCTAACCATTTCGTACCTTCCAGCTCACGCTGTCGGTCCCGCTGGTCTAATGTTAATTTTGCTAGAAGTGGGTTTTATGCACTCTGGGAAAAGGGGGCGTTCCATGACGCTGACATAATGTCTGTGCTCACGTGGGTGTGGTCACTGACTGGTTAAGACTTTATATGAAAAACAATTCTCATTTAGAAGGCTAACACATTTCATCTTCTCACAAATAGTTTCATATTTAATCATGTAAGTTCCCCAACATTTGGATGTGAACCTGACAACTGGGAAATATACACTTTCAGAAATACAGTTATGTTGTTATACTGTCCTTAGTTACATCACAAATTAGTAACAAATTCAACAGGATTATTCTTTAAGTAGCCACGGACCATTCCAACTGTTTGGATTACAGAAATATTGTTTCATTATTCAACCTTTTGATGTCACAGTACTACTATCTTTCTCTGTTGTAATGAAGGGATTTTTCACTTCCCTTTCATTGTGGGAGAGAGTTTTTCTGCAGGTATTTACGACCATCATAAAACGGCCAACTTCACCCCGTTATGATCCTCACCCAAAAGGGCAAGTCATGACACTTCCATATGACAAATAAAAATATTTTCACTCTTATCCATAATAATCTCATCATGTATTGTAGACTAACCCAGATTTTCGCAAAGTCGCAAATTGTCTTTATGCCGATTTTTGTATATTTGCATGAAAATCTTTCGCCAATTGGATGGAAACCTAGATACAGAAGCATTTTTGCATACACCATCACAGCAACTATTACCATATCATCTACTCTGCCTCATCATACTCATTATTTCCTTATTTCACCTCAACCAGTTCCCTACTACATCTAAAACCAACAGAAATAGCTACAAACTACTACACAAAACATATATACACAACATTCAACAATTTCAAAGATTTTACTGAGTTACAGTTCAGTTCATATAAGGAAATCAGTCAATTGAAATGAATTAATTAGGCTCTAATCTATGGATTTCACATGACTGGGAATACAGATATGCATCTGTTGGTCACATATCTTTAAAAAAAAAGTAGGGGCATGGATCAGAACCAGTCAGTATCTGGTGTGACCACAATTTGCCTCATGCAGTGTGACACATCTCCTTCACATAGAGTTGATCAGGCTGTTGATTGTGGCCTGTGGAATGTTGTCCCACTCTTCAATGGCTGTGCAAAGTTGCTGGATAGTGGTGGGAACTGGAACACGCTGTCGCACACGTCAATCCAGAGCATCCCAAACATGCTCAATGGGTGACATCTGGTATGCAGGCCATGAACGAACTAGGACATTTTCAGCTTCCAGAAATTGTGTACGGATCCTTGCGACTTGGGGCCGTGCATTATCATGCTGAAACATGAGGTGATGGCAGTGGATGAATCTGTCACAGCTGTCTTCAGGAAAGGACCAAAATGCAGCAGAGTTAGTGTTCGTCATCTTGAATTTAATAGAAAGAACACTATAACAAAAACAAACTGAGAAAACTGACAGCCAACAGTCCTGTCAGGTGCTACCACACTAAACAAGAAACAATTACCCACAACTCCAAAGAAAAACACACACTCCTATATAGGACTCCCAATCAAAGGCAACTCAACACACCTGCCTTCAATTGGGAGTCCTAATCACCAACACAACCATTCACACACACAAAACCCCTGCCACATCTTGACCAAAACTAATCCAATTGCTCCCTCTGCTGGTCAGGATGTGACAGAATGGCACAACAATGATCAGGATCTCGTCACGGTTACTCTGTGCATTCAAATTTCTCACTAACAGGGATGTAAACAAATTTGTCCACAGAATTTGAAAGAAATAAGCTTTTTGTGTGTATGTAAAATGTCTGGAGTCATTTCAACATTTTACATGTTGAATTTATATTTTTGTTCAGTATATATTTTTTTACGCACACATTTGATTAATAAAATATTTAATCAGTTGCCTTCCTCAAATGAAGGGGATGATGGCACAATCTTTGTGAGAGGGAGTGTATCGGATTTCATTGGTCGGCAACTCTTCATTCAGGATAAATTGAGTTAGCCCTGACTGCCACTGAGCAGGTCAATTTTGAAGGATTCGTTGACATTGAAATTAACCTAGCTAAAAGGTGAGCCACTTTCCTGTTTTTCCAGTTATCCCGAGTTGAACTCTGAGTTGACAGAAGTTACCTTACTAACTCCTCAAACCTGATTCATAGTGTAGGGCTCCGAAGGATTCAGGCCTTGCGATGACTAGGGTGAAATATTAATCATGAACGAATGTTGCCCTGTCCTTGATATTTCAGACTGACTGGTCTCTACAAACTGGGTTAGAGGGTACATCCTTTTAACTTCTGTTTAGGAGGGTAATTAACCACAAACCCCTAATTAATTAAGTCATTTCAAACAGGCTTGTGTAAATAACTGTTTTTAGAGAGACAGTAAACCTGGCTAACACAAGGACAGTTTAATATTTACATTACTAAGGTGATGTAGATGAAATAAAGTAATTCTATTCAATTAAAATAACTTTTATTTCCTGGGTGGGAACTTAATATGTGGTGACGAATAGTACATACAAGACACATAACAACATAGAACACAAAAACATGTTGGCTACAGTATAAAGGATTAGAATCATTCTATGCAATCACAGACATATATATACTAATAATAACTTCAAGAGTTGAGGAGTTTGATGGATGTTGGCACAAAACTAGAAGATGCTCTCTATGCCTGCGCCCGGAGGGTAGGGGGCTATACTTAAGCAATAAGGCCCAAGGGGGTATGGAGTATATACCACGGTTAGGGGCTGTTCTTAGGCACGACACAACGCAGACTGCCCGGATACAGCCCTTAGCCGTGGTATATTGGCCATATACCACAAACCCCTGAGGTGCCTTATTGCTATTATAAGCTGCTTACCAACGTAATTAGAACAGTAAGAAGTAATGTTTTGTCATACCCACGGTATACGGTCTGATATACCATGACTTTCAGGCAATCAGCATTCAGGGCTCGAACGACCCAATTTATAATGGTCATTTAGTGAGTGTGTTATGTTAAAGGCTATTTGTTCCCTCTTCCTCCTCACTCGTTTTTTGTAAATGTCACTAAGGGGTTCCTGACTTTCTCTGATGACCTTCCCACTGATTCCTATTACCCTGTGGGTCAATGGCTTCTGACGTGTTCGATATAGCACCAAAATACCCCACAATATTAAAGGCTAAAATGGATTCTATAAAGCATTCTTAAAACGCTTGCAGGAATGATTGGTGTACATTCAACTTCCTCAATTTCCTTAGAAAGAACAGGCATTGTTGACATTTTGAGTGAACGTGTCCAGTGTTTCTTTTGAAAGATCTTGTTGTCAATTATATTTGTTAGATATTTGTTGTCCTCCACTCGCGCAATGATCTGTCCATTAATCTCCAGCGCTGGGATGGTAGGTTGGTCTCTTCTCTAGTCAATGACCAGGTCTTCGGTTTTGGTTGCATTGAGGTCCAGCCCAGGTAGTTCTGGCTACACCACAGTGAAAACCTGTCAATTTCAGCCTGGAGATGCCTGTCTGAGTTGCTTGCTGTGTCCATATTTACGGTCATCCGAGAACTTAATGAATATCATCTCTGGGCCTGAGCTCCTACAGTCATCGGTGTTCAGGGCGAGATGACAGAGCCTTGTTGTGATCCAGATGATTCTGGATGAGATGCAGTGACCTTTGAATCTTACCAGAGAATCAGATGTGATTTCCAGCACAGGAACATTATTTTATTTTAAATAAATAAAATAAAAAATGTATGAAATTCTATGAAATGTATGCATTCACTACTGTAAGTCGCTCTGGATAAGAGCGTCTGCTAAATGACTAAAATGTAAAAATGTAAAAAAATGTATATATATATCAACTCAGCAAAAAAATAAACATCCCTTTTTCAGGACCCTGTCTTTCAAAGAAAATTCGTAAAAATCCAAATAACTTCACAGATCTTCATTGTAAAGGGTTTAAACACTGTTTCCCATGCTTGTTCAATGAACCATAAAAAATTAATGAACATGCACCTGTGGAATGGTCTTTAAGACACTAACAGCTTACAGACGGTAGGCAATTAAGGTCACAGTAATGAAAACTTAGGACACTAAAGAGGCCTTTCTACTGACTCTGAAAAACCCCAAAAGAAAGATGCCCAGGGTCCCTGTTCATCTGCGTGAACGTGCCTTAGGCATGCTGCAAGGAGGCATGAGGACTGCAGATGTGGCCAGGGCAATAAATTGCCATGTCCGTACTGTGAGACGCCTAAGACAGCGCTACAGGGAGACAGGACAGACAGCTGATCATCCTCGCAGTGGCAGACCACGTGTAACAACACCTGCACAGGATCGGTACATCCGAACATCACACCTGCGGGACAGGTACAGGATGGCAACAACAATTGCCGACTAACACCAGGAACGCACAATCCCTCCATCAGTGCTAAGACTGTCCGCTATAGGCTGAGAGAGGCTGGACTGAGGGCTTGTAGACCTGTTGTAAGGCAGGTCCTCACCAGACATCACCGGCAACGTCGTTGCCTATGGGCACAAACCCACCGTCGCTGGACCAGACAGGACTGGCAAAAAGTGCTCTTCACTGACGAGTCGTGGCTTTGTCTCACCAGGGGTGATGGTCGGATTCACGTTTATCGTCGAAGGAATGAGCATTACACCGAGGCCTGTACTCTGGAGCGGGATCGATTTGGAGGTGGAGGGTCCGTCATGGTCTGGGGCGGTGTGTCACAGCATCATCGGACTGAGCTTATTGTCATTGCAGGCAATCTCAACGCTGTGCGTTACAGGGAAGACATCCCCCTCCCTCATGTGGTACCCTTCCTGCAGGCTCATCCTGACATGACCCTCCAGCATGACAATGCCACCAGCCATACTGCTCGTTCTGTGCATGATTTCCTGCAAGACAGGAATGTCAGTGTTCTGCCATGCCAGCGGAGAGCCCGGATTTCAATACCATTGAGCATGTCTGGGACCTGTTGGATCGGAGGATGAGAGCTAGGGCCATTCCCCCCAGAAATGTCTGGGAACTTGCAGGTGCCTTGGTTGAAGAGTGGGGTAACATCTCACAGCAAGAACTGGCAAATCTGGTGCAGTCCATGAAGATACTGACTGTTACTTTTGATTTTGACCCCCCCTTTGTTCAGGGACACATTATTTAATTTCTGTTAGTCACATGTCTGTGGAACTTGTTCAGTTTATGTCTCAGTTGTTGAATCTTGTTATGTTCATACAAATATTTACACATGTTATGTTTGCTGAAAATAAGCGCAGTTGACAGTGAGAGGACGTTTCTTTCTTTTCTACGTTTAGTACCAGTCAAAAGTTTGGACACACCTACTCATTCAAGGGTTTTTATACATTTTTTGCAATTTTCTACCATTGTAGAATAATAGTGAAGACATCAAAACTATGAAATAACACATATGGAATCATGTAGTAACCAAAAAAGTGTTAAACAAATCAAAATATATTTTATATTTGAGATTCTTCAAAGTAGTCACCCTTTACCTTGATGACAGCTTTGCACACTCTTGGCATTCTCTCAACCAGCTTCATGAGGCAGGTAGTCACCTGGAATGCATTTCAATTAACAGGTGTGCCTTGTAAAAAGCTAATTTGTAGAATTTCTTTCCTTCTTAATGCGTTTGAGCCAATCATATGTGTTGTGACAAGGTAGGGGTGGTATACAGAAGATAGCCCTATTTGGTAAAAGACCAAGTCCATATTATGTCAAGAACAGCTCAAATAAGCAAAGAAAAACGACACATCATCATTCATTTAAGACATGAAGGTCAGTCAATCCGGGAAAATGTAAAAAAAAATAATAATAATAATCGAATGTAGTCAAAAAACACATCAAGCGCTATGATGAAACTGGCTCTCATGAGGACCGCCACCGGAAAGGAAGACCCAGAGTTATCTCTGCATGTGTAGTTCCCACCGTGAAGTATGGAGGAGGTGGTGTGATGGTGTGTGGGGGGGGGGGGCTTTGCTGGTGACACTGTATGATTTATTTAGAATTCGAGGCACACTAAACCAGCATGGCTACCACAGCATTCTGCAGAGATATGCCATCCTATCTGGTTTGTGCTTAGTCCCACTATCATTTGCTTTTCAACAGGACAATGACCCAAAACACACCTCTACGCTGTGTAAGGGCTATTTTACCAAGAAGGAGAATGATGGAGTGCTGCATCATATGACCTGGCCTCCACATCACCTGACCTCAAACCAATTGAGATGGTTTGGGATGAGTTGGACCGCACAGTCCAAGACTGTTGGAAAAGCATTCCTCATGAAGCTAGTTGAGAGAATGCCAAGAGTGTGCAAAGCTGTCATGAAGGCAAAGGGTGGCAACTTTGAAGAATCTCAAATATAAAATATATTTTGATTTGTTTAACACTTGTTTGGTTACTAAATGATTCCATATTTGTTATTTCATAGTTTTGATGTGTTCACTATTATTCTACAATGTAGAACTAGTAAAAATAAATAAACACCTGGAATGAGTATGTGTGTCCAAACGTTTGACTTGTACTATATATATATAGATAGATATTATAGCTAACACACTCTTCTTTCTAAACAAGTCTGTTCTGAGTGTAACGGATACTGATCATGACACGTCGTGATTTGTTGTTAATTTGCATTTATGTATATTTCAGTGGTGGATACATTATGGCTGTGAAATGTTTTGATTAATTTGTAATGCAGCTAGCAATAGCATATTTCAAAGAGCAACTCAGAGCACTCCTTTTTTCATTTAATCACGCCCCATGACGCCAACCAATGAAATCCTTTCTCTTCACTCTAAAAGGAAGTAAACAGTGACCGAGAACAACTTTCACGTTAGTGTTTTTATTTAGACATTTTTAACATAATGGAACTACAAATATGACTAATTGAACTGCTAAGCATCAGATACGTACCCCAAGTAGTCTTTAATTCGCGTTGGAGACAGGACTTGGTTGATTGGCGTTATCTAGCTGACGCTAGCTAGCTGCTAATAATGGCTAACTGTATGGTTTTTCACACTCAAATAGCCTCCATCATGGAGGTGCTAGCGAATGCAGCCGTGGCAGAGATCTGTAAACTCGTAGACGACGACTATGCAGTGTTTCGTTTGGAAGTAACTCAGAGACAGAAAGAAAACAGAGGATTGCGGAGGAAACTACAGCTACTGGAACTGAAGGTGGCACGGGAGCGCGCCCTCCCCAGTCGTCCCAGTAGTGTAAAGGTCCTCGACCGATACAGAGGAATGGCAAGAGGTACATTTTGCCACGTTCCCTTCCCAAATGTGTTTGGATAGTATGCAATAATTCCACTAATTACTTTGTTATCTTGCAAGAAGTTATGAGAAGTGTTGCTTTACATCCTTGCCAATTCTAGACTGTCAAAACGGTCAATAGTGTACAATAGTCAATATAGCGTTGAGCACCAAAGCTAACCACCTCTTTATATCCAATCACTCTCTCAGGTGAAGGACATCTCACTGGAGGCCACAGGAACTTTGTGAAGCCAGTGGGCCACAATACATGGAGAAATGACCAACCCGTAGCTGTAGATGAAGGGAGTGGAACCTCAACCCAGCACGTTATCGTAATAGAGGTATGAGTAATTAAAATTACAGTACATCAAATGTGACCAGTTTCAGAAAGGCTCCCCTCCGCTATTCACTTGCTTACATGTACATCCTCATTTATCTATCATAGGGGAGACTTCCCTATGACATTGTTATCCAATTCCACTCATGTACCGGTAATAACCTCTCTTTTTGTGTCAGTCTGCAGATGCAGAGGCTGCAGGTTCTGAGGTCGAGCAGGAGAGATCTGAAGGAGAGGAGGACCCACGGCACAGCAGAGACATCCAGACTGGAGCAGCTGGAGTGCCCTATGAAGCTACAGAGGACCCCACCACCGCTGCTCACGAGCCAAAGAACCGACGCAGCATCACGGAGGTCAGTGGAAGGCCGGACACCATCCTCAAGTCAGAGACAGACACCAAGACTTTAATTGTAACACAAAGGCTCTTACACACAGGATCTGACCAATTATCAGATCCAAAGAGACTGGGGCTGGAGCCACTGGACTGTCCTCCTGCTCCCAGCTCAGAGTATTTACCGTTATTTAACCAGAGCAAGAGGCCTGCTCATTCCCGTGGAGATGGTGAAACATTAGACACTGGTGGTGATGATCCGTCTTGTTCTTACGCTACAGAGATGGACCCTGGCAACATATCCTTGGGTTTAGAGAGACAGACTGATCTGTCTAGAGGGGACTGGAACCGGTATAGTAGTAGTGTATACTCTGAAGGGTGCCTAGATAAGAAAGGGGAGGTTATAGTCGTAGATGAGGTGACTGTGAAAGTGGAGGGCGACACATCTCTGACATGGAATGCAGACGAGACTCACTTTTTTGAAGGACACTCGCAGGGCAACACCAATAACTTCTTAGACTACAGGGAAAGCTTAGAGACAAATCTAAATGTTGCAACCCACTCCCCTTTACACGCATTCAGGGATCGCAACTCAGTGTCCACGTCAATGGCACCTCCCGATTCAGACGGCCACATCCTTTTCGATCAGATATTGAACTCAAATAACAGGGCTAGAGCCCAGGCCCAGGGAAGGGGAGCAATATCAGGCGGTAGTAAAGAAAAACGGTTCCTCTGCATGTTCTGTAACAAAGGCTTCAGCTGCTCCCAGAAGGTGGAGATCCACCAGAGGGTCCACACAGGGGAAAAACCCTACAGCTGTACCCAGTGTCACATGCGCTTCACCCAGGCTGGTGACCTGAAGAGGCATCAAAGGGTCCACACAGGGGAGAAACCTTACAGCTGCCCCCAGTGTGAGAAGAGGTTCTCTCGCCACCACCATTTGAAGATGCACTTGAAGGTCCACACGGGAGAGAGGCCGTTCGTCTGAACGCACTGCAGGTAGAGGTTCTCAGAAAGGAGCTACCTTAGGATACACCAGCAGAAAAACCATTCCACTCTATAACATAGCTTATGACGTTTAGATCAAACCCTGTATTTAAAGGAAAATTGTTTTTATTTATTTTTTTCTGCAGAAAAGACCCACCGATGCATTTGTAATAACGAGAGTAACAGATTTCAGTGTTGAATATTCCTTGGTAGAATATTGCATCAGCAGAAAAAACATTCCACTCTATAACATAGGAAGTAAACATTCCACTCGATCACTTCTGACGTTTTGACAAACCCTGCATTATAGACAAAGATTAATTTGAATTGTTGTCAGTAGAAAAGATCCACAGATGCATTTGGAATAATGAGAGTAACAGATTTCAGTGTTGAATATTCCTGGGTAAAATATTTCATCCACACATTGTGGAATTTCTAAGGCATATATAAGCCTATCAAGTCTGTTACTTATTGTGTTTGTCCTGTGTCGGCTATATGTTGTTCACAAATGCCTATTTCATTACTTCCATTCAACTACTTAATTTTTTCCCAAAGACTCTTTTTAAAGAGAAAATGTTCATGCTGATTTTTAGTTGAGACATTTGTATATGTGGTGTATTTAAAACTTGTTTGTTTAATAAACACAAAATGGGACTTTTCATTCTAAGACTTTAATTGAAATTCCCGTCCCTTTGGGGCGGCAGGTAGCCTAGTGGTTAGAGCGTTGGATTAGCAACCGAAAGGTTGCAAGATCGAATCCCCGAGCTCACAAGGTAAAAATCTGAACAAGGCAGTTAACCCAGTTAACCCTAGGCCGTCATTGAAAATAAGAAAGTATTCAGACCCCTTGACTTTTCCACATTGTTACTTTACAGCCTTATTCTAAAATGTTTTAAATAATTGTTTCCCCTCATCTACCCCATAAGGACAAAGTGGAAACAGGTTTAAAAATAAATAAAATACCTAATTTACATAAGTATTCAGACCCTTTGCTATGAGACTCGAAATTGAGCTCAGGTGCATCCTGTTTCCATTGTTCATCCTTGAGGTTTCAACAACTTGATTGGAGTCCACCTGTGGTAAATTCAATTGATTCAACATGATTTGGAAAGGCACACACCTTTCTATAAAAGTCTCACAGTTGACAGTTCATGTCAGAGCAAAACCAAGCCATGAGGTAGAAGGAATTGTCCGTAAAGCTCAGAGACAGGATTGTGTCGAGGCACAGATATGGGGAAGGGTACCAAAAAATGTCTGCAGGATTGAAGGTCCCCAAGTACACAGTAGCCTTCATCATTCTTAAATGGAAGAAGTTTGGAACCACCAAGACTCTTCCTAGAGCTGGCCGCCTGGCCAAGCTGAGCAATCGGGGGAGAAGGGCCTTGGTCAGGGAGGTGACCAAGAACCTGATGGTCACTCTGACAGAGCTCCAGAGTTCGTCTGTGGAGATGGGAGAACCTTCCAGAAGGACATGCATCTCTGCAGCACTCCACCAATCATGCCTTTTACAGTAGAGTGGCCAGACTGAAGCCACTCCTCAGTAAAATGTACATGACAGCCTGCTTGGAGTTTGCCAAAATGCATCTAAAGGACTCCCAGACCATGAGAAACAAGATTCTTTGGTCTGATGAAACCAAGATGGAACTCTTTGGTCTGAATGCTAAGCATCAAGTTTGGCGGAAACCTGGCCCCATCCCTACGGTGAAGCATGGTGGTGGCAGCATCATGCTGTGGGGATCTTTTTCAGAGGCAGGGACTGGGAGACTTATCAGGATCGAGGGAAAGATGAACGGAGCAAAGTAAAGAGATCCTTGATGAAAACCTGCTCCAGAGCGCTCAGGACCTTAGACAGGGGGCAAAGGTTCACCTTCCAACCGGAAAACGACCCTAAGCACACAGCCAAGACAACACAGGAGTGGCTTTGGGACAAGTCTCTGAATGTCCTTGAGTGGCCCAGCTAGAGCCCGGACTTGAACCCGATCGAACATCTCTGGAGAGACCTGAAAATAGCTGTTCAGCGATGCTCCCCATCCGACCTGACAGAGCTTGAGAGGATCTGCAGAGAAGAATAGGAAAAACTCCTCAAATTCAGATGTGCCAATGTAGCGTCATACCCAAGAAGACTCAAGGCTGGCAAAGGTGCTTCAAAGTATTGAGTAAAGGGTCTGAATACGTATGTAAATGTGATTATTTAAAAAATAATAATACATTTGCAAAAATGTCTAAAAACATGTTTTCGCTTTGTCATTATGGGGTATTGTGTGTAGATTGAAGAGGGGGGAGGGATGATTTAAAACATTTTAGAATAAATCTGTAACGTAACAAAATGTGGAAAAAGTCAAGCGGTCTGAATACTTTCTGAATGAACTGTACATTAGATCTGAGCTCACCCTATACTGCATACACACAACAGTGCTTTATAACAAATATACACTTACTAAATATACCTACACATACCCACTCACTAACAAACACATACTGTACATGTCAAAATAGTTTAGTCGGGTTTGTCTGACTTTTGACTTATCATCGCTGACATATTTACCCACATCATATTTATGTCCACCATGATGGGTTTAACAACAATGAAGTCATTCTGTAACTACAGTATAGGACTCAAACGTAGAAGGGATGGGTAAACACTCCATGTTCAAAGTGTGTTTATTATCTGTGTGTACGTACCTGGGGGAGTGTATGTCTGTGTAATCTGTATCACCTGTCTCTTCCAGGAGCTGGAGGGTTTAGAGGTACTGCTGGTGAAGGAGGAGGTGTGTGAGGAGTGTCTGGGGAAGCCTAAGGGGACCATGGTCATGGAGGTCAACCAGACTACACCTCCTGGAACCAGCTGAGCAGCACAGGAACACACACAGTCTCACTGAGGTGAGCCCATTTTGAACTACTGTCTGTATGGCATTAGGTCAGGGGCTGTATCCACAAAGCCTCTTAGAGTAGGTGTGCTGATCTAGGATCAGTTTTGCCTTTTTAGATCATAATGAATAAGACCTGATCCTCAATCAGCACTTCTACTCAGGGTATCTCAGAGTTGGAGTGCTGATCTTAGTTTATAATAAATAAGATTGTATGGACAGATCCTATATCAGCACTCCTACTCCAAGACACTTTGTAGATACGGGCCCAGGTCTTGATTAAGCTTGTCTTAAGTCTGGGACCATGCCTTTGAATTATCAAACCATTAAAGGGATAAGTCAGATGAACTTGTGGATACCATTTTTACATCTCTGCGTCCAGTACACAGGAAGTTTGAGGTAATTTCACACGCCAGTGCTAACTAGCTTAGCACGAAAACTGGATTAGGTGTAACCGCAGACTTCCATTCTTTGCGCTAAGCTAGTTAGCAAAGCTAGTTGCCAAAATCCCGAACTATCCTTTTAAAGAGTGTCAAGTAATCAAATCAATGACAATGTTTGCATAGTACTCATAGCAATCCCTCATTGCCCAAACAGAAGATGCTCCATAGCAGGGTGCTCATATCAGATTTCTTGATCCAACATCCTCTCACTCTGTATCTCTTACAGTCAGTAGACATGGAGGATGGGAAGCCTGATCTGCAGCTGCTCAAAGTGGAGACAAGAGGACAGACCAGAGAGTGGATTAAAGATGTGGGATCAAGGTATCGAGAACATATATATATATGCATCAATAGGAAGATATTAGCTTACATAAAATGAAATAAATACAACTTATGTTTATACACTGCTCCAAAAAATAAAGGGAACACTTAAACAACACATCCTAGATCTGAATGAAAGAAATAATCTTATTAAATACTTTTTTCTTTACATAGTTGAATGTGCTGACAACAAAATCACACAAAAATAATTTATGGAAATCCAATTTATCAACCCATAGAGGTCTGGATTTGGAGTCACACTCAAAATTAAAGTGGAAAACCACACTACAGGCTGATCCAACTTTGATGTAATGTCCTTAAAACAAGTCAAAATGAGGCTCAGTAGTGTGTATGGCCTCCACGTGCCTGTATGACCTCTCTACAACGCCTGGGCATGCTCCTGATGAGGTGGCGGATGGTCTCCTGAGGGATCTCCTCCCAGACCTGGACTAAAGCATCCACCAACTCCTGGACAGTCTGTGGTGCAACGTGGCGTTGGTGGATGGAGCGAGACATGATGTCCCAGATGTGCTCAATTGGATTCAGGTCTGGGGAACGGGCGGACCAGTCCATAGCATCAATGCCATCCTCTTGCAGGAACTGCTGACACACTCCAGCCACATGAGGTCTAGCATTGTCTTGCATTAGGAGGAACCCAGGGCCAACCGCACCAGCATATGGTCTCACAAGGGGTCTGAGGATCTCATCTCGGTACCTAATGGCAGTCAGGCTACCTCTGGCGAGCACATGGAGGGCTGTGCGGCCCCCCAAAGAAATGTTACCCCACACCATGACTGACCCACCGCCAAACCGGTCATGCTGGAGGATGTTGCAGGCAGCAGAACGTTCTCCACGGCATCTCCCGACACTGTCACGTCTGTCACGTGCTCAGTGTGAACCTGCTTTCATCTGTGAAGAGCACAGGGCGCCAGTGGCGAATTTGCCAATCTTGGTGTTCTGTGGCAAATGCCTAACATCCTGCACGGTGTTGGGATGTAAGCACAACCCCCACCTGTGGACGTCGGGCCCTCATACCACCCTCATGGAGTCTGTTTCTGACCGTTTGAGCAGACACATGCACATTTGTGGCCTGCTGGAGGTCATTTTGCAGGGCTCTGGCAGTGCTTCTCCTGCTCCTCCTTGCACAAAGGCGGAGGTAGCAGTCCTGCTGCTGGTTTGTTGCCCTCCTACGGCCTCCTCCACGTCTCCTGATGTACTGGCCTGTCTCCTGGTAGCGCCTCCATGCTTTGGACACTACGCTGACAGACACAGCAAACCTTCTTGCCACAGCTCGCATTGATGTGCCATCCTGGATGAGCTGCACTACCTGAGCCACTTGTGTGGGTTGTAGACTCCGTCTCATGCTACCATTAGAGTGAAAGCACCGCCAGCATTCAAAAGTGACCAAAACATCAGCCAGGAAGCATAGGAGCTGAGAAGTGGTCTGTGGTCCCCACCTGCAGAACCACTTCTTTATTGGGGGTGTCTTGCTAATTGCCTATAATTTCCACCTGTTGTCTATTCCATTTGCACAACAGCATGTGAAATGTATTGTCAATCAGTGTTGCTTCCTAAGTGGACAGTTTGATTTCACAGAAGTGTGATTGACTTGGAGTTACATTGTGTTGTTTAAGTGTTCCCTTTATTTTTTTGAGCAGTGTATACTAAAACAAACATTATGTTTGAACTTGACCAGGTAATGGACTCAAACTCCATATGTAGAGTTCTCTGCCATGTTTGTAAAGTTTATTTTGTAACCTCTTCCTGCAGGTGGTTGGCTGTAAGCTAACCGAGGAGACTGGGCGGCCATCTTGGATTCCCAGACCCAGACTGTTGCAGCCAAGGTCCCTGGGGACGACATCACCAAGCAGGCCAGGACCAGAGGCGACATAGCGGAGGTCAGTGGAAGGGAAAGTGTCCTCAACTCTGGTCTGGGGAACAACACTGTTAACCACAACCAGAAGCAGACAGTCAAACACAAAACAACGTCTCCATGACAACAGACTGGCTGAAACCAGGGCTGCCTTTAGCCTGCCTTCTATTAGCCTGATGACTCACACCAAATTATTTTGCTTCTTTGTCATTCGCTATATACTTTAGTCTGAGACTCCCATCATTGAAGTCGTTTGTGGTGACGAGGGGCATTGTACAAAACAAAGTCATCAGCGATCGTATCGTCTCTAATCAAAGTATTTTTTATTTGTATTTATGAAGGAAATCGTTGTGGAAATCTGTTGCCGCTCAAGTCGGCTTCGCAATGCAATGCTCTTTCTATTGGCTGGCTGGCTGGCTAGCAAACATAGCTAGAAAACAGGAATAACAAATATAATATCAGCATGTAACGTAGCTAGTTAGCTGTAAAATCGCCTAAACAAACTGCAGTATCAATATCACCACATTCAACCTGCAGATTGTGCCTCACTGGGCAATTCAAAAACCCAACATTAGCACAAATTTTGTCACCAAGAAGTACATTACCAATATTTTCTGAGATTTGACATAATTAACTTGCTCTCTGTAATATCGTATAGCCTTGGAATTGTGACATTATGTACTTTAGAGAAAAATAGGCATGTTTCTCGACATACTTTGACTTTGAGAAGGGTTTGCGTGGCGATTAGCTTAGCAACCTCGTGACGCAGTATGACAACATGAATGCGATTGGTCAACAGTCGGCTGGGTGGGGGGTTATACGTTGCTTCATTCATTGGATTCCGATCTCCTTTCTGTAACATCTCCGTCAACGGCACCATGCAGTACACCCTGGACTAAAGAGGCAGACAAATAGGAAAAATGTGCAGGGCCCTCCGTTAAATTACAAATTTCTCGAGGTAGGAATATCGCAAAAATATGTTCAATGGCTCATTCGAGAGAAGACATGCTCCCGAGTTATGACATCGGCTAGAATTGAAATCTGACATGTATGATAGACATTTTCGCCATCTTAAAGTCGTATTCCTATTAACTTCCAGTGTAGAGAGAGAGACTTCATCACAGCTCTACGTCATACCGGCCAGATGTCTGCCTGCTTGAATGCCAATAACTCAGATATACATGAAAACATGACATGGCCCAGGGAATCGCGAGAACATCACTCAGAGATGCACAAAAACAGTATAACATTCAAAATGGGTGAACCTTTCCTTTAAGGCAGCTACTGTATATACAAATAAAAATATTTCATGACATTACATTTCATAGCACTTTTCACAACACATTAATGATGTGCCCTCAGGCCACTACCACATATCTACAACACAAAATCCATGTATACGTGTGTGTAGATTGTGTCTTTTAGCATATGTATGCTTGTGCCCGTGTGTCTCTTCACAGTCCTCTCTGTTCCATAAGGTGTATTTATCTGTTTTTTTAAATCTGATTCTACTGCTTGCATCAGTTACCTGATGTGGAATAGAGTTCAATGTAGCCATGGCTCTATGTAGTACTGTGTGCCTCCCATAGTCTGTTCTGGACTGTGAAGAGGTCTCTGGTGGCATGTCTTGTGCGGTATGCATGGGTGTCCGAGCTGTGTGCTAGTATTTTAAACAGACATATCGGTGCATTCAGCATGTCAACACTTCTTACAAAAACAAGTAGTGATGAAGTCAAGCTCTCCTCCACTTTGAGCCATGAGATATTGACATGCATATTATTAATGTTAGCTCTCCTTGTACATTTAAGGGCCAGCCGTGCTGCCCTGTTCTGTGCCAATTGTAATTTTTCTAAGTCTCTTTTTGTCGCACCTGGAAAGTAGTCCAGGTGTGACAAAACTATGGCCTGTAGGACCTGCCTTGTTGATAGTGTTGTTAAGGCAGAGCAGCACTTTATTATGGACAGACTTCTCCCCATCTTAGCTACTGTCACATCAATATGTTTTTACCATGACAGTTTACAATCCAGGGTTACTCCAAGCAGTTTATTCACCTCAACTTTCCACATTATTTATTACAATATTTAGTTGAAGTTTAGGGTGTTACGCACGCCTCTAGAAAGAGGGAACGCAACACCCTGCTACAACTTTACTCTCCATGGTGTGAAAAAGGTATGGAAGTGTAGGTGTGAGCAAGGATGACAAAAAGGCAGAGAATACCCTTACCTGGGAATTTATTCCTTCACACGGTATGTTGGGGAAAAGGGGCTGGACGGAACCAAAGCAAAGAAACTAAATATCAAAGCCCCCTCTCCTACCTTACCTGCCTACCCACTACTTACCTAACTAGCACCACCTGGTGCACTAACCAAAATACAGGGGATGGTCCGCCCAGGTCTTTCCTAGTGTGTATAGACAATAAATTACTACGGGTATATGTATGCCCGCGGGCCTCTTGCCTAAGCACTCCCTAGGTGCCTTCTTCCCCCCTGGGAACAAAGGAAACAGAATAACAAACAATTTCACAACTAAACTAAGAAAACCTCAGGACATTAAAGAAGCACTCTCTCTGAGCAACAAACTAACACAGAACATAATAAGGTTTCTCAGCAACAACTAACTAAGTACATACCAAATTCTCTTTCTGAGAAACAACCAACATATATACACACACACACACACACACACATACATACATACATACATACATATATATATATATATATACATACATATATATATATATATATATCCCTCTGCCATCAACCTCCTCTCTCAGCAAATATCTCCCTGCAATCATCTCTTTCTCTGAGCAACAGAACTGGGGCTTATATAGCTTCAGAAGAAGTTAGTAATTGGAGACAGCTGTGTCCTGACGAGGGGGCGGGGTCAGCTCTCCAATCATCAATGTTGATTGACCAATCAGCTGCTCGTAGAGGATTTCAGGAATCCATTTCCTGAAATACATACATGATAATACACAAACCACAACACAGAAACTGGGGAACGTAACATAGGGTTTAGAGTATCAAAGCCAATGAAGAATTTTCAAACCTCCGCTTTACCCACGTGTGTTCTGGCTCTGGCCCAATCAGACGGCCCCGAATGTGTTAGCATTCGGTGAAGGGTCGGGGAGGTACTCATTGCAGAGAAGAAAGCAGCGAGGGTAGCAGATTTACCGAAAAGGTAAAACGTTAACATAGTGAGAAAAGGTATTATTGTTTTGTGCAATGAAAGTACTGTACTTCATTTTGTAGTCCCTCACGGAATGACATTTCACAGTGGCCATGCCCCACTACTGGGGGACATGTAAAAATCGCTCAAAATCTGCCATTGGGGCCCATACAAATTAGAACCAAGGTTGCCTTGTTAAATCTTGTTCATTCTCTTACTTTAAATACTATGACTTTTCTCATCAGCTGGGAATTTTGATTTGAAATGTCCCATACTTTGTTGATATTGTTATCAACCTACTGCATACCCCTAATAATATACATTTCAGGGTGCAGTGTGTGCTGTTAGCATGCTAACACTAATTTAAACAGACTGGTAGAATAGTTAGCATAGTTAGCCATTGCTAGCATTCACTGTTTGAAGTTACTTGAGTGGAGTTGACTAATGACTATGACATGAATATATATATATATATATATAATTCACAACATTTGGACGGGAGCTATAATCCAGTTATATATATTTTTAACTATCTGTGTCGTTATTGCTTGAATTCAGGCTTGGCTGAAATGCTTTCAATGGGAAAGATTGCTTCTGTACCCCACTTCTGTGATTTTCGTTGAAAACATCACTGTCCCATGTTGACAGACCTACAGTATTTGAGTGTATGACCATCTTGTTGAAATACAAAATTGAATCTGTGCTGACTGACTTGGTTATTTTTGTGTCATTGGAGGGACTGAGTTTCCTATATCTCAGTCGAACCAAAACATACTGTACTTCGTTCTTGAATCAACACATATTTTATTTTTTTAAATAATAAACTCTAATGGCTCCATATGGTTAGGTAGTTGACTGTGGTTAGCATTTTATGTCATGTTTCTGTGTGTACAGCAAAGTGTTTATTATATAAACCTTTATAATTTTCTGTTCAATTTGTATTTACAGTCTGCAGTCCATGAGGACCTGCTGATATCCGGTGTTGCTGGTGGGAGAGACTGGACCTCTGAGGTGGCTGGTCATAAACTCTGGCCCCAGATCAGGACCCTGGATGAGAAGCTTTCGCTCTTCCTTCCCAAGTCAGAACCAGGACCCAACCACGAGGGACAGAGACCCCACCACCACCACATAGAACACAACTAGTGGACAGGTAGACTGAACAGCCTCAGTCCTAGTGGTCATCAGAGAGACAGAGGCTCCAGTCAGAGATCTAGTCTGCAGCCCAGAACCTTCTCTCCACAGTCTCAATGCAGGGATGAAGCAGGGCCTGGGGCTGATAGAGATAGACCCACCTGTTCCTATGATACAAACATCACAGTATCCATGATGAACAGAATAAGTCACCCTGGGCTTCAGCCTTCATAGAGAGTAGTGGGAGACACCCCTGGTGGAAGTCTATCAGGAAGTCTGTCTTCTCCTTCAGGATCTTGTCTAATGCTTAGTGACTGTGTTCATAGAAAGCCTGGAGCTGGATCTATCCTTCCTCAGCTGCCTCATAGTTACCCCACCAATACAGACCGGGTCAGGACGGGCGTTCACCACAAGAGGTACCTAGCCAATAACACAGCACACAATCCCAATAACACCCAAACAATGGCTAGAGGTCAAGGAGGGAGCTCAAAGACTAACCACCTGAGGCTGGTCGCTCCTGCTTCTACCTCCTCTGGTGTCATTGGGTCACAACGTGGGAGGCAGAGTATTAGGACAGACGCCGACAAGCCGTACGCCTGCCCCACGTGTGGGAAGCGCTTTACTGAGTCGAACTATGTGAATTGGCACAAGACCGTTCACTCCAAGGAGAGGCCCTTCAAGTGCAAAGTATGTTACAAGAGCTTCTCCTTCCTGAGTAGCCTTATCAGACATAGGAGTGTCCACAATGGGGAGAAATTGTAGCATGTGGCTTGAGATGTACACCAGGGATATCTGGGAGCCATTCTTTAGCTTAGCAATTCTCAACTGGTGGGTCACAGGGAGGTTTGGAATGGGTCGCAGGTGTCTGAGTAAAAACAAAAAAGTGTATATATATTTATATATATTACAGTTGAAGTCGGAGGTTAACATACACTTATGTTGGAGTCATTTAAACTTGTTTTTCAACCACTCCACAAATTTCTTGTTAACAAACTATAGTTTTGGAAAGTCGGTTAGGACATCTACTTTGTGCATGACACAAGTCATTTTTCCAACAATTGTTTTCAGATTATTTCACTTATAATTTACTGTATCACAATTCAAGTGGGTCAGAAGTTTACATACACTAAGTTGACTGTGCCTTTAAACAGCTTGGAAAATTCCAGAAAATGATGTAATGGCTTTAGAAGCTTCTGATAGGCTAATTGACATCATTTGAGTCAATTGGAAGTGTACCTCTGGATGTATTTCAAGGCCTACCTTCAAACTCAGTGCCTCTTTGCTTGACATTAAGGGAAAATCAAAAGAAATTAGCCAAGACCTCAGAATAAAATGTGTATACCTCCACAAGTCTGGTTCATCCTTGGGAGCAATTTCCAAATGCCTGAAGGTACCACGTTCATCTGTACAAACAATAGTATGCAAGTATAAACACCATGGGACAACGCAGCCGTCATACCGCTCAGGAAGGAGACGCATTCTGTGAACGTACTTTGGTGCGAAAAGTGCAAATCAATCCCAGAACAACAGCAAAGGACCTTGTGAAGATGCTAGCGGAAACAGGTACAAAAGTATCTATATCCACAGTGAAACGAGTCCTATATCGACATAACCTGAAAGGCCGCTCAGCAAGGAAGAAGCCACTGCTCCGACACCGCCATAAAAAAGTCAGACTACGGTTTGCAACTGCACATGTGTACAAAGATCATACTTTTTGTAGAAATGTCCTCTGGTCTGATGAAACAAAAACTGTTTGCCCTATAGACAATTTGTGGGCATAATTGAAAAAGTGTGTGCGAGCAAGGAGGCCTACAAACCTGACTCAGTTACACCAGCTCTGTCAGGAGGAATGGGCCAAAATTCACCCAACCTATTGTGGGAAGCTTGTGGAAGGCTACCCAAAACGTTTGACCCAAGTTAAACAATTTAAAGGCAATGCTACCAAATACTAATTGAGTGTATGTAAACTTCTGACCCACTGGGAATGTGATGAAAGAAATAAAAGCTGAAAGAAATAATTCTCTCTACTATTATTCTGACATTTCACATTCTAAAATTAAAGTGGTGATCCTAACTGACCTAAAACAGGGAATTTTTACTTGGATTAAATGTCAGGAATTGTGATGAACTGAGTTTAAATGTATTTGGCTAAGGTGTATGTAAATTTCCGACTTCAACTGTATATGCTGTATATTTTTCTTCTTACAAAAAAATACTAGTCTCAACTTAAACGACTTAAACCAGGTTGAACGTGTGTAGAAATTATAATGAATTAAAATTTTTCAGAGATTAAATTACTTTGAATTATTTACAGTATTTTTAATATAGAGCTTTTAGCAGTGCCATTTTGGTTAATTTTGTGTAATCAAACCAGTGAGTAATTATTGACAATGAAAGGTGGGAATGTTGTTCTCTTGTCATATAATTGCTACATTTAATATCAATATAGAATTAAAAATAGTTTTCCAGATTGTATTTTGGCGGTTATTTTTCGCAATGCGAATATTGTGTCACGACTGAAACTACATGGTTCAATTTGGGTCCCGAGGCAAAACCAATTGAGAACCACTGCTTTAGCTGACATATTATAGTTATCATGTGAAGTGTATTGGGGTAAGAGTTTTTTGTTTTTTGTTAACTGTGTCAATTGTGGGGGTGCCCATGTTGCTGAGGATTAGAAGTGCCTAGGGCAAAAGAGACCGGTTGCCAGGGTCAGAGTAGACCCTGGACCACAGTAATCAACTGTACCACAGTAATGGCATGTAAATCACAGAAAATAGCTGTTGTGGTGGCAGCTGCAGAGAAGTACTTGGGTGTGTACAAGGTTTTACAGCAAAAGAGAAAAAGGTGTGTTAAATTAAAGAGTAATGTCCTCCCTAGGCCATCAGCCTGTTGTAGGATCAGTTGGGGTCAAAGTAGTGAAATGGGGTGGTGTTAATTCAATTTTTTATGAAATAGTGGTGTATGTCGGTGTAGGGTTATTTTTTGTGTCATGATCTACCACACATCCTGTACAGTAGGTGGCGGCATGCACAAACAAATATGGAACGCCATGATAACAAAGAAGACGAAGAACCATTTCCACGGCAGCTTTTTTGTCATTTAGACGTTCATTAACACCCTGGAACTCATACTTAAACCATGTAGTCTTTAATTCACGTTTGATACAAGACTTGGTTTATAGATGTTATCGAGGTAAAGCTAGCTAGCTGCTAACAATGGCTAACTGTGTGGGTTTTCACACTCAAATAGCCTCCATCATGGAGGTGCTAGCGAATGCAGCAGTGGCAGAGATCTGTAAACTCGTAGACGACGACTATGCAGTGTTTCGTTTGGAAGTAACTCAGAGCCAGAAAGAAAACAGAGGATTACGGAGGAAACTACAGCTATTGGAACTGAAGGTGGCACGGGAGCGCGCAGAGCGGACCATACGAGAGCGCGTCCTCGCCAGTCGTCCCAGTAGTGTCAAGATCCTCGACCGATACAGAGGAATGGCAAGAGGTACATTTTGCAGGCCGAGGCGGCAACAGCCTGTCGCCCGGTTCCCCTCTGCACATATGTGTAGATGTATCACCCAGATTTGGGTCTTGGTCAGTTTTTGGATAGTATGCAATAATTCCCCTGATTTACTTGGTTATCTTATGCAAAGAAGAGCCAATATCATAGTGTAGCTATTGTACAGTCATTGCACCTCAAACCATAGGGATTCTGTGGTGCTCACCATGTGTTGGTACGTTCCCTGTAATCCTATTGGCTACTGTTGTTTATGGGACTTTAATATATAGTGGGCATGCGTCTGGTGATAGTCTTTTGCTTGATGGTTTAATGAAACTTAGCGCACTGCTCATCTTGTGCCAAAGCTAAACATCCTAACACATACTAACGAACCGGTATAGCTAGTTGCTACTAAACTCCCACAGCACAGTGTGAATATCTTACTTGTGGAAGGTAATAAACAGCATCAACAAGAGTACTCCTTGCTGTGGCATCATCGTAACCCACGCACCATACACCATATGTAACCGATGTGAAATGGCTAGTTAGTTAGCGGTGGTGCGCGCTAATAGCGTTTCAATCGGGTGACGTTACTCGCTCTGAGACCTGAAGTAGTTGTTTCCCTTGCTCTGCAAGGGCTGCGGCTTTTGAGGCACGATGGGTCCTAACCCAGTTGTTGATGTGTGCAGAGGGTCCCTGGTTCAAGCCCAGGTTGGGGCGAGGATATGGACGGAAGGTAAACTGTTACATTGGTGCCGTGACCCGGATCACTGGTTGCTGCGGAAAAGGTGGCGGTCAAAAGGGGGGTGAAGTAACTGATGTGAAATGGCTAGTTAGTTAGCGTTTCAATCGGTAACGTCACTCGCTCTGAGTCCTGAAGTAGTTGTTCCCCTTGCTCTGCAAGAGCTGCGGCTATTGTGGCGCAATGGGTAACGATGCTTCGTGGGTGACTGTTGTTGATGTGTGCAGGTTCAAGCCCAGGTTGGGGCGGGGCGAGGAGAGGGACGGAAGCTAAACTGTTACACATACAAAGATGACCCACAACAAAATTCTTACCAGATTCTTGATTTCCTATTATTTACTAATTAAAAACAATGTGATGCATGGAACATAATACATCAATCAATAAATAGTATATCAAGAAGTTATGAGAAGTCAATTCTACACAGAGTCAATAGTGTACAATATACCGTTGCATTGACCGTAGCTAACCTAACCACCTCTTTTCCCACAATCACTCTCTCAGGTGAAGGACATCTCACTGGAGGCCACAGGAGCTTTGCGAAGCCAGCAGAACACAATACATGGAGAGATGATCAACCAATCACTGTTGATGAGGGGAGTGGAACATCAACCCAGCACATTATCTTGATAGAGGTTAGTGTAATAGTGTTGTATAATAAATGTGTTACTTGGTAAATCAAATGTGGCCTGTTTATTTCAGAAAGGCTCCCCTCAGCTATTCACTTGCTTACATTTACATCCTAATTTATCTATCATAGGGGAGCTTGAGACTTCCCTTTGACATTGTTATCCAATTCAACCCATGTACTGATGATAATGTCCTCTCTTCTTGTGTCAGTCTGCAGAGGCTGCAGGTCCTGGGGTCAAGCAGGAGAGATCTGAAGGAGAGGAGGACCCACGGCACAGCAGAGACAACCAGACTGGAGCGGCAGGTGATCCCCCTGTAGCCACGGAGGACACCGCTCCAGCGCAGCCCAGGACCCAACGCAGCATCACGGAGGTCAGTGGAATGCCGAACACCGTCCTCAAGTCAGAGACAGACACAGAGACTTTAACTGTAACACACAGGCTTTTACACACAGGATCTGACCACAGATCAGACCCAGAGAGACAGGGCCTGGGGAGACTAGGCTGTCCTCCTGCCCCTGGCTCGGAGTATTTACCGGTATTTCATCAGAGCCACAGGATGGTTCATACCCGTGGGGATGGCTATGGTGATGCGTTAAACATTGGCGGTGATGATCCTTCTTGTTCTTATGCTACAGAGATGGACCCAGGCAACATGCCCTTGGGTTTAGAGACACAGACTGATCTGTCTAAAGGGGACTGGAACCGGTACAGTAGTAGTGTACACTCTGAAGGGTGCCTAGATAAGAAAGGGGAGGTTATAGTCATAGATGAAGTGGCTGTGAAAGTGGAGGGCGACACTCCTCCCACATGGAATGCAGAAAGTCACCTCGTAGAGGGACACTCACAAGGCAGAGATTTCTTAGGTTACAGGGGAAGCTTAGAGACAAATCTAAATATCGCCACCCCCTCCTCTTTACATGCGTTCAGGGGTCGCGACCCAGTGTCCGCGTTGATGGGGCCTTCCGATTCACATGGAAGCGTCTGTTTCGATCAGGTATTGAACTCAAACGACAGGACTAGAGCCCAGACTCAGGGAGGGGGAGCCACATCAGGCAATAGTAAAGAGAAACGGTTCTTCTGCATGTTCTGTAACAAAGGCTTCAGCTGCCCCCAGAAGGTGGAGATCCACCAGAGGGTCCACACAGGGGTGAAATGCTTCAGCTGTACCCAGTGTCAGATGCGCTTTGTCCAGGCTGGTGACCTGAAGAGGCACCAGAGGGTCCACACAGGGGAGAAACCCTACGGCTGCCCACAGTGTGAGAAGAGGTTCTCCCGCCAGGACCACCTGAAGATGCACATGAAGGTCCACACAGGAGAGAGGCCGTTCGCCTGTACGCACTGCGGGAAGAGGTTTTCAGAAAGGAGATGCCTCAGGATACACCAACAGAAAAACCATTCCACTCTATAACATAGAAAGAAACCATTGCGCTCGATAGCTTCTCACATTTAGATCAAACCCTGCATTAAAGACAAAGATTAATTTTCATTGTTGTAAGCAGAATGGATCCACAGATGCATTTGGAATAACGAGAGAAACAGATTTCAGTGTTGAATATTCCTGGGTAGAATATTGCATCCAGACATTGTGTGATATACACTACCGCTCAAAAGTTTGGGGTCACTTAGAAATGTCCTTGTTTTTGAAAAAAATAAAAAAATAATCCCATTTAAAATAACATCAAATTGAGCAGAAATACAGTGTAGACATTGTTAATGTTGTAAATGACTATTGTAGCTGGAAATGGCAGATTTCTTTTTTTTTAAATGGAATATCTACATAGGCATGCAGAGGCACATTATCAGCAACCATCACTCCTGTGATTCTTTAGACTAGTTGAGTATCTGGAGCATCAGCGTTTGTGGTTTCGATTACAGGCTCAAAATGGACAGAAACAAAGGCCAGCATCCCGGAGTTGCCTCTTCACTTTTGACGTTGAGACTGGTGTTTTGCGGGTACTATTTAATGAAGCTGCCAGTTGAGCACTTGTCAGGCATCTGTTTCTCAAACTAGACACCAATGTACTTGTCCTCTTGCTCAGTTGTGCACAGGTGCCTCCCACTCCTTTCTATTCTGGTTAGAGACAGTTTGCTCTGTTCTGTGAAGGGAGTAGTACACAGTGTTGTACGAGATCGTCAGTTTCTTGGCAATTTCTCACATAGAATAGCCTTAATTTCTCAGAACAAGAATAGACCGACAAGTTTCAGAAGAATGGTCTTTGTTTCTGGCCATTTTGAGCCTGTATATAAAGGCATATATAAGCCTGAAAAGTCTGTTACATATTGTTTGTACTGTCTAGGATATGATAACACAATTTCCCAAGACACCTGATGAGAAAATGAATGCAGTTTATCAAGTTCATGCTGAATCTTTTTGTTGATGTGTGGCTGTCATATGGTGTATTTTACTCTTGTTTATGTTTAATAAACACAAAATGGGACTTTTCATTCTAAAGACTCTATAATAACAAACCTAATGCAATGATAAATCTTAGCGCTGGCAGTAATGCAATAGGTCCAGCATTGTGTCTGAAATATGTTTGCTATTTTCACAGCGATAATTGTGTGTGCAGTAGCTAGTGGTGGAGAGAAAGGGCTGGAGTTGATGACCATGAGACATCCCGAAAATTGGTTTTCTCACGAGAACAACTGTAGCATCCAAACCTTACCATAACAAAACACTCCAGTACAATCGGGTTGCTTCTCAACCAAATTTGTGGCAACTGTTGTGAAAAAGGTATTGAATTTATCAGTTACCACTTCCTTGTCAAATGTTATTTCCCCAATGACCTCCAGACCAACTATTTTACAATTTGCCTTCTGCCATCACTGTTTAGTGACTGCCACAACTTCTTAGGATTATTCTTATTTTCACTATTTTTGTTTTTTAAATGTTTTGTTGAAGATGTCAATCTGACTAGATTTCTTCCTTAGGATTATGTGTCTATTGAGAGGCTCTTCATCTTTGGTACTGTTATATTCTTGAAAAGTAGTATTTCTTGATTTAATGGCCTCAAGGATTTTCTGATTCATCTAAGGTTCAGTTCTAACAGTTTTCCATGGAGCCATAGTATCCACAATGCTTAAACATTTGGTGAAATAGTTCCAACCTGTTTCTTTTTGTGTTTTTATAAAAAAAAACGTATTTTATTTAAGTGTTTCACAAGTATTATCCATATCTCGACATGGAAGTTACGGGTCCCAGTTAACTTTATTTAATTGATCAATAAATGCATCTTTGTTATCATGTTTCAGTGGTCTCACAGTTATTGTGTTGTGACAGAGAGCTTATTTTATATTTTTTGTGCAGTGAATGATCACTAATCCCCAAGGGAATGACACCACTTTTAGAAATATTAGATTTATCAGACACCAAGATCAAATCAATGAAGGTTTGGTTGGAGTTACATACTCTAGTGGGCTCCTTTTTTTTTTATCAGTTCATGCAAATCAAATATCCTGCAAAAATTCCTGAAAGCTTTAAATAAACGTTATATCCAATGTTCCAGTATAGACTAGTTTGTTAATAAGTAGCTTACAGAAACGAAATAACAAAATCTAGGCCCATCTATTGCTAAATATGTTGAACATGTTTGCAGTCCACGGCTTCAATATTGAAATACAATTGCTTCATATCCAGAATCGTTTCACTTAGCTTTCTTCTTTGAAAATAGACAAGAACATTAACAGCTTCATAGTTAAGAACACTTTAACAATATGGAAGAAAATGAAACGTGTTCTACAAGAACCAATATCATTCACTAACAACCCTATGGAACAATTCTTGGATAACTTTTCACATTTCAGCAATGGAAAGGTCAAATGCTGTATTATCTAAATGTTGAAAGTGTGCCGGCGACAGAGAAACAAAATGGTGCAGTTTGAGGCCATTTGGCAGAGAGCGAGCAGGTGGGTCTGGGCAGAGGTGATGTGAATGTTTGTGAGCATTTGTATGTGGATGTATTGTAAAAAAAAAAAACATTGTACAAAAAAGTATTAACCTCTTTCAAACACAACTATTTTACACCCTTTGAAAGATAAACATCTCCTTAATCTAACCACGTTTTACGATTTCAAAAAGGTTTTACGGCGAAAGCATAAATTTAGAGTATGTTAGGACAGTACATTTACAAGAGTTGTGTGTAATGTTTTGTCAATTCAAAGACAGGGTCACCAAAACCATAAAACCAGCTAAAATGATGCACTAACCTTTTACAATCTCCATCAGATGACACTCCTAGGACATTATGTTAGACAATGCATGCATTTTTAGTTCTATCAAGTTCATATTTATATCCAAAAACAGCGTTTTACTATGGCATTGATGTTGAGGAAATCGTTTCCCTCCAATAACCGGCAGTCAAGTCAGCGTCACAAATTAAATAATTAAAATATTATATTGTCATTTAAAGAATTATAGATTTACATCTCTTGAACGCAATCAACTTGCCAGATTTAAAAATAACCTTACTGGGAAATCACACTTTGCAATAATCTGAGCACTGCGCCCAGAAAAATACGCGTTGCGATACAGACTAGACGTCATGTTGGGGAGATCTAAAATCGAAAATACTATGTAAATAATCCATTACCTTTGATTCTCTTCATCAGATGTCACTTCCAGGTATCACAGGTCCATAACGAATGTAGTTTTGTTCAAAAAAGCTCATCATTTATGTCCAAAAATCTCCGTCTTGTTAGCACATGATCTAAGCCAGCCGGACTTCTCGTCATGAACGAGGGGAAAAAATATATTTACGTTCGTTCAAACATGTCAAACGTTGTATAGCATAAATCATTAGGGCCTTTTTTAACCAGAACATGAATAATATTCAAGGTGGACGAATGCATACTCTTTTATAACGTATTGGAACGAGGGTACCCAACATGAACTCGCGCGCCAGGTGTCTAATGGGCCATCATCGTTCCATGGATCTTGTTCGGTCAGATCTCCCTCCAGAAGACTCAAAACACTTTGTAAAGGCTGGTGACATCTAGTGGAAGCAATAGGAAGTGCCAAAATATTCCTCAGCCCCTGTGTTTTTCAATGGGATAGGTTTAAAGGTAATACAACACATCAGGTATCCACTTCCTGTCAGAAAATGTCTCAGGGTTTTGCCTGCCAAATGAGTTCTGTTATACTCACAGACACCATTCAAACAGTTTTAGAAAATTTAGGGTGTTTTCTATCCATATGTAATAAGTATATGCATATTCTAGTTACTGGGTAGGAGTGGTAACCAGATTAAATCGGGTATGTTTTTTTTATCCAGCCGTGTCAATACTGCCCCCTAGCCCTATGCCCCATGATTTATTCCACATTTAGTTGTTACAGCCTGAATTCAAAATTAATTTGATTTTTATTTCTCACCCATCTACACAAAATACCCCATAATGACAAAGTGAAAACATGTTTTTAGAAATTGTATATTAAATGAAATACAGCAATCAAATTTACTTTAGTATTCACACCCAGCCTTCAGCTACCCCAACCCCTCCCATCTATCTCTGAAGACCATCCAGTTTGGATTTCCAGCTGCCATATATTTTTCCATTGTGCTGTGATGTTTCACAAAAGTTCTGAACCTTTCAATTCTCACAGTTTCTACAGATTGTAAATGAAAGAAACACCTTTGCTAATAGTATTATTCAATTATTGATTATGACTTATCAAATCACCCAGCCGTGCTATTTGCAGAGTTAGCGCCAAGTAAATGTTGCATTTTTTCAACCATTCCTGAACCTCCAACCAAAAACAAGCTACTTATGGGTAGTACCAAAACAAGGGGTCTAATGATTCTGTCTCTTCACAGCAAATCTGCAGAGCTGGGATGGTTGTATCCCCCATATATATACAGTGCCTTAAAGTGTTTTTCCTATTTTGTTGCATTACAACCTGTAATTTAAATTTCATGTAATGGACATACACAAAATAGTCCAAATTGGTGAAGTGAAATTAAAAAAATACCTTGTTTAAAAAAAATCTAAAAAATTTTAAACAGAAAAGTGGTGGGTGCATACTGTGTGTATTCACCCCCTTTGCTATGAAGCCCCTAAATAAGATCTGGCGCAACCAATTATCTTCAGAAGTCACATAATTAGTTAGATTGCACACAGGTGGACTTTATTTAAGTGTCACATGATCTGTCACATGATCTCAGTATATATACACCTGTTCTGAAAGGCCCCAGAGTCTGCAACATCACTTAGCAAGTGGCACCATGAAGACTAAGGAGCTCTCCAAACAGATCAGGGACAAAATTGTGGAGAAGTACAGATCAGGGTTGGGTTAAAAAAATATCACAAACTTTGAACATCCCACGGAGCACCATTAAATCATTATTAAAAAATAGAAAGAATATGGCACCACAACAAACCAGCCAAGAGAGGGCCGCCCACCAAATCTCACGGACCAGGCAATGAGGGCATTAATCAGAGAGGCAACAAAGAGACCAAAGATAACCCTGAAGGAGCTGCAACGCTCCACAGCAGAGATTGGAGTATCTGTCCATAGGACCACTAAGCCGTACACTCCACAGAGCTGGGCTTTACGGAAGAGTGGCCAGAAAAAAGCCATTGCTTAAAGAAAAAAAATCAGCAAACGAGTTTGGTGTTCGCTAAAAGACATGTGGGAGACTCCCCAAACATATGGAAGAAGGTACTCTGGTCAGATGAGACTAAAATGTAGCTTTTTGGCCATCAAGGAAAACTCTATGTCTGAAGCAAACCCAACACCTCTCATCACCCCGAGAACTCCATCCCCACAGTGAAGCATGGTGGTGGCAGCATCATGCTGTGATTTGTTTTTCATTGGAAGGGACTGGGAGACTGGTCAGAATTGAAAGAATAATGGATGGTGCTAAATACAGGGAAATTCTCTATAAGGGGGAAACCTGTTTCAGTCTTCCAGAGATTTGAGACTGGGACGGAGGTTCACCTTCCAGCAGAACAATGATCCTAAGCATACTGCCAAAGCAACACTCGAGTGGTTTAAGGGGAACCATTTGAATGGCCTAGTCAAAGCCCAGACCTCAAACCAATTGAGAACACCAGCTTGAAGGAGCTGGAGCAGTTTTGCCTTGAAGAATGGGCAAAAATCCCAGTGGCTAGATGTGCCAAGCTTATAGAGACATACCCCAAGAGACTTGCAGCTGTAATTGCTGCAAAAGGTGGCTCTACAAAGTATTGACTTTGGGTGGGTGAATAGTTATGCACGCTCAACTTCAGTTTTTTTGTCTTATTTGTTTGTTACACAAAAAATATTTTGCATCTTCAAAGTAGTAGGCATGTTGTGTAAATCAAATGATAACCCCCCCCAAAAAAATAGAATTAAAGTTAACTCCAGGTTGTAAGGCAGCAAAATAGGAAAAATACCAAGGGGGGTGAATACTTTCGTAAGCCACTAACATTCCATTGGTTGCAAGAATTCTGTATAATAATTTAAATTGATTTGAATCCGGCGTCATTTTGTGTATCAGTTCATAAACCATGTGCCATGGAATCAGTACATCCAGAACTATTTTGTATGGTGCAGCTGTACATTTTTTGGTCCTCAAATTAAACTGGTTTACTTTTTTATTTATCACAATTATCTTTAGCAAATGTTGGTCTTTAATGCACGGCCGACAGACAAGTTCCTTACCTTCTCCCCTTTCCACTTGCCTCCTCCATTTTTTGTGGCAATGCTGCAATCAGTTGGTTGTAATTTTGGATAGAGCAGACATTTTCATATATTTTTGTTAACTGCATGTGCGACAACTCCACCAGTCCTATTTATGATATAATTTACAAAGATTACAATGTTTTTAAAAATGTTCCATTTTTATTTTAATCGATTAGTATATTTGAATTTAACCATAATAAACGATATATACAAACGTATACTACCGTTCAAAAGTTTGGGGTCACTTAGAAATGTCCTTGTTTTTGAAAGAAAAGCAAAACATTTTGTCCATTAAAATAACATCAAATTGATCAGAAATACAGTGTAGACATTGTTCATGTTGTAAATGACTATTGTAGCTGGAACCGGCAGATTTTTCATGGTATATTTACATAGGTGTAAATAGGCCCATTATCAGCAACCATCACTCCTTTGTTCCAATGGCACGTTGTGTTTGTCCAAGTTTATCATTTTAAAAGGCTAATTGATCATTAGAAAACCCTTTTGCAATTATGTTAGCTCAGCTGAAAACTGTTGTGCTGATTAGAGAAGCAATAAAACTAGCCTTCTTTAGACTAGTTGAGTATCTGGAGCATCAGCATTTGTGTGTTCGATTACAGGCTCAAAATGGCCAGAAACAATGTACTTTCTGCTGAAACTCATCAGTCTATTATTGTTCTGAGAAGTTAAGGCTATTCCATGCGATAAATTGCCAAGAAACTGCAGATCTCGTACAACGCGGTGTACTACTCCCTTCACAGAACAGCGGAAACTGTCTCTGACTAGAATAGAAACAGTGGGAGGCCCCGGTGCGAAACTGAGCAAGAGGACAAGTACATTAGTGTCTAGTTTGAGAAACAGACGCCTCACAAGTCCTCAACTGGCAGCTTTATTAAATATTACCCGCAAAACACCAGTCTCAACGTCAACAGTGAAGAGGCGACTCCGGGATGCTGGCCTTCTAGGCAGAGTTGCAAAGAAAAAGCAATATCTCAGACCAATAAAAAAAAAAGTTTAAGATGGGCAAAAGAACACAGACACAGGAAGATTGGAAAAAAGTGTTATGGACAGACATCTAAGTTTGAGGTGTTCAGATCACAAAGAAGAACATTTGTGAGATGCAGAAAAAATGAAAAGATGCTGGAGGAGTGCTTGACGCCATCTGTCAAGCATGGTGGAGGCAATGTGATGGTCTGGGGGTGCTTTGTTGGTGGTAAAGTGGGAGATTTGTACAAGGTAAAAGGGATCTTGAAGAAGGAAGGCTATCACTCCATTTTGCAACGCCATGCCATACCCTGTGGACGGCGCTTAATTGGAGCCAATTTCCTCCTACAACAGGACAATGACCCACAGCACAGCTCCAAACTATGCAAGAACTATTTATGGAAGAAGCAGTCAGCTGGTATTCTGTCTATAATGGAGTGGCCAGCACAGTCCCCAGATCTCAACCCTATTGAGCTGTTGTGGGAGCAGCTTGACCGTAAGAAGTGGCCATCAAGCCAATCCAACTTGTGGGAGGTGCTTCAGAAAGCATGGGGTGAAATCTCTTCAGATTACCTCAACACATTGACAACTAGAATGCTAAAAGTCTGCAATTGCTGCAAATGATTCTTTGATGAAAGCAAAGTTTGAACGACAATTATTATTTCAATTAAAAATCATTATTTATAACCTTGTCAACATCTTGACTATATTTCCTATTAATTTTTCAACTCATTTCATGTATGTTTTTCATTTCTAAGTGACCCCAAACTTTTGAACGGTAGTGTATGTGGACACCCCTTTAAATTAGTGGATTCGGCTATTTCAGCCACACCTGTTGCTTACAGGTGTATAAAATCGAGCACACCGCCATGCAATCTCCATAGACAAACATTGGCAGTAGAATGGCCTTACTGAAGAGCTCAGTGACTTTTAACGTGGCACCGTCACAGAATGTCACCTTTCCAACAAGTCAGTCAAAATTCTGCCCTGCAAGAGCTACTCCGGTCAAATGTAAATGCTGTTATTGTGAAGTGGAAACGTCTAGGAGCAACAACGGCTCAGCCACAAAGTGGTAGGCCACACAAGCCTTTGGGATGAATTGGAACACCGACTGCGAGCCAGGCCTAATCGCCCAACATCAGTGCTCGACCTCACTAATGCTCGTGGCTGAATGGAAGCAAGTCCCCGCAGCAATGTTTCAACATCTAGTGGAAAGCCTTCCCAGAAGAGTGGAGGCTGTTAAAGCAGCAAAGGGGGGACCAACTCCATATTAATGCCCATGATTTTGGAATGAGATGTTCGACGAGCAGGTGTCCACATACTTTTGGTCATGTATTTGTTCTAATATTTGTTCTGTTTTTTTTTCTGGTGGATTAAATTTAAATTGCAACCAGCTTTCTATTGCTTGTTTTAAAAATAGCGATATTATGGAGATCTTTTCATTTTCAAATAACTGAAAGTGAGAGGTTGCAATCTGAATGAATGGAAAAAGGCCATTCTTGAACACAAAATGAGCCATTTTTACATATCTGCTGGAGAACCAGCTAGGATTTAAGTATAGTTTTTGTATGACTGAAGCCTTTAGTGAGAGGTCCTATGTTTTCATATTTAATCATTTCTGCCCTCCGAATTCATATTCATAATAGAAATAGGCCCATTTTAATTTTGCCTGGCTTGCCATTCCAAATAAAGTGGAACATAAATAAATGGGTAAACTGGGATATGACTAAAGAATTAGTCAGGGTGATTTTCCCATAAATAAATGGGTAAACTGGGATATGACTAAAGAATTAATCAGGGTGATTTTTCCACAAATAGACAGGTGTTGTCCTTTCCATGGTAGCAAAATCTTATCTAATCTGGCTAACTTTCTATTAAAATGTATCGTAGTGAGAATTTATTTATTTCACGATGTGAATACCGAGTATGTCCGCTTCACTGTCGGATCATTTTATTGGGAAACTACACAGTAATGTAAAAGTACTTTTTTTTAAAAGATGTAATATGGCATTTATCATAATTTGGTTATAATCCAGAGAGGTTAGACAAATTATCTAGATCCTTTAAGAGGCTGTGCAGGGATTGAAATTACGGATTTAAAAGAAAACATGAATCATCAGCGTACAATGACACCTTTGTTTTTAAGCCCTGGATTTCTAGCCCCTTGATATTATTGTTGGATCTGATTTTAAAAGTTAGCATTTCGATGGCAATAAATAGATATGCCGATAGTGGACAACCTTGTTTTACTCCTCTTGACAATTTAATACTTTCAGAGAAGTAGCCATTATTTACTATTTTACTGCTGTTTTTACTATACATAACTTTAACCCATTGTATAAGAGATTCTCAAATTAAAATAGTCCAGGCGTTTTATATATAAATTCCAGTCGTACTTTATCAAAGGCCTTTACCAAAGGAATACCAGACCTGGTTTCCCCCTCCAAAAAAATGTCATAGTGTTCTTTTGTTTCCAGTATTTGTCTTAATGTGCATTTGGAAAGTATTCAGACCCATTGATTTCCCCCCCCCCCCCTTTTGTTATGTTACAGCCTTATTCTAAAATCTATTTAAATTGGGGTTTTTCCACATCAATCTACACACAATACCCCATAATGACAAAGCGAAAACAGGTTTAGACATTTTTGCAAATGTATTAAAAATAAAAAACATACCTTATTTACATTAGTATTATTTACATAAGCCTTTTAAAATGATTTTAAAAAACAGTTTTAGCTTTATTATGGGTTATTTTGTGTAGATTGATGAGGGAAAAAAAACATTTTAATCAATTTTAGAATAAGGCTGTAACGTAACAAAATGTGGAAAAAGTCATGGGGTCTGAATACCTTCCGAATGCACTGTATATTATCTCCAATGTATTGTCCATGTAAAACACCTGTCTAATTAGGATGAATAATATCCTACAATACCTTTTTAATGGAGAAGACTGAAATTAAAACATATGCTTAAAGTACTTTGCTTCCTCCTTCAAACTGTAAGTTGGTGAATAATTTCTATGTTGAAGATAAAACAAATATTTGGTGCATTTTTCCCATATTCGATCCAGTTCGCTTTATTTTTATAATATATTACACTTGATCTTTCTTGAATAAGTTCCTCCATTTCTATTTGTTTTTCCTCTAACTTATTCTGTCCCTCTATGGTACTGTTTTTATAGCTATCTATTTGTACTGTTAGTTCCTCTTTTTCCTTTTTAAGATAAACTCCTTATGCCATTTTACCGGACGTGCTACCTGTCCCAGACCTGCTGTTTTCAACTCTCTAGAGACAGCAGGAGCGGTAGAGATACTCAATGATCAGCTATGAAAAGCCAACTGACATTTACTCCTGAGGTACTGACCTGTTGCACCCTCTACAACCACTGTGATTATTATTATATGACTCTGCTGGTCATCTATGAACATTTGAACATCTTGGCCATGTTCTGTTATAATCTCCACCCGGCACAGCCAGAAAAGGACTGGCCACCCCTCATAGTCTGGTTCCTCTCTAGGTTTCTTCCTAGGTTCCTGCCTTTCTAGGGAGTTTTTCCTAGCCACCGTGCTTCTACGCCTGCATTGCTTGCTGTTTGGGGTTTTAGGCTGGGTTTCTGTACAGCACTTTGTGATATCAGCTGATGTAAGAAGGGCTTTATAAATATATTTGATTGATTTGATTGACATTTAAAAGTGTCCCATACAATAAGGGGATCTGCTGTACCTATGTTATGTAGGGAAAAGTTATTCTGCATGGTGAAAAACTATTTGTCATCCAGTAGGCTTAGTGTAGTGCTAGAGCAAAAACCAAAACGTGCCCTCTTTGGAGTCCCGAGGACTGAGTTTAGGAAACGTTGGATAAGACTAATATCAACATACTGTATAATCTTGTATAAAACCACAGTGGCACATTTCCTATTGCCACAGATGGCCCAATAACAAGGTCCCAGAGTTCATATTCATCAACCCTTTTCCCGATCTTTGGGCCAAAAGATTGCCTATCTGCCCCCCAGTCATGCCCAACTGTTGTCCTCATAAGATTGAATACTTTCTTACATTTAGTCTCAATACATGTAACATGACACCTCCATGTAAGCCTTTTATCAAACCATAGCCCCAAATACTTAAATTCTGTTACCCTTTCCAATCATTGTCCATATAATCAAACACTGACATCTTCCTTTATCTTTTTGTTTCGCGAACATGGTTTAGATACAGATAACTTGAAACACCATGATAAGGATCATTCCTCTGCTGCTAAAACAGCTCCTTGCCTGTTATCTATTACAATGGCACCATCATCTGCCTTTAAGGCCGCCCCATACCCTGTCCGATATTCCCTAAGATATCATCAACGTGAATAAGGTGGGACTAATGGTGCTACCATCTGGAGTTCCATTTTCCACCTCATATTCTCTTGATAACTCCGATTCCAACCTGACCTGGAAGGTTCGGTCAAACAAATCCCTAATCCAGTTGTACATTCTCCCACCTATACACATGCCATTCAGTGTAATCAGTAGACCTTCCCTCCACATTGTATCATATGCTTTTTATGTGTCAAAATATACTATTGACATCACTTCCTTCATTGCCAAAGCTTTGGTCACCTAGGTACTAACTGTAACCAATGCATCAAGGGTAGACCTTTTTCTGAATACACTCTGAGATGGACTTAATAGACCCCTATGTTCCAGATAATGCAGCAATCAAACCACAATCTACTTTTCTATTAGTTTACAGAGATTTTATGTAAGTGCAATAGGTCTATAACTAGCAGGACTGGATGGATCTTTACCAGGCTTCAGCTGATTTCTTTTTATTCACAACACCATGATGGGTTTACAAATAGCAAGTAATTATATAACTACAGTATAGAACTCAAGCGTAGTGGAGATGGGTAAACACTCCATGTTGAAAGTGTGTTTATTATCTGTGTGTGCGTACCTGAAGGAGTGCATGTCTGTGTAATCTGTATCACCTCTCTTTTCCAGGAGGAGGGTCCAGAGGTGCTGCTGGTGAAAGAGGGGTGTGAGGAGGGTCTGGGAAAGCCTGAGGGGAACATGGTCATGGAGGACAACCAGACTACACCTCCTCCTGAACCCACATAGGAGCCAGTTAAGCAGCACAGAACCACACACAGTCACACTGAGGTGAGCCTATTGTGAACTACTGGCTGAATGGTATTCGGTCAGGGCCCGTTTTCAAAAAGCCTCTCAGAGTAGGAGTGCCTTTTAGATCATAATGAATAAGACTATATAGACAGGTAGGGAACTGATCATCGATCAGCACCTACTCTGAGACTTTTTGTGGATACGGGCCCAAATCTTGATACATTGTATCCTAAGTGTGGGACCATGCCTTTCAATTATCACACCATTAAAGAGTGTCAAGTAATCAAATCAACTAACATGTTTGCATAGTACTCATAGCAATCCCTCATTGCCCAATCAGAAGATGCTCCATAGCAGGGTGCTCATATCATATTTCTTGATCAAACATCCTCTTACTCGGTTTCTCTTACAGTCAGTAGACTGTAAGAGCATTTTGCTACACTCGCATTAACATCTACTAACCATGTGTATGTGACCAATAACATTTTATTTTATTTGACATGTAGTATAGGAAGCCTGATCTGCTGCTAATCAAATAAGAGACCATACAAGATGGATCAGAGAGCATTGATCTGCTGAGTGGGCTAAAGATGGGGGAGCAAGGTAAGGGAGAAATATAGTGAGGGAAAAAAGTATTTGATCCCCTGCTGATTTTGTACGTTTGCCCACTGACAAAGAAATGATCAGTCTATAATTTTAATGGTAGGTTTATTTGAACAGCGAGAGACAAAATAACCCAAAAAATCCAGAGAAACGCATGTCAAAAATGTTATAAAATGATTTGCATTTTAATGAGGGAAATAAGTATTTGACCCCTCTGCAAAACATGACTTAGTACTTGGTGGCAAAACCCTTGTTGGCAATCAGAGGTCAAACGTTTCTTGTAGTTGGCCACCAGGTTTGCACACATCTCAGGAGGGATTTTGTCCCACTCCTCTTTGCAGATCTTCTCCAAGTAATTAAGGTTTCAAGGCTGACGTTTGGCAACTCGAACCTTCAGCTCCCTCCACAGATTTTCTATGGGATTAAGGTCTGGAGACTGGCTAGGCCACTCCAGGACCTTAATGTGCTTCTTCTTAAGCCACTCCTTTGTTACCTTGGCCGTGTGTATTGGGTCATTGTCATGCTGGAATACCCATCCACGACCCATTTTCAATGCCCTGGCTGAGGGAAGGAGGTTCTCACCCAAGATTTGACGGTACATGGCCCCGTCCATCGTCCCTTTGATGCGGTGAAGTTGTCCTGTCCCCAGAAAAACACCCCAAAGCATAATGTTTCCACCTCCATGTTTGACGGTGGGGATGGTGTTCTTGGGATCATAGGCAGCATTCCTCCTCCTCCAAACACGGCGAGTTGAGTTGATGCCAAAGAGCTCCATTTTGGTCTCATCTGACCACAACACTTTCACCCAGTTGTCCTCTGAATCATTCAGATGTTCATTGGCAAACTTCAGACGGGCATGTATATGTATTCTTGAGCAGGGGGACCTTGCAGGCGCTGCAGGATTTCAGTCCTTCACTGCGTAGTGTGTTACCAATTGTTTTCTTGGTGACTATGGTCCCAGCTGCCTTGAGATCATTGACAAGATCCTCCCGTGTAGTTCTGGGCTGATTCCTCACCGTTCTCATGATTATTGCAACTCCACGAGGTGAGATCTTGCATGGAGCCCCAGGCCGAGGGAGATTGACAGTTCTTTTGTGTTTCTTCCATTTGCGAATAATCGCACCAACTGTTGTCACCTTCTCACCAAACTGCTTGGCGATGGTCTTGTAGCCCATTCCAGCCTTGTGTAGGTCTACAATCTTGTCCCTGACATCCTTGGAGAGCTCGTTGGTCTTGGCCATGGTGGAGAGTTTGGAATCTGATTGAATTATTGCTTCTGTGGACAGGTGTCTTTTATACAGGTAACAAACTGAGATTAGGAGCACTCCCTTTAAGAGTGTGCTCCTAATCTCAGCTCGTTACCTGTATAAAAGACACCTGGGAGCCAGAAATCTTTCTGATTGAGAGAGGGTCAAATACTTATTTCCCTCATTAAAATGCAAATCAATTTATAACATTAAAATTATAGACTGATCATTTCTTTGTCAGTGGGCAAATGTACAAAATCAGCAGGGGATCAAATACTTTTTTCCCTCACTGTATGTAAACTTCCGACTTCAACTGTATATATTAATGTGGATGCTACCATGATTACAGATAATCCTGAATGAATCTTGAATAATGAGTGAAAGACGCATCAAATAATATGAAACAAACAAAACAAACAGCAAATGCATCCAATAAGTTTGTAGAGTCACAAGCTTGATGTAATCATTGAATATGGGATCAAATACTAAACTTGACTACTTCAATACACTTAAATGAATTTACAATACTTTTGGTCCTCTAAAAAGGGGGGACTATGTACAAAAAGTGCAGAAAATTCTAAAAGGTTATATGGATGAAAATACATATGCTCAAATTAAAGCTGAAAGTCTACATATTAACCTCAGTCATTTTCAAATCCAAAGTGCTGGAGTACAGGGCCAAAACGAGTCGCAATGAAAGTCTAAGAATGAAAAGGCCCATTTTGTGTTTATTAAATAAACAAGTGTTAAATACACCATATGAAAACCACACATACACGTCTAAACTAAAAATCTCCATTAATTTGATAAACCGCAATCATTTTTCCATTAAAAGAGTCTTGGGAAAGTAGTTGAATGGAAGTAATGAAATAGGCATTTGTGAACATCATATAGCCTACACAGTACAAACACAATATGTGACAGACTTTTTAGTCTTATATATCACACAGTGTCTTGATGAAATATTCTACCCAGGAATATTCAACACTGAAATCTGTTCATCTCTTGATTCCAAATGCATCTGTGGGTCTTATCTGCTGACAACAATAACAATTAATCTTTGTCTTTAATGCAGGGTTTGAGCTAAACGTCAGAAGCTATCGAGTGGAATGTTTACTCTGCTGGTGTATCCTGAGGTAGCGCCTCTCTGAAAAGCTCTTCCTGCAGTGGGTAGAGGTGAATGGCCTTTCTCCCGTGTGGACCTTCAGATGCATTTTCACCTGGTTCTGGTGGGAGAACCTCTTCTCACACTGGGGGCAGATGTAGGGTTGTGGACCCTATGGTGCCTCTTCAGGCTGGACGAGTGGGAAAAGCGCATATGACACTGGGTACAGCTGAAGGGTTTCTCCCCTGTGTGGACCCTCTGGTGCCTCTTCAGGCTGCCAGCCTCAGCGAAGCGCATATCACACTGGGTACAGCTGTAGGGTTTCACCCCTGTGTGGACCCTCTGGTGGATCTCCACCTTCTGTAGGCAGCTGAAGCCTTTGTTACAGAACATGCAGAGGAACCGTTTCACTTTACTATTGCCTGATGTGGCTCCCCCTCCCTGAGCCTGGGCCCTAGTCCTGTCGTTTGAGTTCAGCACCTGATCAAAAAGGACGCAGCCGTGTGAATCAGAAGGCCCCATCGATGTGGACACTGGGTCACGATCCCTGAGTGAGTGAAAAGGGGAATGGGTCACAACATTTAGATTGGTCTCTAAGCTTTCCCTGTAGTCTAAGAAGTCACTAGCGTTACCATGCGAGTGTCCTCCTCGTAACCGAGTCTCGTCTGCATTCCATGTCAGAGGAGCGTCATCCTCCACTTTCACAGTCACCTCATCTGCGACCAGACCCTCTCCTTTCTTATCTAGGGACCCTTCAGAGTATACACTACTACTGTACTGGTTCCAGTCCCCTCTCATTGGATTAGTCTGTGTATCTAATACCACAGGCATGTCACCAGGTATAATCTCTGTCTCTGTAGCATATGAACAGGACAGATCATTGCAAGTCTGTACCGCATCACCTGAGTCCCGATGGGACAGAACTGTCCTCGGGCTCAGGTTCCCGTGAAGTAAATACTCTGAGCGAGGAGCAGGACAGTCCAGTCGCCCCAGCCCTGTTAAAGTCTCTGTTTCTGTGTTTGTCTCTGACTTGAGGGCGGCGTTCGGCGTTCCACTGACCTCCATGATGCTGCATCGGGTCCTGGGGGACGCTGGGGTGGTGGTGGGGTCCTCTGTGGCTACAGGGGGCGCCCCAGCTGCTCCAGGCTGGATGTCTCTGCTTTGCCGTGGGTCCCCATCTCCTTCAGACCTCTCCAGCTTGACCCCAGGACCTGCTGCCTCTGCAGACTGACACAAGAAAAGAGGAGGTTAATACCGGTACATGAGTTAAATTGGATAACAATGTAGTAAGGAAGTCTCACAAGCTCCTCTATGGCAGATAAATGAGGATGTACATGTAAGGAAGTGAATAGCTGAGGGAAGCCTTTCTAAAATAAACTGGCCATTTTGATGTAATACTATTACACTAACCTCGATCACTATAATGTGCTGGGTTGAGGTTCCACTCCCCTCATCAACAGTGATTGGTTGGTCACCTCTCCATGTATTGTGTCCTGCTGGCTTCACAAAGCTCCTGTGGCCTCCAGTGAGATGTCCTTCACCTGAGAGAGTGATTGGGTTGAAAAGAGATGGTTAGGTTAGCTACTGTCAATGCTCAACTCTATTGACCATTTTGACACAGAGTACAGTTACATGCACACAATAATACAATAATGTGATTATTGTGGATAGTCAGATTTATGGAAGTCCAGAGAGGACATACACTACCGTTCAAAAGTTTGGAGTCACTTAAAATGTCCTTATTTTTGAAAGAAAAGCACATTTTTTGTCCATTAAAATAACATCAAATTGAGCAGAAATACAGTCTAGACATTGTTAATGTTGTAGACTATTGTAGCTGGAAACGGCAGATTTTTTAATGAAAATCTACATAGGTGAACAGAGGCCCATTATCAGCAACCATCACTCCTGTGTTCCAATGGCACATTGTGTTAGCTAATCCACGTTTATCATTTTGAAAAGATAATTGCAAAAGGGTTTTCTAATGATCAATTATGTTAGCACAGCACAGCTAGAGTGTCTAGTTTGAGAAACAGATGCCTCACAAGTCCTCAACTGGCAATTGTATTAAATATTCCCCACAGAACACCAGTCTCAACATCAACAGTGAAGAGGCAACTCCGGGATGCTGGCCTTCTAGACAAGTTACAGTGCCTTCACACCCCTTGACATTTTCCACATTTTGTTACAGCCTGAATTTGAAATGGATTCAATTTAGATGTATTTTTTTTGTCACCGGCCGACACACAATACCCCGTAATGTCAAAGTGGAATTGTGTTTTTTGACATTTTTACAAGTTAACAAAAATGTAAATCTGATATGTCTTGAGTCATTAAGTATTCAACCCCTTTGTTATGGCAAGCCTAAATAAGTTCAGGAGTAAAAATGTGCTTAACAAGTCACATAATAAGTTAACATGATTTTTAAATGACTACCTCAAACTCTGTACCCCACACATACAGATAATTGTAAGGTCCCTCAGTCGAGCAGTACATTTCAAACACAGATTCAACCACAAAGACCAGGGAGGTTTTCCAATGCATCACAAAGAAGGACACCTATTGGTAGATACAATTATATGAAAAAAGCAGACATTGAATATCCCTTTGAGCATGGTGAAGTTATTAATTACACTTTGGATGGTGTACACCCAGTACACCCAGTTACTACAAAGAACTCAGTTGCCGGAGAGGAAGGAAAACACTCAGGGATTTCACCATGAGGCCAAAGGTGACTTTAAAACAGCTACAGGAGGAGAAAACTGAGGATGGATCAACACCATTGTAATTACTCCACAATACTAACCTAAATGAAAGAGTGAAAAGAAGGAAGCCTGTACAGAATACAAATATTCCAAAACATGCATCCTGTTTGCAACAAGGCACTAAATAATACAGAAAAAAAATGTGTCAAAGCAATACACTTTTTGTCCTGAATACAAAGTGTTGTATTGGATTTGCCCCAAATATAACACATTACTGAGTACCACTCTCCATATTTTCACACACAGTGGTGGGTGCATCATATTATGGTTAAGCTTGTAATTGTTAAGGGCTGGGGAGTTTTTCAGGATAAAAAAAGAAACGGAATGGAGCTAAGCACAAGTAAAATCCAAGAGGAAAACCTGTTTCAGTCTGCTGTCCACCAGACACTGGGAGATGAATTCACCTTTCAGCTGGAGAATAACTTAAAACAGAAGGCCAAATCTACACTGGAGTTGCTTACCAAGAAGACAGTGGATGTCCTGAGTGGCCGAGTTACAGTTTTGACATGAATCTACTTAAATCTATGGAAAGACTTAAAAATGGTTTCTAGCAATGACAAACAACGAATTTGACAGAGCTTGAAGAATTTTGAAAAGAATAATGGGCAAATGTTGCACAATCCAGGTGTGAAAAGCTCTTAGAGACTTAGACTCACAGCTGTAATCGCTTCCAAAGGTGCTTCTTGAAAGTATTGACTCAGATATGTGAATACTTAGGTAAATTAGATATTTCTGTATTTACATTTTCTATAAATTAGCAAACATTTCTAAAAACATGTTTTCACTTTGTCATTATGGGGTTTTGTGTGTAGATCCGTGAGAAAATTCAGCCTGTAACAACAAAATATGGAATAAGTCAAGTGGTGTGAATAATTTTTGAAGGCTCTGTAGCTGCGTTGTTGCTTGCAGGCGATTGACTGTGGTCTTGGGGGTGGCAAACAGCCTGGGGGAATGTGCTCGTTCAGGGCATAGAGGCCCCACGAGCTCTTAGCTCAAGGTAAGGGACATTTAGCTTGCTAACATTCTAACTTATAAACTGATAATGAGCTCCAAACACAAATGAAAGCATGATGTTGGTATGAAATGTACCATCCCTCAGTGTAGCAATCACCTCAGCCACACTGTCAATCTATCATCAATGTGTCCACTCCTATTTATAGTATATCTCGTGAGCTCTACAAAACTACTTTTGTTATGTCGTGGTCATGAAGTTGTGATCGTCGATGTCCTCTCTGGACTTCCGTACAGATTAATATAATAGTTTGATTAAAACGTAGACATGTTTTGCAAGAACAACGATTTCCCTAATAATCCTCTTTACATGGAGACATCTGATATCACACTACCTGATGGCACTCTGATGAATGTAGAAAATTGCCAATCAAAATAAATGCTCTACCGCATGTTATTTTTGGGCAGCATATTTGATTCAGAGTTCAGACATATAAAGTTTGTAATGTGAAAACTACTTCTAAGATGCATACTTTCAGTTGTTCAGAACTCACGCCTCCATTACACCGACATTGTCATTGGGTTTTGGGACACCAGAAGTACATTCATTCCCATTGGAACGTATCATTTGCCTCACAGCATTGCTGTTGCAGTGTTCTGTGTGGTGCACACATTGGGTATCTCCAACATATACATCATATTGTATGCATAGACTTGACAAAACTAGTAGGAAAAGGTGAATGTTGAACTTTTGTTGCACACATATCCAGTAAAAATGTTGGATTGCATAATTAAAAAGTTTGACAGCAGAATTAAGGCAATCAATCAGACTTCACTTGTGTAGAGGGAGGTTCTCTCGGCTGTTGCTAACACATGGCAGATCAAATACACAGCCACAACGCTGATTAAGGTGTTTACATGCTCTAATAATATTAAAGATTGCTCAGAAAACCAGATGATTTAATTGGCGTATGCTTAATTCGATTGGACATTATGCCGATTAACATAAACAGTGTGTTTACATGATTATCGCATAATCGGCCTACTGCCATAATCAGTTTAATATCGAAATATTACTGTGCATGTCAACGTACTCACTGTCGGGAATTGGCAAGGATGTAACACTAAGCATAACTTATTGATGTACTATTTATAGATCGATTGATTATGTTCCATGCGTCATATTGTTTTCAATTAGTAAATAATAGTAAATGCAGCTAATCAATAATCTGGTTAGAATATGATATTGTCTTTGCAAGATACCTAAATAATCAGTGGAATTATACCATACTATCCAAAAACGGACCAAGACCCAATTATGGTTAACACATTTAAAGTCACACATGCGCAGAGCGGAACGGGTCGACAGGGCCCTGCAGCCTCAGCCTTCTGCTAAATGTACCTCTTGCCATTCCTCTGTATCTGTCGAGGATCTTGACACTACTGGGAAGGGCGCGCTCCCGTGCCACCTTCAGTTCCAGTAGCTGTAGTTTCCTCCGCAATGTCCTGTTTTCTTTCTGGCTTTGTGTTATTTCTAAACGAAACACTGCATAGTCGTCGTCTACGAGTTTACAGACCTCTGCCACGGCTGCATTCGCTAATACCTCCATAATGGAGGCTATTTGAGTGTGAAAAACCATACAGTTAGCCATTGTTAGCAGTTAGCTAGCGTTACCAACATAACATATATCAACCAAGTCCCGTCTCCAACGCGAATTATGAGGTAAGTATGTGATGCTGTGCAGTTAAATGGTGTTAATAAACGTCTAAATAAGAACCAAAAAACGCTTAACGTGGAAAATGTTCTCGGTCACTGTTCACTTTCTTCTTCGGTATTACGGCAGTTTGCAAACAACTGTTAAAGGTGCATACCGCCACCTACTGTACAGGGCGGTAAACCATAGAAAAAATAAAACATTTAGGAAAGGGGAAGAAAAAATGACATCCATACAAAAACACAAAAATAGACCTCATGAGGTTGAAGAAATTTGGCTTGGCCCCAAAGATGCACCAATGAGAGCATCCTGTATCACTGCCTGGTACGGCAATTGCGCCGTCCGCAACCGCAGGGCTCTCTAGAGGGTGGTGCAGTTAGCCCCAACGCATCCCCATTGGCACACTGCCTGCCCTCCAGGACATCAACAGCACCCAATGTCACAGGAAGATCATCAAGGATGCCTGTTCACCCCGCTACCATCTAGAAGGTGGAGACAGTACAGGTGCATCAAAGCTGGGACAGAGAGACTGAAAACCAGCTTACATCTCCAGGCCATCCGACTGTTAAATAGTCATCAAAGGGTATGGTTAAATGAAAAAAGTATGTGCACTGTTATTTGAAATAAGGTACAGCTTATTACATTACACATATCTGCTATGACCAGTATCTTTTAAGCTGAGAGCAGCCTTGTTTAGAAAGAACAATGTGTTAGCAAAAAGAGTAAAATAATAGGACTTTATTCAATCAATTACCTCTGTAAGGTAAATATTCAACTTTCTTTGTTCTAGCCTAGGTTTACTCTCTAAAAACAGTTTACACACGCCTGTTTCAAATGACCAGTTAAGGGTTAGTGGTTTAATTACCCTCTTAACCCAAGACACTTCACATGATAACTATCCCAAACATACATCTCAAGCCACAGTGCTACGATTTCTCCCGGTTGTGCACACTCCGATGTCTGGTAAGGTTACTCAGGAAGGAGAAGCTCTTGTAGCATAGTTTGCACTTGAAGGGCTTCTCCTTGGTGTGAACGGTCTGGTGCTCCCTCAAATAGTGTGCCCTAGCGAAGCGCTTCCCACACGTGGGGCAGGCGTACGGCTTGTCCGCGTCTGTCCTAATGCTCGGCCTCCCACGTTGTGACCCAATGACACCAGAGGTGGTAGAAGCAGGCGTCTTTGAGCTCCCTCCTTGACCTGTAGCCATTGTTTGGGTGTTGTTGGGATTGGGTGCTGTGTTATAGGCTAGGTAACTCTCGTTGTGAACGGCCATCCTGACACTGTCTGTATTCATGGGGTACCCATGAGGCAGCTGAGGAAGGCTAGGCCGAGGTCCATGCCCAGGCCTTCTATGAACCCATTCACCAGGCATTAGACAAGATCCTGGAGAAGACAGACTTCCCGTTAGACTCCTACCAGGGGGGTCTCCCACCACTCTCTGTGAAGGCTGAAGCCCAGGGTGACCTGCTCTGTTCATCATAGATACTGTGGTGTTTGCATCATGAGAACAGGAGGGTCTATCAGCCCCATCCCTGCACTGAGACTGTGAAGAGAAGGATCTGGGCTGCAGACTGGATCCCTGTTTGGGGCCTCTGTCTTTTTGATGACCAACAGGACTTCCACCTGTCCACTGGTTTTGTTCCGTGTGGTGGTGGTGGTTCGGTCCTTGTTCCGACTCGTGAAGGAAGAGCGATGGCTCCTGATCCAGGGTTCTGATCCGGGGCCAGGGTTTGTGACCAGCCACTTCAGAGGTCCAGTTTCTCCCGCCAGCAACACCAGATATCAGCAGGTCCTCATGGACTGCAGACTGTAAACACAAAATGTACAGAAGAGCATAGAAAAGGTTTATATAAGAATCTCTTTACTGTAGACATAAAATGTTAACCACAGTCAAGCCAAACTCTAATATTGTGATTCAAGTAACCAATAATATGAAGTCATTGGAGTTTATAAAAATTGTCCATGTGTTGATTCAAGAATTAAGTATAATGTTTTGGTTCGACTGAGAGAAGGGAAACTAAGTCCCTACCATGATAAAAAAATAACCAAGTCAGTCAGCACAGAGTCAATTTTGTATTTAATTTCAACAAAATTGTAATATTGTGAAGTACAGTACTTTTATTGCATAAAATGATACATGTGACCAGAATAACCTTTATCCCTATGGTAACACTTTATCCTTTATGTAAATCAGGTACCCTCACTTTGATAAAATGAATTTTAGAACGCCTTGAAATAGGTTCAACATTACACACAGCTTTGCTACATTAATAAACATGAATTAAGGCAATATCAGTGCCTCATTATGAAACACTGGCATCAAACAGGACAAGGTTGTCACTTTTCATCAGTGAAGCATTTTTATAGACACCATCACACCAACTATCACCATATCATCTACTCTTCCTCATCACACTCATTTTCATCATCCTCATTTTACCTCATCCAGTTCTGTACTACATCAAAAACAGAATTAACTACAAAATAGCTAATACTACATTACATGTCACCATTACACATGGGCTGTGTGCATTTTCTGTTGGTGTATTCTGAGGTAGCTCCTCTCTGAGAATCTCTTCCCGCAGTGCATACAGGAGAACGGCCTCTCTCCTGTGTGGACCATCAGGTGCCTCTTCAGCTGGTGCTGGTGGGAGAACCTCTTCTCACACTGAGGGCAGCTGTATGGTTTCTCCCCTGTGTGGACCCTCTGGTGCCTCTTCAGGTTGGATGAGTCTGAAAAACTGGCCCTGCACAGGTGGCAGCTGAACGGTTTCTCCCCCGTGTGCATCCTCTGGTGGATCTTCACCTGTTTGGGGAAACTGAAGGCTTTCCCACAGAACGAACACGGGAAGCGCTTCTCTTTGCCACCGGATCTACTGATAGCATTACTACTACTGTCATTTGTCAATGGGTTTGTGTAGCCATTTAGTGTTGAGGCACTGGCATTGTCTGAGGTCTGGTTTAACATTAGGTCAGTGTGAGGAGGACGAAGGCCAGGGAGTGTCTGTGATGTCGCAGGGTCCATGTTCCAGTTGATAGATCCTATAGAAGGTATGCTGAAGGCAGCACCTGTTAAGGGGTTAACCTGAGGCGCCATCAGTCTCTCTGAATCACAACTATAGGAGCAGGACGGAGCATCACTAGCCGAGTCTGTGTCTATTCTCTCCCGCCGCGAACCGACACATCCCCATCCCTGCAGACCAAATCTACGCCCCGCTCTGGTCTCAGCCAGTCTGTTGTCATGGAGACTAAGTTCAGTTGTTGTTTTGTGTTCGACTGTCTGTTTCTGGTTGTAGTTAACAGTGTTGTTCCCCAGCCCAGAGTTGAAGATGCTGTCCCATCCACTGACCTCCACTATTTCGCCTCTGGTCCTGGCCTGCTCAGTGATGTTGTCCCCTGGGCCCTTGGCTGCACCCATCTGGGTCTGGGATTCCAAAATGGCCGCCCAGTCTCTTCTGTTAGCCTCCAGCCAACCATCTGTAGGAAGAGGTTACAAAGTAGACTTTACAATCTTGGCAGAGAACTCTACATATGGAGTTTGAGTCAATTACCTGGTGAAGTTCATACAATATAAGGTGTGTTTTTGTATGTAAACATAAGTTGTATTGATTAAATAGCCAGGTGCATCACTATTTCCATTGAAGTATATCTATTATGTTCTGTATGTGGGTCTTTCTATAAACTATGGTACCAGTGAGGATTTCCTACGCTGGACAAATTGTTACAGCTGCTGATAAGACATTGATAATAATCTGCCACATTTTTTTGGTGTCATTACATTAAGGTATGGCGGGGGGGGCAATAGATACACTACAAGCCCAAAAGTATGTGGACACCTGCTCCTCGAACATCTCATTCCAAAATCATGGGCATTAATATGGCGTTGGTCCCCCTTTGCTGCTATAACAGCCTCCACTCTTCTGGGAAGGCGTTCCACTAGATGTTGGAACATTTCTGCAAGGACTTGCTTCCATTCAGCCATGAGCATTAGTGAGGTTGGGCACTGATGTTGGGCGATTAGGCCTGGCTCGCAGTCGGCGTTCCAATTCATCCTAAAGGTGTTCGATGGGGTTGAGGTCAAGGCACTGTGCAGGCCAGTCAATTCTTCCTCACCGATCGACAAACCATTTCTGTATGGACCTCGCTTTGTGCACAGGGGCATTGTCATGCTGAAACAGGAAAAGTCCTTCCCCAAACTGTTGCCACAAAGTTGGAAGCACAGAATCATCTAGAATGTCATTGTATGCTGTAGCGTTTAGATTTCCCTTCACTGGAACTAAGGGGCCTAGCCCGAACCATGAAAAACAGCCCCAGACCATTATTCCTCCTCCACCAAACTTTACAGTTGGCACTTTGCATTGGGGCAGGTAGTGTTCTCCTGGCATCCGCCAAACCCAGATTCATCCGTCGGACTTCCAGAGGGTGAAGCGTGATTCATCACTCCAGAGACCGCGTTTCCACTGCTCCAGAATCCAATGGAGGCAAGCTTTACACCACTCCAGCCGACACTTGGCATTGCGCACGGTAATCTTAGGCTTGTGTGTAGCTGCCCGCCACGGAAACCCATTTAAATGAAGTTCCTGCCGAATAGTGCTTATGCAGACGTTGCTTCCAGAGGGAGTTTGGATCTCGGTAGTGAGTGTTGCAACCGAGAACAGACTATTTTTACACACTACACGCTTCAGCACTCGAGGTCTTGTTCTGTGAGCCTGTGTGGCCTACCACTTCGTGGCTGAGCCGTTGTTGCTCCAAGACGTTTCTACTTCACAAGAACAGTACTTACAGTTGACCGGGGCAGCTCTAGCAGGGCAGAAATTTGATTAACTGACTTGTTGGAAAGGTGGCATGCTATGACATTGCCACGTTGAATGTCACAGCTCTTCAGTAAGGCCATTCTACTGCCAATGTTTGTCTATGGAGATTGCATGCCTGTGTGCACGATTTTATACGGATGTTGATGAAATAGCCGAAACCACTAATTTGAAGGGGTGTCCAAATACTTTTGTGTATATATAGTATATCTTCAATAAAATTGCCGAGTTGATTTAAAACCTGTTAACCCTTTCTCATGGTTTGTGTCTTGACGGATTTGTCGAACACTGTGTGACATAAAACATTAATTTTCTATCCTTAAATTTATGGCAGTGTTGCCATTATATCATATATTAGGCATTAAACAGTTAAATTAGACTAACTTTAACCCTGTAAGAATCTTCGATCTAGCTGTCGGGACAGTTTTTTGTATAGAGATCTCAGAAATACAGTGCAACTATGTAACATTTCGTGTGTCCATGTGTTACGGGGTGAAAACAGTTTATGGACACAAATCCCCAAAAAGATTGCAAAATCGAATGCTTCCAACCGAATGAGTCACCTTACCTTGAGACTTTAACGTGGTTCTTCAATAATTACATTATACTTTTTGGATGCGCATTTGATGTCGAGCTGTTTAATTATGCTGTGATATTTTCACACATCGTCAGACTTTTTTTGAATTACATTCAAGTGATGAACAGCTGTTAATGATAACAAATGCGATAAAACATCGGCACAAGTGCTGGAAAAAAAGGTGTTTGCGAGGAATGTCCAGAATATTTGTCTCTTTTGTTATGCCTGTGAAGACAGTTGTGCCTGGATCCACGTTGGATCTAATGTCCCTAGTGACTTGATGTTGATCTGTTGTCGTCTGCTTGATTTACAACAGGGTCTCGTAAGATTTAACAGAGAAAGCATCAAGGTAATGGGTTGATGTTTTCGTATGTTTTTGTGCTTCAGATTGGACACCGAGTCTACTGTGCACAATTGTGTAGAATAGACTATTACACCGAATCTACTGTGCACAATTGTGAAGGATAGACAATTGCGCAACACCCACCCAAGCTATTCCTATGAATTATTCTGGATATAATGCCAACACATTACACAGCCTAGTGGGCTTCATCACAATTTGATCTGGTAATGAAATGACATGACAAATACATTTTGGTTTCCATGTTACACCTGTAATTTTAAACAATACAGGGGGCTTGAAGTAGCCTACTTGAACTTTCATTTGGAGCTCAGAAATTCAAGTACTGGAATTGGCTTCCTTGAAAATAAGACATTTCCTCAATTTGGTGCTTGAAAAGTCCTTGTAATTATTGTAGCCAATTTTTAAGTCCTCCTGCTCCCTTATAATTATCTGCAATTTCATTTTTGACCCGTTTTTGTGAGAAATGTGGCCACTTTCGTTTGTTTCCCGCCGCTTCAATTGAACGGTGTTGCGCTACTCTGTTTCGGTAAAACCATGTGTGGTTATTATGAGGATGACAACATCTAATGCTGGCTTCAACTTGGCTTTCCATACAAATCCTTTCAGTACAAAAGAAACCTGGTTTTTGGTCGCTTTCTCTTCATAAACAAACAACTGATGGTGAGATTCAAACGGTGAGTTTGATGCTACCGTTGTTCACGGCTTTATTATGTGTGCCTGCGTCGGCTACAGGAAAACTGCCATGCATGCAACCAATCTATTTAGTCAGGCAATTCCACATTATTCTCATATTTTTGAATGAAATACTAATTTCAATATCAATGCATTGAAAAGGCCTAAAAAAAGTGGTAATGGTTTACTTTTTTGGGGGGACACTTTGTGGTGGTGGGGGGGTTCTATATTAGGCCCTATATTACCAATGATATAAATTATACAATTGTACAATATTGAGGTCCTTACACTTAATTACTATTAAGTGCCTGACAAAAAAGTCCCTGAAAGTACTTGAATTTGACTTTCCAGTGTCTGTATGAACCCTTCTTTAGAGGATGTATAGTCTTGGGCCTATGTTGTTGTATAGGTGGCGTTAAGGGACAATTTGCATATATTCCTTTAAGTACACTCTGGAACTGCAAGAAAATCATAAATATTTTTGTTTCAAACCATTTTGAAATTTTGATCCCAATTATTTATAAAAAGACCCAGATGTATTTCTCTCTTACCTTGCTCCCCCATCTTTTGTCCACTCAGCAGGTCAATGCTCTCTGATCCATCTTCTATTGTCTCCTCTTTGACTATTAGCAGATCAGGCTTCCCATCCTCCATGTCTACTGACTAAGAGATATAGAGTGAGAGGATGTTGGATCAAGACATCCTGATATGGAGCATCTTCTGATTGGGCAATGAGGGATTGCTATGAGTACTATGGAAACTTGTTAGTTGATTTGATTGTTTTACATGGTTTTAAATTCAAAGGCATGGTCCCACACTTAAGACAACATTTATCAAGACCTGGGCCCGTATCCACAAAGAATCTCAGAGTAGGAGTGCTGATTTTTACATATGATCCTATTCATTATGATCTAAAAGGCTAAACTGATCCTAGATCAGCACTCCTACTCTGAGAGGCTTTGAGGATACAGACCCTGACCTAATACCATTCAGACAGTAGTTCACAGTGGGCTCACCTCAGTGAGACTGTGTGTGGTCCTGTGATGCTCAGCTGGTTCCTCTGTGGGTTCAGGAGGAGGTGTAGTCTGATTGTCCTCCATGATTATGGTCCCCTCAGGGTTCCCCAGACCCTCCTCCTCCTTCACCAGCAGCACCTCTGGACCCTCCTCCTCCTGGAACAGAGAGGTGATACAGACATACACTCCCTCAGGTACATACACAAAAATAATAAACACACTCAACATGGATGGGCCATACTTGCTGACATTATAAACAGTTTCTCAGTCTCAAAATGTGCATCAGCCAATTCAAATTGTTGATTTACTTGCACATGATAAAAAGCTAAACAACTGCTCCTCGGGCGCAGATGACGTGGATGTTGTTTAAGGCAGCCCCCTGCACCTCTCTGATTCAGAGGGGTTGGGTTGAATGCATTTAGTTGTACAACTGACTAGGTATCCCCCTTTCTCTTTCTTTACATTCTAGCTGGTCCGATCAGATAACCTGGCACATGTTATCCTTACGCTAATCTCACAAGGTGGTAGTGATTATTTCCTGTAACAAATTCCACATCACCCTATCAAAGACCGTAGACTTTTTATCCACAAACCAACGGCATTAATTAAAATTGGTCAATTTGGCCACCAGAGGGATTATTTTAAAACCTACAAATTCAAGGTTATTTTGTTCCACTAGGTCTAGGTCTGTAAAGTGTTGTGTCCCAATATTGCATGATGATGCATCCTTGACTAGGCTACTACCTCCCATATTTGACCAAAAAGTTTTTGCCTATCCGTTTAACATATATTAATGTGCTTTCATAGCACTAAAGATGTAGGAGGATTATACAACAAGTTATATTCGCGTACATCGTAAAAAAAAGTTGAAGATGCTCGTGGTCTTGTCAAATTGCTATAATTTCCTCTTGACTGCCATCACTGATTGGTGGCGTGATAAACCCAGAGACGGAGAGATATGATGGCCGTGAGCTTCGATCCCCCTCGGGAGAAAGTTTTTATTCGAGGAAAAAACGCTCCACTGTTGGTCCTCGAGTCAAATAATGCATGTGACAAAGTAGAGGATTATAAAAATTAATAAAAAGATTGTAGGCCTACATTTAAGTGGACACATCCGTGTAATAGCGACACGTCCGTGTAATAGCTTATGCAATATCTTTGTCTGAAAGGCTGAAGAAAGACGTAGCTCCTTATTAAATTCATTCTAAATCTTAATTTTCAAGCTGTTGGCTGCAATTCCCTTCACACAATACATTTCATTCTACATTTCAAAAGGAAAAAAGTTATATAACTTTTTATGTGGAATTCTAACCTTATGCCACAATCTGTGGCAATTATGAAGAACTAGGCGCGCTACACTATATGACCAGTCAGTCAAACGTATGTGATCTAGTTGCTTTGATTATCAGAATGCTTTCACAGAGAGGAAGAGGAGAATCTTTGGATTTAATGAACAAGTGTTGGATCACGTCCAACTACGTGGACAATTTTAATTGGCTAACCCTCTTATCATGTGCAAGTTAATCAACGATGTTATTTGGCTGATGTGCATTTTGAGACAGAGAAACAGTTTAACTTTAACTTTTTCTCATGTTAGCAAGTATGACGCCGGAGTGTTTACCCATCCCCACTATGTTTGAGTCCTATACTGTAGTTATAGAATGACTTCATTGTTGTTAAACCCATCAGATGGACATAAATATGATGTTGTGGGTAAAAATAAGTCAGCTATGATAAGTCAAAAGTCATCAGACAAACCTGACTAAACTATTTTGAAGTGTATTAGTTATAAAGCACTGTTGTGTGTATGCGGATCATATTTAATGTATGTTAAAATAAGTCTCAATGAAAGTCTTAGAATGAAAAGTCCCATTTTGTGTTTATTAAACAAACAAGTTTTAAATACACAACATGATAACCACACAACGTCTCAACTAAAAATTAGCATGAACCTGATGAACTGAATTCATTTTCGAATTAAAAGTATCTGGCGAAAAAAATTAGGTAGTTGAATGGAAGAAATGAAATAGGCATTTTTTAACATCATAGCCTACACAGTACAAACAAAACACAATGTGTAAAATACTTTTTTGGCATATTCAGTTCCAGTCAAAAGTTTGGACACACCTACTCATTCCAGGGATTTTCTTTATTTGTGCTATTTTCTACATTGTAGAATAATAGTGAAGACATCACAACTATGAAATAACCCAAAACGTGTTAAACAAATCAAAATATACTGCTCAAAAAAATAAAGGGAACACTTAAACAACACATCCTAGATCGGAATGAAAGAAATAATCTTATTAAATACTTTTTTCTTTACATAGTTGAATGTGCTGACAACAAAATCACACAAAAATAATTAATGGAAATTCAATTTATCAACCCATGGAGGTCTGGATTTGGAGTCACACTCAAAATTAAAGTGGAAAACCACACTACAGGCTGATCCAACTTTGATGTAATGTCCTTAAAACAAGTCAAAATGAGGCTCAGTAGTGTGTGTGGCCTCCACGTGCCTGTATGACCTCCCTACAATAACTGGGCATGCACCTGATGAGGTGGCGGATGGTCTCCTGAGGGATCTCCTCCCAGACCTGGACTAAAGCATCCGCCAACTCCTGGACAGTCTGTGGTGCAACGTGGCGTTGGTGGATGGAGCGAGACATGATGTCCTCAATTGGATTCAGGTCTGGGGAACGGGCGGGCCAGTCCATAGCATCAATGCCTTCCTCTTGCAGGAACTGCTGACACACTCCAGCCACATGAGGTCTAGCATTGTCTTGCATTAGGAGGAACCCAAGGCCAACCGCACCAGCATATGGTCTCACAAGGGGTCTGAGGATCTCATCTCGGTACCTAATGGCAGTCAGGCTACCTCTGGCGAGCACATGGAGGGCTGTGTGGCCCCCCCAAAGAAATGCCACCCCACACCATTACTGACCCACCGCCAAACCGGTCATGCTGGAGGATGTTGCAGGCAGCAGAACGTTCTCCACGGCGTCTCCAGACTCTGTCACGTCTGTCACATGCTCAGTGTGAACCTGCTTTCATCTGTGAAGAGCACAGGGCGCCAGTGGCGAATTTGCCAATCTTGGTGTTCTCTGGCAAATGCCAAACGTCCTGCACGGTGTTGGGCTGTAAGCACAACCCCCACCTGTGCACGTCGGGCCCTCATACCACCCTCATGGAGTCTGTTTCTGACCGTATGAGCAGACACATGCACATTTGTGGCCTGCTGGAGGTCATTTTGCAGGGCTCTGGCAGTCCTTCTCCTGCTCCTCCTTGCACAAAGGCGGAGGTAGCGGTCCTGCTGCTGGGTTGTTGCCCTCCTACGGCCTCCTCCACGTCTCCTGATGTACTGGCTTGTCTCCTGGTAGCGCCTCCATGCTCTGGACACTACGCTGACAGACACAGCAAACCTTCTTGCCACAGCTCGCATTGATGTGCCATCCTGGATGAGCTGCACTACCTGAGCCACTTGTGTGGGTTGTAGACTCCATCTCATGCTACCACTAGAGTGAAAGCACCGCCAGCATTCACAAGTGACCAAAAACAACAGCCAGGAAGCATAGGAACTGAGAAGTGGTCTGTGGTCACCACCTGCAGAACCACTCCTTTATTGGGGGTGTCTTGCTAATTGCCTATAATTTCCACCTGTTGTCTATTCCATTTGCACAACAGCATGTGAAATTTATTGTCAATCAGTGTTGCTTCCTAAGTGGACAGTTTGATTTCACAGAAGTGTGATTGACTTGGAGATACATTGTGTTGTTTAAGTGTTCCCTTTATTTTTTTGAGCAGTGTATATTTTAGATTCTTCAAAGTAGCCACGCTTCGCGCACACTTGGCATTGTCTCAATCAGCTCCGTGAGGTAGTCACCTGGAATGCATTTCAATTAACAGGTGTGCCTTAAGTTGATTTGTGGAATTTCTTTCCTTCTTAATGCGTTTGAGCCAGTCAGATGTGTTGTGACAAGGTAGGGGTGTTATACAGAAGATAGCCCTATTTGGTAAAAGACCAAGTCCATATTATGGCATGAACAGCTCAAATAAGTAAAAAGAAATGACAGTCCATCATTACTTTAAGACACGAAGGTCAGTCAATCCGTAAAACTTTTAAAGTTCCTTCAAGTGCAGTCGCAAAAACCATCAAGTGCCATCATGAAATTGGCTCTCATGAGGATTGCCAGGAAAGGAAGACCCAGAGTTACCTCTGCTGCAGAGGATAAGTTCATTAGAGTTACCAGCTTCAGAAATTGCAGCCCAAGTAAATGCTTCAGAGTTCAAGTAACAGACACATCTCAACATCAACTGTTCAGAGGAGACAGTGAATCAGGCCTTTATGGTCGAATTGCTGCAAAGAAACCACTACTAAAGGACACCAATAAGAAGAGACTTGCTTGGGCCAAGAAACACGAGAATGGACATTAGACCGGTGGAAATCTTTCCTTTGGTCTGATGAGTCCAAATGTGAGATTTTTGGTTCCAACCGCCGTGTCTTTGTGAGACGCAAAGTAGGTGAATGGATGATTTCTGCATGTGTGGTTCCCACCGTGAAGCATGGAGTAGGAGATGTGATGGACCATGCTGGTCATTTATGAAAATGTGAACATCTGGGCCATGTTCTGTTATAATCTCCACTCGGAAACAGCCACAAGAGGACTGGCCACCCCTTATAGCCTGGTTCCTCTCTAGGTTTCTTCCTAGGTTTTGGCCTTTTCTAGGGAGTTTTTCCTAGCCACCGTGCTTCTACACATTTTTACATTTACATTTTAGTCATTTAGCAGACGCTCTTATCCAGAGCGACTTACAGTAGTGAATGCATACATTTCATACAATTTCATACATTTTTTTTTTCTGTGCTGGCCCCCCTGGTTTCTGTACAGCACTTTGAGATATCAGCTGATGTAAGAAGGGCTATATAAATACATTTGATTTGATTGTGCTTTGCTGGTGACACTGTTTGTGATTTATTTAGAATTCAAGGCACAATTAACAAGTATGGCTACCACAGCATTTTGCAGCGATACGCCATCCCATCTGGTTTGTGCTTAGTGTGACTATCATTTGTTTTTCAACAAGACAATGACCCAAAACACACCTACAGGCTGTGTAAGGGCTATTTGACCGAGGAGAGTGATGGAGTGCTGCATCAGATGTCCTGGCCGCCACAATCACCTGACCTCAACTCAATTGAGTTGGTTTGGGATGAGTTGGACCGCAGAGTGAAGGAAAAGCAGCCAACAAGTGCTCAGCATATGTAGGAACTCCTTCAAGACCATTGGAAAAGCATTCCTCATGAAGCTGGTTGAGAGAATGCCAAGAGTGTGCAAAGTTGTCGTCAAGGCAATTAAAAAAAAATACGTTTTATTTAACTATAAAAGTCAGTTAAGAACAAATTCTTATTTACCATGACAGCCTACTCCGGCCAAACCCGGACGATGCTGGGCCAAATGTGCGCTGCCCTATGGGACTCCCAATCACAGCCAGATGTGATACAGCCTGGACTCGAACCAGGGACTGCAGTGACACCTCTTGCACTGAGATGCAGTGCCTTAGACCGCTGCACCACTCAGGACAGACAGATTCCACAAATTCATTTTTTAAAAATGCATTCCAGGTGACTACCTCATGAAACTGGTTGAAAATGGCAAGACTGTGCAAAGCTGTCATCAAGGCAAAGGGTGACTAATTTGAAGAATCTCAAATATATTTTGATTTGTTTAACACTTTTCTGGTTACTACATGATTCCTTGTGTGTTATTTCATAGTTTTGACGTCTTCACTATTATTCTACAATGTAGAAAATAGTGAAAATAAATCAAACTTGGAATGAGTAGGTGTCCAAACTTTTGACTGGTACGTCAAACACACACACACACTTTATCCTTAATTTACTCAAGTCTTTATATTCTTTTACTTGTATATTAATTATATTAAATTGTTCCGGTCAATATTGCTCAAATTCAGTACATTTGATTGGGAATAATTGATGGACAGCAATATTCAAACATTGTCTCAGATTTAAGTCAGGATCACTCAACACCTCTTGGAAAGTCATTCTGGTGTGTATTTGGCATTAAAATGTGTGTAATTTGTGAAGAATACAACTATTCCAGGGTTAGGTGTTGCCACCACAATACTTTAACTTTCTATGTCCAATTTAATCCCTTTTTAGACTTAATTCTAAGGCAGCAAAATGTGAAGACTGTGCAAGGTGTATGTAGACTTTCACTAGGCACTGTATATCACACAATGTATAGATGCAATATTCTACCCAGTAATATTCTATACTGAAATCTGTTACTCCAAATGCATCGGTGGATATGTTTTGCCAACAACAAAGAAAATGTATATTTGTCTTTAATGCAGGGTTTGATCTAAACCTCAGAAGCTATTGAGGAGAATGGTTATTTTCTATGTTATAGACTGGAATGGTAATTCTGCTGGCGTATCCTGAGATAGCTCCTCTTTGAGAACCTCTTCCCGCAGTGCGTACAGGCGAACAGCCTCTCTCCTGTGTGGACCTTCAGGTGCATCTTCAGGTGGTTCTGGCGGGAGAACCTCTTCTCACACTGGGTGCAGCTGTAGGATTTCTCCCCTGTGTGGAACCTCTGGTGCCTCTTCAGGGTGCAAGCCTGGGCTAAGTGCATGTAACTCTGAATACAGCTGAAGGGTTTCACCCCTGTGTGGACCCTCTGGTAGATCTCCACCCAATGAAGGCAGCTAAAGCCTTTGTTACAGAACATGCAGAGGAACCGTTTCTCTTTACTAACCCCTGATGTTGCGCGACCTTCCTGAGCCTGGGCTCTAGCCCTGTCATTTGAGTTCAAAACCTGATCGAAAAGGACACGGCCGTGTGAATCGGAAAGTGCCATCGACATTAACACTGGATCGCGATCCCTGAACGCATGCACAGGGAAGTGGGTCGTGACATTTGGATTTGTCTCAAAGCTTCCCCTGTAATCTAAGAAATATTTGCAATGAGTGTCCGTCTCCTATGTGACTATCTGCATTCCATGTGGGAGGAGCGTCACCCTCCACTTTCAAAGTAATCTCATCTACCAAAGACTATAACCTCCCCTTTCTTATCTAGGCACCCTTCAGAGTATGCAATACTATTGTACCGGTTCCAGTCCCCTCTAGACAGATCAGTCTGTGTCTCTAAACCCAAGGGCATGTTGCCAGGGTCCATCTCTGTAGTGTAAGAACAAGATAGATCATCAACACTAGTGTCTAACGCCTCACCATCTCCAGGGGGAATGAACCGTCCTCTGGCTCTGGTGAAATACCGGTAAATACTCTGAGCTGGGAACAGGACAGCCTAGTGGCCCCAGACTCAGTCTTTATGGATCTGATCTGTGGTCAGATTCTGTGTGTCACAGTTAAAGTCTTGGTGTCTGTCTCTGACTTAAGGACGGCATTCCACATTCCACTGACCTCCGTGATGCTGTGCTGTGTCTTGGCCTGGGGCACCGTGGCAGCGGACAGGTCCTCTGTGGCTACAGGGGGCGCCACTCCAGACGCTGCTCCAGTCTGGATGTCAATGCTGTGTCGTGGGTCCTCCTCTCCTCCAGTCCTCTCCTGCTTGACCCCAGGACCTGCATCCTCTGCAGACTGACATAAGAAGAGTGGAGGTTATTACCAGGAATGGGAGAGGTTATTTGAATATCTGAATGGAGGTTAGTATTCGAATACTTGCAACAGTATTAATTTTGGAAGGAAAGAAATCATAGGCCTATTAACTATGAAAAGGCTTTGTCTCAATTAAATACAATTATAATTGTTTGAATAGTGAAAATATTTCAAATGCCCATCCCCAGTTATTACCGGTACATGAGTAGAATTGGATAACAATGTAATATTAAAGTCTCACAGATAAATGAGGATGTAAGCAACAGCTGAGGGGAGCCTTTCTGAAATAAAATGGCCACATTTGATGTACTGTAATTTTTATGCAACACTATTACACTAACCTCTATCATGATAATGTGCTGGGTTGAGGTTCCACTCCCCTCATCAACAGTGATTGGTTGGTCATCTCTCCATGTATTGTGTCCCGCTGGCTTCACAATGCTTCTGTAGCCATCAGTGAGATGTCCTTCACCTGAGAGAGTGATTGGGGGAAAAGAGGTGGTTAGGTTAGCTACTGTCAATGCTATATTGTACACTATTGACAGTTATGACTGTCTAGAATTGGCAAGAATGCAAGGTAACACTTCTCAACTTCTTAATATACTATTTATTGATCAATGTATAATGTTCCATGTATCACATTGTTTCCATTGAGTAAAAAATAGGAAATGCAGTAAATCAAGAATCAGATAAGAGTCTGGTTAGAATATGATCATGTGTCTTTGCGCAAGATAGCTAATTAATTGGGGGTATTATTAGCTTATTATTCAACAACTGACCAAGACACACTTCTGGCTAACACATCCGAACACGTGCAGAGGGTATCAAGCAGATCCTATCTGCTTGTTTACAGCTGCACTAGGATTTGACAGACTTCCTGTGTAAATTAAGACGTGGAGCCGAGTGAGATATGGTTTAGAAAATGTACTTCAATTGAGAATTGCGTTGGACACTCTTGTCCCATTATCCCAACTGTTACACAGAGAATATTGAAGTGTGCTAGTTAAGTAAACTGCCATGTTTGTCCTCATGCTAGCTAACAGTAGCCATTATGGAATGGCGTTGAACAACAATGGAGCTGATTGGCTGACACTGCCATTCCCAAAATGGCTGCTGTGGCTTCTGCTACCTAGCATGATAATGAGCGGTCCAGTTTTCCAGAAAAACTAGCAGTCTTTCAATTTTCTCAGTGTAACAGTTGAGATAATTGGACAATTCAGAATACAAAGCATTTTTTAATCCCTGGATTGAGGTATGCTTTCTGAGCCATGTCTCGCGCCGGCTCCGTTGTTTTAATCTACTCAGAAAATATGGCTGACCTAGACCTAGTGCAGCTACAAGTAAACTGGTCGGATCTGCTGCCTAATGCAGAGAGTAATGGGGCTACAGGCATAAACGGGCGACCTTTTGTCAAATGTACCTCTTGCTATTCTGCATCGGTCGACGACTTTTACACTACTGGGACGACTGGCGAGGACGCGCTCTCGTATTGTCCTCTCTGCCCGCTCCCGTGACACCTTCAGTTCCAGTAGCTGTAGTTTCCTCCGTAATCCCCGGTTTTCTTTCTGGCTTTGAGTTATTTCTAAACGAAACACTGCATAGTCGTCGTCTACGAGTTTACAGATCTCTGCCACGGCAGCATTCGCTAGCACCTCCATGACGGAGGCTATTTGAGTGTGAAAAACCATACAATTACTGTTAGCCATTATTGTTAGCTAAGGTTAGCAGCTAGCTTGCTAGCGTTACCTAGATAACATAAATCAACCAAGTCCCGTCTCCAACGCGAATTAAAGACTACCTGAGGTTAGTATGTGATACTGTCTAGTTTAATGAGTCATATTGTGAGTTCCATGATGTTAATAAACATCTAAATAACCCATACAAATTCAAAAGTGGAAATTGTTCTTGGTAACTGGTCACTTCCGTTAACTTCTTTGATATTATGACGGTTCGCAAACAACTGTTAGAGCTGCATGCCGCCACCTACTGTATGGGTGGTAAACTACGGGTTAAAACCGACATTATACAAAGTAAAAAATAAAACTCCCCCTTCAGTCACATTCCAATTTAAATCACATCCCGACACAGGCTCAGGAGTCTGTAAGGGCAGTATATTCGTTGATAGGGTTACTTGTACCGCCTCTTCTGTCAAATCCCTGAGTCCCCCAAAAAACGTTCAGCTGCACTTACAGTGATGCCAATTTAGTCCGATTTCTTCTCCATGTGTGCTGTGCAGGTAATGACCATTGCAATAAATGCTACAAAGCACACATTTTTACACACATTCACTGATGCCATTGCATCTACAACTCTACTCGTTCCTTCAACTCTTCTCACCGCCTCCAGGTAGGACACACGCTGGACAGCCCTTACTTTTGCCAATTGTGTCTTGTGCGATCTAACAGGGCAATCCGAGAATTCGGGTGCATGTTCGCCACCTCAATTGCAGCATCTAACCTCCACTAGCATTCGATACTCTTCCTGTCTGCATACACTTGACACCTTACCAAATATTTAGCATGTAGGCTCTTAAAGGGTATCTCACATAGCCCAACTTTACATGAGGGAGAGATTGTGGATTAAGTGTATTTCTTCATTTAAGACCTGAGGAAGTAGGTGGAGTTATTGCCATACGGGTCAGTCAACCTGCTCCAATAACTCCACCTACTTCCTCGGGTATTATATCTGTACACAGTATGCGCCATCCCAGATATAATCCTGTTGATAGGCGTTCTGCTTTGAAGATCCATACACAAAACCATCCACTCATATCTTCTTGAGACATAATGCACACCTCTTCTACTCCGCAGAAAAAATCTAAATAAACCCACTTCTTGTGACTCTGACACCACTTCACCTAATGCATTCCATGACAACTATCGAGACTTCAAACGGATTTCCAAAACACTCACTCTGACTAAAGACGAGTCTAAGGGTTTCCACGACAACTTTACTTCTGTTGTGTCCTTCCTTTTTCGCCACTGAAACCCTCTCATTCTCACTGTCATCTTCACTCGCCAGCAGTTTCAAACAGAATATCAGTTTCTGCTATGTTCCTCACCTCATAGCTTTCCATACTCGGACCACTTGTGTTTACACTGAACAGAAAGGATCTATATTAAAGATGAGACCCTGAAGGAGAAGACAGACTTCCTGATAGACTCCCACCAGCGGGGTCTCCCACTACTCTCTATGAAGGCTGAAGCCCAGGGTGACCTGTTCTGTTCATCATTGATACTGTGGTGTTTGTATCATAGGAACAGGAGGGTCTATCTCTATCAGCTCCAGGCCCTGCTCCATCCCTGCACTGAGACTGTAAAGAGAAGGGTCTGGGCTGCAGACTGGATCCCTGACTGGAGCCTCGGTCTCTCTGATGACCACCAGTACTGAGGTTGTTCAGTCCACCTGTCCACTGGTTGTGTTCTGTGTGGTGGTGGAGTTTTTGTCCCTTGTGGTTCGGTCCTGGTTCCGACTCGGGAAGGAAGAGTGAAGGCTCCTGATCCAAGGTCCTGATCTGGAGCCAGCCGCTTCAGAGGTCCAGTCTCTACCGCCAGCAACACCAGATTTCAGCAGGTCCTCATTGACTGCAAACACTCATTTTACAGAAAAGGATATACAGGTTTATATAAGAAACTCTTTGCTGTACACACAGAAACAAAATGTTAACCACAGTCAAGCCCATTTCTAACACTGTGATTAAAGTAACTAACAATATGGGGCTTTTGGAGTTTAAAAACATTTCCATAACGGTTGATTCAATAATTAAGTATAATGTTTTGGTTCAAATGAGAAGGGAAACTGCAATGATACAAAAATAACCAAGTCAGTCAGCACAGAGTAAAGTTCGTATTTCATTTCAACAAAATGCTCATACACTCACATAACGTGTACAGTAGTTTTATTGCACAAAACGATACATGAAGAGTAGAATAACCTTTCTCAATATGGTAACACATTACTTTTACTGTAACCAAGTGGCTGCGGTTCTGGATTTTCTGGAACCCAACTTGCTGTTGCTAAAAATAGAGATTTCTGCGCATGCGGGATCTACTAGCCTAATCATTTCAGCTGATGCTCAGTGCTGAGTAACTCCGTGACTCCACTGCCGCTTGTACAGTTGAAGTCGGAAGTTTACATATACCTTAGCTAATTACATTTAAACTCAGTTTTTTACAATTCCTGACATTTAATCCTCGTAAAAATTCCCTGTCTTAGGTCAGTTAGGATCACCACTTTATTTGAAGAATGTGAAATGTCAGAATAATAGTTGAGAGAATTATTTCTTTCAGCTTTTATTTCTTTCATCACATTCCCAGTGGGTCAGAAGTTTACATACACTTAATTAGTATTTGGTAGCATTGCCTTTAAATTGTTTAACTTGGGTCAAACGTTTTGGGTAGCCTTCCACAAGCTTCCCACAATAAGTTGGGTGAATTTTGGCCCATTCCTCCTGACAGAGCTGGTGTAACTGAGTCAGGTTTGTAGGCCTCCTTGCTCACACATGGTTTTTCAGTTCTGCCCACAAATTTTCTATAGGATTTAGGTCAGGACTTTGATGGCCACTTCAATACCTTGACATTGTTGTCCTTAAGCCATTTTGACAACTTTGGAAATATGCTTGGGGTCATTGTCCATTTGGAAGACCCATTTGCGACCAAGCTTTAACTTCCTGACTGATGTCTTGAGATGCTGCTTCAATTTTCCTTGCTCATGATGCCATCTATTTTGTGAAGTGTACCAGTCCCTCCTGCAGCAAAGCACCCCCACAACATGATGCTGCTACCCGCGTGCTTCACGGTTGGAATGGTGTTCTTCGGCTTGCAAGCATCCCCCTTTTCCTCCAAACATAATGATGGTCATTATGGCCAAACAGTTCTATTTTTGTTTCATCAGACCAGAGGACATTTCTCCAAAAAGTATGATCTTTGTCCCCATGTGCAGTTGCAAACCGTAGTCTGGCTTTTTTATGGAAGTTCTTCCTTGCTGAGCGGCCTTTCAGGTTATGTCGATATAGGAATCATTTTACTGTGGATATAGATACTTTTGAACCTTTTTCCTCCAGCATCTTCACACGGTCCTTTGCTGTTGTTCTGGGATTGATTTGTACTTTTCGCACCAAAGTACGTTCATCTCTAGGAGACAGAACACGTCTCCTTCCTGAGCGATATGACGGTTGCATGGTCCCATGGTGTTTATACTTGCGTACTATTGTTTGTACAGATGAACGTGGGACCTTCAGGCGTTTGGAAATTGCTCCCAAGGATGAACCAGACTTGTGGAGGTCTACAATTTTTTTCTGAGGTCTTGGCTGATTTCTTTTGAGGAAAGAGGCACTGAGTCTGAAGGTAGGCCTTGAAATACATCCACAGGTACACCTCCAATTGACTCAAATTATGTCAATTAGCCTAATCAGGAGCTTCTAAAGCCATGACATAATTTTCTGGAATTTTCCAAGCTGTTTAAAGGCACAGTCAACTTAGTGTATGTAAACTTCTGACCCACCGGAATTGTGATACAGTGAATTATAAGTAAAATAATCTGTCTGTAAACAATTGTTGGAAAAATTACTTGTGTCATGCACAAATCAGATGTCCTAACCAACTTGCCAAAACTATAGTTTGTTAACAAGAAATTTGTGGAGTGGTTGAAAAACGAGTTTTAATGACTCAAACCTAGGTGTATGTAAACTTCCGACTTCAACTGTACACAAACATTTGAAAAAACATAGTTATGTCTCTTGTAACAGTCGTCTAGCAATGTCATTTTTTCATCATCATTGCAAACATGGGCTAAAAAGGAGGCAGAAAAAACTGGCTATATGGCAGCATAACTATAAAGATTATATCATCACACAAAACGCTAATTGTTTTGTCCCAATGTGTAGACCGTCTTGTTTGAGACTATTGTTACGGCAATATCAGTTACACCAGACAGAGAAGGTTGTAGCCTTCATACATATTTTTGGAACTTTCATTAAAATCGCAGCTGTTCAGACATACGAGGCAGAGACATCGGCTATATCATCATATTGATCAAATTGCTTTTGGGTTCAGAAGAGGGTGAGTAAATAGAGAAACGTGAACATGCGTAAATAACATGCGCAGAATGTGATTTGGATCCTTAGATTTGAGAAAGAGGGGATGAAAACTCCATATTCGTAGCCTCTGCCTTCCTGTACATTTGGTACCCTCGCTTTGATAACATTTATTTGAGAATACTTTGGAAAAGGTTCAACATTACACACATCTTCATGTCAAGTAAACATGAATTAAGGCACTATCATTTCTACATTATAAAACACCGGGATCAAACAGGACAAGGTTGTCACTTTATCAGAGAAGCATTTTTACAGACGCCATCACACCAACCATCAACCCTGCCTTATCATACTCATTCTTTCCTCAGTTCACCTCATCCAGTTCCCTACTTCATCCAAAACCAACAGAATTAACTACAAACTAACTAACTATGACTACATTGCTCTATACATGGGCCGTGTATATTTTCTGCTGGTCATTCCTGAGATAGCTCCTCTATGAGAAACTCATTGCTTACAGGCGAGCGGCCTCTCTCCCATGTGGACCTTCAAGTAACATCTTCAGATGATACTGGTGGAAGAACCTTTTGTCACACTGGGGGCAGCTAATAGATTTATCCCGTGTGGACCCTCTGGCGCCTCTTCAGGCTGGACGAGTGGGAGAAACTGATCCGGCATAGGTGGCAGCTGAACAATTTCTCCCCTGTGCGGACCCTCTGGTGCCTCTTCAGGTGACAAGCATTGGAAAAGCGCATCTGACACTGGGTACAGCCAAAAGTGTACAACCCCTGTGTGCATCCTCTTGTGGATCTCCACCTGTTTGGGGAAACGCTTATCTTTGCCATTAGATCTGTTGATAGCGTTACTACTACTGTCATTTCTCAGTGGGCTTGTGTAGCCATTTAGTGTTGAGGGACTGACATTGTCTGAGGTCTGGTTTAACATAAGGAGAGTGTGAGGAGGATGAAGGTCAGGCAGTGTTTGTGTTGTTGCAGGATCCATGGTCCAGTTGATAGATCCTATTGAAGGCAGCACCTGTTAGGGGGTTAACCTGAGGCGCCATCAGTCTCTCTGAATCACAACTATAGGAGAATGATGGAGCATCGCTAGCCAAGTCTCTGTTCTCTCCCGCCGCATATGGACACCTCCCCGTAGACCAAATCTACACCTTGCCCTCGTCTCTGCCAGTCTGTTGTCATGGAGACCAAGTTTGGTTGTTGTTCTGTGTTAGAATGTCTGTTTCTGATTGTGGTTATGAAGGGGTTAGGGTCCAAAAGACCCTCCCCATTATTGATTAAGGGGACCTTAAGATTCTTATGTTTTTCTGCAGGCCTTATAATAGATACTGTTGCTATGTGCCTAAAACTCTGCCACTATACGTTGCACAAGCCATCTATATTAGTCTTTGTGGTTAAACCCTGGCTGTTGTAAGAGTGTGCTTGCAGGCTGGGTCTGAGTCAGACCGAAACTAGATAAAGAGAAGTAACCACTGTCTGGTTTTGACATTTTGATCTTGTGTGACAGTGGACAATGCTAATGAATTCAGAGAAGCTACTGTACTAGGTTACCTTATAAGGTATTGCTGTATACATACATTGACGTAGGTGATCATACCACCAGGGAGTGATCACATGTATAAAATCAGCTGCGTCCTTAGGTGGGATGCAGAACTTACTTTGAAACACACATGCTGTGTTTCCATTGTCAACTTCTGTCTGAAATTGCATTAATAAAGGTTTGATTGATTGACTTAAAGAAGATATTGTCTGACTGCTGATTTCACCAATAAGCCAATGATTGACAAGGAACCTACCCCGACAGTTAACAGTGTTGTTCCCCAGCCCAGACTTGAAGACACTGTCCCATCCACTGACCTCCACTATGTCGCCGCTGGTCCTGGCCTGCTCAGTGATGTCCTCCCCATCTATGGGAATCCAAGATGGCCGCCCAGTCTCCTCTGTTAGCCTCTAGCCAACCACCTGCAGGAAGAGTTTAGAAAATAGACTTTAAAAACATGGCAGAGAACTCTACTCTGGAGTTTTCGTCAATTACCTGGTCAAGTTCATACATTGTGTGTTTTTGTATGTAAACATAAGTTGTATTGATTTCATTTTATGAATGAAGAAAATTCCCATTGAAGATCTATTACTGTATCTAGGCTATATGTTCAGTGAGGGAAAAAAGTATTTGATCCCCTGCTGTTTGCCCACAGACAAAGAAATGATCAGTCTATAATTTTAATGTTAGGTTTACTTGAACAGTGAGAGACAGAATAACAACAAAAAAATCCAGAAAAACGCATGTCAAAAATGTTATAAATTGATTTGCATTTTAATGAGGGAAATAAGTATTTGACCCCCTCTCTATCAGAAAGATTTCTGGCTCCCAGGCGTCTTTTATACAGGTAACCAGCTGAGATTAGGAGCACACTCTTAAAGGGTGTGCTCCTAATCTCAGTTTGTTACCTGTATAAAAGACACCTGTCCACAGAAGCAATCAATCAGATTCCAAACTCTCCACCATGGCCAAGACCAACGAGCTCTCCAAGGATGTCAGGGACAAGATTGTAGACCTACACAAGGCTGGAATGGGCTACAAGACCATCGCCAAGCAGCTTGGTGAGAAGGTGACAACAGTTGGTGCGATTATTCGCAAATGGAAGAAACACAAAAGAACTGTCAATCTCCCTCGGCCTGGGGCTCCATGCAAGATCTCACCTCGTGGAGTTTCAATAATCGTGAGAACGGTGAGGAATCAGCCCAGAACTACACGGGAGGATCTTGTCAATGATCTCAAGGCAGCTGGGACCATAGTCACCAAGAAAACAATTGGTAACACACTACGCCGTGAAGGACTGAATTCCTGCAGCACCTGCAAGGTCCCCCTGCTCAAGAAAGCACCTTTACATGCCCGTCTGAAGTTTGCCAATGAACATCTGAATGATTCAGAGGACAACTAGTGAAAGTGTTGTGGTCAGATGAGACCAAAATGGAGCTCTTTGGCATCAACTCAACTCGCCGTGTTTGGAGGAGGAGGAATGCTGCCTATGATCCCAAGAACACCATCCCCACCGTCAAACATGGAGGTGGAAACATTATGCTTTGGGGTGTTTTTCTGCTAAGGGGACAGGACAACTTCACCGCATCAAAGGGACGATGGACGGGGCCATGTACCGTCAAATCTTGGGTGAGAACCTCCTTCCCTCAGCCAGGGCATTGAAAATTGGTCGTGGATGGGTATTCCAGCATGACAATGACCCAAAACACACGGCCAAGGCAACAAAGGAGTGACTCAAGAAGAAGCACATTAAGGTCCTGGAGTGGCCTAGCCAGTCTCCAGACCTTAATCCCATAGAAAATCTGTGAAGGGAGCTGAAGGTTCGAGTTGCCAAACGTCAGCCTCGAAACCTTAATGACTTGGAGAAGATCTGCAAAGAGGAGTGGGACAAAATCCCTCCTGAGATGTGTGCAAACCTGGTGGCCAACTACAAGAAACGTCTGACCTCTGTGATTGCCAACAAGGGTTTTGCCACCAAGTACTAAGTCATGTTTTGCAGAGGGGTCAAATACTTATTTCCCTCATTAAAATGCAAATCATTTTATAACATTTTTGACATGCGTTTTTCTGGATTTTTTTTATGTTATTCTGTCTCTCACTGTTCAAATAAACCTACCATTAAAATTATAGACTGATCATTTCTTGTCAGTGGGCAAACGTACAAAATCAGGGATCAAGGGGATCAACTACTTTTTTCCTTCACTGTACATTTAAACTCAGTTTTTCACAATTCCTGACATTTAATCCTAGTAAAAATTCCCTGTTTTAGGTCAGTTAGGATCACCACTATTTTAAGAATGTGAAATGTCAGAAAAATGGTAGAAATAATTATTTATTTCAGCTTTTATTTATTTCATCACATTCCCAGTGGGTCAGACGTTTACATACACTCAATTAGTATTTGGTAGCATTGCCTTTAAATTGTTTAACTTGGGTCAAACATTTCGGGTAGCCTTCCACAAGCTTCCCACAATAAGTTGGGTGAATTTTGGCCCATTCCTCCTGACAGAGCTGGTGTAACTGAGTCAGGTTTGTAGGCCTCCTTGCTCGCACACGCTTTTCAGTTCTGCCCACACATTTTCTATAGAATTGAGGTCAGGGCTTTGTGGTGGCCACTCCAATACCTTGACTTTGTTGTCCTTAAGCCATTTTGCCACAACTTTGGAAGTATGCTTGCGGTGATTGTCCATTTGGAAGACCCATTTGCGACTAGGCTTTAACTTCCTGACTGATGTCTTGAGATGCTGCTTCAATATATCCACATAATTTTCCTGCCTCATGATGCCATCTATTTTGTGAAGTGCACCAGTCCCTCCTGCAGCAAAGCACCCCCACAACATGCTGCCACCCCCGTGCTTCACGGTTGGGATGGTGTTCTTCGGCTTGCAAGAGAGTAATCCAAAAGGCACAGACACACCCCTTGACTTTCAATTGGCACCCTTGACCTGTATGTATTCTCTCCTGATTGGTCTCCGTGGTGCTTAGTCAATGGGAACTCCGTTGCTGGCCCCATCATAAAGTTTTTACACAGTCTGGCTATCTGACTTAAGTGCCAGAGGTATGAGAACAGACATCCTCCTTTGTATTTATGGGAACAAATATTTCCTAACACTTTGGATCCTATTCTTGGACAGTTAGAAGACACAATGCATCACTGCAAAAAATATATAAATTACTAATTACTGCCAATGATAACCTCAACCTTGTGGGTCTTTGGGCCAATAAAGTGCCAACTCAATTCTACCTCTGACTAGTCTCTCATGCCCCTATGAACGGGGACACAGAGCAATAGTTTTTAATCTAAACCAGCCCCTTTTTTACTGGAATACACTAACCCCTAATGGGGGCTCTTTTCTTGACAGACAGTAGCAGTTTACCAGATAAGAAGTCAAGAAGATCAAAAAGTAGATTGTTGTAAGGGTGTATTACATCCTGTGCTGGCCCCATTGTCATATCCATTCTGGATTCTGAGTGGTAAAATCATAGCTGAAAAATGCCTCTATGTATGTGTATGCTGTATTTGGGAATGTCCGTCCTATATGCTACTTGTATTATTCTCCTGTAAATGGTTCAGTGCCTATAATTTAGGCTGTGTGTAGAATGGGGCATAAAGGAAATTACCTCTACTAGATTATAGTGATAAGGAAATCAGCATACAGTTTTGGCCTGTGTATTAATTTGCCTATAACTAATCAGAATTCCATTATGTTTACATAAAAAAAGAGAATACTTCAAAATGAGAAGATCTTGCCATGGAAAAGACGACTGGGTGGACGCAAAGTGGAAATGAGGGGAAATAACTCACACCATGCAGCAGGACACCTTCAGCTGCCGGGTCTTTGTAATGCAGGTTTGATAGTTATATTTTCAATAATAAGCTGTTATGTGACAATTACGTCAAAAACTCTATTTTATTTTTTTGGTGTAGATGGCCAAGAAAGTTGCATAGAACTTCCCCAACATCCCCTCCCAAATTGATATAGAACCTTAACAAAAACACATGGAGCAACTGCGAAAAGAAATGGCTGAGGATATACTAAAAATTTCTGATATGTAATGACATTTAATTCAAAGTAAATGTAAATTCTTTATTTTTATGTGGTTGTGTGGGACAGCCATATGTTCAGTTCATGCCTATGATTTCAGAGTTCAACAAAGCCAACAACTGCTTCATGTGTGCCACTGATAAAGAACCTGGTTGTGGCCCAAAGACTGACTAGTAACTTTATTTAACGTTTATAATCTTTTGACAACAGTGACGGCATGTAAGACAATTTATGATATAACACAATGGATGGCTAATTGGTCATACTGCATTGATATTTGATATTATTTATAACAAGTTACGCTTTGTTTTGTTACAGATTTAATGTTTTGCATGCCAACGTTGGTTCCATGTGCTGTGCCTAGGAATGAAGACAAAAGAGTTGAACAGAGTTAAGAACAGAAACTGGAAGTGCTGTCTTTGTTGTTGAAAATGTATGCTATGCCCCATCCACACTGAAGAGGCTCTGAAATGTACATCAACCAGGGATAAAGAGAAAGTTAACACTGTGAAATGTTTCATACTTATTTGAAGTAAAGTGTCTGTTGACATTTTGGAAAAGATTAAAGGTCTACAATTTCTGTCAATATTCGATTTTTATTCATTGATTTTCTGGCCACCATTACTGTGGGTACATGTTCAGTATATGTATTGACCAGCAAACCCACTGCAGCCTACCTTACTAGCTTACTCTCCATCCCTGCTTTGGACAATTAATAACATGACTCTCGTACTTTGCCCTTTTCCTTTATGGTTGATATTAACAATGAAAGGAGATATTATCTGTCTCTCTCCTATTGTGTACCGCTGTTAAATACTGTAGCAAAATACAAAACAGGGAAAATAGGTACTTAGAACTACCAATTATTATAGATAGATAAATATTAAAGAAAAGGGTAAACACAACACTGGACTGAACCTCCTAATTGTCAAACTAATATTAATGTACAACAATATAGAAGATACAGATTATGCAATATGGGTGTATATCCACCTCACGCTTCTTAGGTGGGTAATTGACATGACCAAGCAGCTATTGAAATGTAAAACTATGAAAAATGTACGTTACACTGCTTGATTTCACAGTACACAAACAAGAGTGTGCAATATATAAGGCTAGTCCGTGGACATTCTGAAGTTTGTTTGAGTCAGTAGGTCACATGACCTAGGAGCTATTGAATTTTGAAAGTTTTAAAAATTCATGTAAAAACGTGTGAGATGAAAATTGACAAACTAAAGGGTGTGCAATGTGTAGGCCCACTGAGTGGACATTCTGAACCTTGTTTGAAGTCAGTAGGTCACATGACCAAAGAGCTATTGAAATTTGAAAGTTTGACAAATTCATGTAAAACGTGAGATGAAAATGGACAAATCAAAGGGTGTGCAATATAGAAGGGTAGTCTGGACATTCTGAACCTTGTTTGAGTCAAGTAGGTCACATGACCCAGGAGCATGTAATGAATGTAAAAAAAGTTTGTACTTTGTTTACACTCCCTAACTAATTCAACTAGGAAAACAAAATGCTGCTCACATTTACACATGTTTATAAGCTTTGGAACGCGAATTAATGTCCAGATCGTGAAAATAAGACCTGTGCAATGTTGTGCCAATTTTTCCAACATCATGACACTTATTTAGAGTGTGTGGCTCAAGTGGTTTGAAAGCGCGAATATTCCTCGAATATCCCATTTTAAACTGTCTTTACCTCGGTCGATAGCTTTGTTGTGGGAGAGGGTCTCTTTCAGGTGCAGACAGCATGAGTTTTCTGATGATTTTCTTACGGGTATTCTGCACTGTCTTTTGTCAGACACATAGACTTGTATGGGAGTCCAGACGGCAGCGTTAATTTTAGCCTTGTATTTTTACCCATTCCATGCATGAATGTTGTGAAATGTGACGATTTTGTATTTAATATTTAATGTGCCTAGTTAGCTGTCGTTCATTTTGTTACCTGTCCGGTCATTTAAAAAATGGCGTTGTTGCTTCATTAGTATGCCTCAGGTATAATGGTACAATAGTACACTCTCTAAGAAATATTGAGCACTTATTAGCAGATTATTAGTGTATTGGTGTACAACATTTATAAAACGAAATGTGAGTTTTTTGAAAATATGAACATTTATTGTACATTTTTGTACAATGTATTTTTTTGTTGATGCTTTTACTGCGGAGTTTGCTCAGAGCGTGATGAGGAGAGGCAAATATACTTGTATGGGAGTCCAGACGGCAGCATAAACTTTTGCCTTGTATTTGTACCCATTCCATGCAGTCGTTAAAAGAGAGACAACCGGCAGAATTGTTTCCAGGGCCTTGTCTTCCATCTACACCTTACAAGAACACAACGCATAAAGGTGCCGGTTACACTGGCATGCATCTAACATTTTTTGTTTTGTTTACCCCACCAAGATTTACATGCTAAAATCGCCACTGCCCAAGGGTGAGTGATTTCACTGGGAGCCCCCCAGTGAGCAGGTCTGAAGAGAGAGATCCAGAGAGGATGCGTTTTAGTAAGGTAGGATTTATTGCTTTTATTGCTATGGTTATTAATTGTCTGCACTGATGGAGCGTAAATCCCAGAAAATAGATGTGGTAGTGGCAGCAGCTGTTGGCCTGGAGTAGGATCTGGTAGGGCTAAATTATTGGTATAAAGTTGTATATGTGTAGCGTTAGATAGTGGGGAGATTAATTTTTTCCCTTCTTTTCTGTGACATATTGTGCAATTCACACTCCGACCTGTAAAAGTCAGCAACACAGAGTCAAGTCTGCCGGAAACTCACAGGAAGATGAAGTAAACGGAAGCAGAGTCGAAGTGAAAGGATTTACGCCGCCCAAAATCGGTCCTCGTGAGATAAGGTTTAGGAGTGTCAAAATACGTGAGACTTATTCAATCGAATATAAGTTTCGTAATGTTTAGGCAATTAAAAATGTACTGATATAAGTGGACGCACGTGGAATTCCGGCAACTGATAAATACGACTAAGTTGTATATAATCTTTACGGAAATGAAGTGTCCAAGAACAATTTCCACGTTCGCGTTTTTATTGTTATTTAGGCGTGTATTAACACCCAACTAAAAATATTACTAATTTAACTGTATAGCATCACATACTTAATTCGCATTGGAGACAGAACTTGGTTGATAGAGGTTATCTAGGTAACACTGGCTAGCTGCTAACAATGGCTAACTGTATGGTTTTTCATACTCAAATAGCCTCCATCATGGAGGTGTTAGCGAATGCAGCCGTGGCAGAAATCTGTAAACTCGTAGACGACGACTATGCAGTGTTTCGTTTGGAAATAACACAAAGCCAGAAAGAAAACAGGGCATTGCGGAGGAAACTACTGGAACTGAAGGTGGCACGGGAGCGCGCAGAGAGGACAATGCGAGAGCGCGTCCTCGCCAGTCGTCCAAGTATCAAGATCCTTGACCGATACAGAGGAATAGCAAGAGGTAGGTCAGTTTTTGGATAGTATGCCATAATTCCCCTGATTACTTAGCTATCTTGCTCAAAGACAAAATATAATATTCTTGAAATTACTGCATTTCCTATTTACTCATTTAAAACAATGTGATGCATCAAACATTATACATTGATCAATAAATAGTATATCAAGAAGTTATGCAAAGTGTTAGCTTACATCCTTGCCAACTCTAGACAGTGTCAATAGTGTACAACATACCAAAAACGGTCAACAGTGTACAATATAGTGTTGACAGTAGCTAAACAAACTGCTTATTTTCCTCCAATTACTCTCTCAGGTGAAGGACATCTCACTGGAGGCCACAGGAACTTTGTGAAGCCAGCGGGACACAATACATTGAGAGATGACCAACCAATCACTGTTGATGAGGGGAGTGGAACCTCAACCCAGCACATTATCGTGATCGAGGTTAGTGTAATAGTGTTGCATAAAACATTAGTTACTTTGTTGCCCCTTTATTTCAGAAAGGCTCCCCTCAGCTATTCACTTGCTTGCATGTACATTCTCATCGTAGGGGCGCTTGTAAGACTTCCGAACGACATTGTTTTCCAATTCAACTCATGTACCGGTAATAACCACCTCTCTTCTTGTGTCAGTCTGCAGAGGCTGCAGGTCCTGGGGTCAAGCAGGAGAGGTCTGAAGGAGAGGAGGACACACTGCACATTAGGGACATCCAGACTGGATTGTCTGGAGCGCCCCCTGTAGCCACGGATGAACCCGACACCGCCCCAGCGCAACCCAATACCCGACGCAGCGTGACGGAGGTCAGTGGAACGCTGAACGCCGTCCTCAAGTCAGAGACAGACACAGAGATTTTAACTGTAACACACAGGCTTTTACACACAGGATCTGACCAAATGTCGGACCCAGAGAGACTGGGGCTGGGGAGACTGGGCTGCCCTCCTGCTCCCGCCTCAGAGTATTTACATTATGGAAACCCGAGCCCAAGGACGGTTCATTCCCATCCGGACTCAGGTGGCGCGTCAGAAACTGGTAATGATCCGTCTTGTTCTTACACTTCAGAGATGGACCCTAGCAACATTCCCTTGGATTTAGAGACACAGACTGATCTGTCTAGACGGGACTGGAACCGGTGCAGTAGAAGTGTATACTCTGAAGGGTGCCTATATAAGGCAGGGGAGGGTCTGGCCGTAGATGAAGTGACTGTGAAAGTGGAGGGCGACATTCCTCCCACATGGAATGCAGATAGTCTCTTAGGAGATCGACACTCACAGGGCAGAGATTTCTTAGATTACAGGGAAAGCTTGGAGACAAATCCAAATGTCGCTACCCACTACCCTTTACACACACTCAGGGATCGCGACCCATTGTCCACGTCGATGGGGCCTTCTGATTCACATGGCAGCGTCCTCTTCGATCAGGTATTGAACTCAAACGACAGGACTAGAGTCCAGGCTCAGAGAGGGGAAGCTACATCAGGCAATAGTAAAGATAAACGGTTCCTCTGCATGTTCTGTAACAAAGGCTTCAGCTGCCCCCAGAAGGTGGAGATCCACCAGAGGGTACACACGGGGGAGAAACCCTACAGCTGTACCCAGTGTCACATGCGCTTCACCCAGGCTGGCAACCTGAAGAGGCACCAGAGGGTGCACACTGGGGAGAAACCCTATAGCTGTACCCAGTGCCACATGCGCTTTGCCCAGGCCGGCCACTTGAAGATGCACCTGAAGGTCCACACAGGAGAGAGGCCATTCACTTGTACGCACTGCGGGAAGAGGTTTTCAGAGAGGAGCTACCTCAGGATACACCAGCAGAAAAAACACTCTGCTCTATAACATAGAAAGTAACCATTCCACTCAATAGCTTCTGAGGTTTAGAATAACAGGAGTAACAGATTTCGGTGTTGAATATTCCTGGGTAGAATGTTACATCCAGACATTGGCATATATAAGCCTACAAATCTGTTACATATTGTGTTTGTACTGTGTAGGCTATATGATGTTCACAAATGCCCATTTGATTACTTCCATTAAACTACTTAATTTTTTTCCCAAAACACTTTTAATGAGAAAGTGAATGCAGTTTATCAAGTTCATGCCTAATTTTTTGTTGATGTATGTGTGGTTTACTTATGGTGTATTTAAGTTGTTTGTTTAATAAACACAAAATTTGACTTTTCATTTTAAGACTTTCATTGAGACTCTTTAGTATACATCACATCTGTATTCACCTGACAGCGCTTTATAACCATGTACTTACTAAATATAACCACACACTTACAAATAGCTACTGTACACGTCAAAATAGTTTAGTCAGGTTTGTCTGATGACTTTTGACTTATCATAGCTGACTTATATTTTCCCACAACATCACATTTATGTGCAGCCGTATTCATTGACCTGGCCAAGGCTTTCGAGACTATCAATCACCACATCCTCATCGGCCGACTCAACAGCCTTGGTTTCTCAAATGATTGCCTCGCCTGGTTTACCAACTACTTCTCTGATAGAGTTCAGTGGGTCACATCGGAGGGCCTGTTGTCCGGGCCTCTGGCAGTCTATGGGGGTGCCACAGGGTTCAATTCTTGGGACGACTTTTCTCTGTATACATCAATGATGTCGCTCTTGCTGCTGGTGAGTCTCTGATCCACCTCTACGCAGACGACACCATTCTGTATACTTCTGGCCCTTCTTTGGACACTGTGTTAACTACCCTCCAGACGAGCTTCAATGCCATAGAACTCTCCTTCCGTGGCCTCCAACTGCTCTTAAATACAAGTAAAACTAAATGCATGCTCTTCAACCGATCGCTGCCTGCACCTACCCGCCTGTCCAGCATCACTACTCTGGACGGTTCTGACTTAGAATATGTGGACAACTACAAATACCTAGGTGTCTGGTTAGACTGTAAACTCTCCTTCCAAACTCATATCAAACATCTCCAATCCAAAGTTAAATCTAGAATTGGCTTCCTATTTCGCAACAAAGCATCTTTCACTCATGCTGCCAAACATACCCTCGTAAAACTGACCATCCTACCAATCCTCGACTTCGGCGATGTCATTTACAAAATAGCCTCTAATACCCTACTCAATAAATTGGATGCAGTCTATCACTTTGTCACCAAAGCCCCATATACTACCCACCACTGCGACCTGTACGCTCTCGTCGGCTGGTCCTCGCTTCATACTCGTCGCCAAACCCACTGGCTCCAGGTCATCTACAAGACCCTGCTCGGTAACGTTCCCCCTTATCGCAGCTCGCTGGTCACCATAGCAGCACCCACCTGTAGCACGCGCTCCAGCAGGTATATCTCTCTGGTCACCCCCAAAGCCAATTCCTCCTTCGGCCGCCTCTCCTTCCAGTTCTCTGCTGCCAATGACTAGAACGAACTAAAAAAATCTCCAAAACTGGAAACACTTATCTCCCTCACTAGCTTTAAGCACCAGCTGTCAGAGCAGCTCACATATTACTGCACCTGTACATAGCCCATCTATAATTTAGCCCAAACAACTACCTCTTCCCCTACTGTATTTATTTATTTATTTTGCTCCTTTGCACCCCATTATTTCTATTTCTACTTTGCACTTTCTTCCACTGCAAATCTACCATTCCAGTGTTTTACTTGCTATATTGTATTTACTTTGCCACCATGGCCTTTTTTGCCTTTACCTCCCTTATCTCACCTCATTTGCTCACTTTGTATAAAGACTTATTTTTCTACTATATTATTGACTGTATGTTTGTTTTACTCCATGTGTAACTCTGTGTTGTTGTATGTGTCAAACTGCTTTGCTTTATCTTGGCCAGGTCGCAATTGTAAATGAGAACTTGTTCTCAACTTGCCTACCTGGTTAAATAAAGGTAAAATAAAAAATAAATGTCCACCATGGTTGGTTTAACAACAATGAAGTCATTCTATAACTACAGTGTAGGACTCATGACGTGGAGATGGAGGAGGGTCCAGAGGTGCTGCTGGTGAAGGAGGGGTGTGAGGAGGGTCTGGGGAACTCTGAGGGGACCATGGTCATGGAGGACAACCAGACTACACCTCCTGAACCCACAGAGGAACCAGCTGAGCAGCACAGGACCACACACAGTCTCACTGAGGTGAGCCCACTGTGAACTACTGTCTGTATGCTATTAGGTCAGGGACTGTATCCACAAAGCCTATCAGAGTAGGATTGCTAATCTAGGATCAGTTTTGTCTTTTAGATCGTAATGAATAAGACCTGATCCTCAATCAGCACTTTTACTCAGACTCTTTGTGCTGGGCCCGTATCCACAAAGCATCTCAGAAAATGTCCTAAGAATCCTATAAGAACCTTATTTTAAGACTTAAAAACTCCCTGCACAGAGTATTTAAAAAAAAAAAATGTTACCCCTTTTTTTTGGTATCCAATTGGTAGTTACAGTCTTGTCTCATCACTGCAACTCCCGTACGGACTCGGGAGAGGCGAAGGTGGAGAGCTGTGCATCCTCCAAAACCCATCCCAACAAAGCCACATTGCTTCTTGACGCAATGCCCGCTTAACCCGGAAGGCAGCCGCACAAATGTGTCGGAGGAAACGCCGTACACCTGGTGACCGTGTCAGCGTGCACTACGCCCGGCCCGCCACAGGAGTCGCTAGTGCGCGATGGGATAAGTACATCCCTGCCGGCCAAACCCTCCCCTAACCCGGGCGACGCTGGGCCAATTGTGCGCCGCCCCATGGGTCTCCCGGCCGAAGCTGGCTGCGACAGAGCCTGGACTCTAACCCCAAATCTCTAGTGGCCTTAGACCACTGCGCCACTCGGGAGGCCTAAGAGTAGGTTTTAAGATTATGTTAAGACACTGCCCAGACAAACTCTTGAGCCAGGAGTAAAATCGACTCATAAAAGTTTCTCAGCTGGTAATCACGACAGTTTGAGGTACCGCAAAGGAAAGATAGTAATGATGCTCATTGAAATTGTTGCAAATGATGGAGAATAACCAATCGTAATGAGGTATCGCCCGCTGTGAACTCTGTAGCACGCTTCAGACAACCACGGTGAATGTGACTGTCCATCAAATTTACATTTACATTTACATTTTAGTCATTTAGCAGACGCTCTTATCCAGAGCGACTTACAGTAGTGAATGCAAGCATTTCATACATTTTTATTTTCCCGTACTGGGAAAAAAATGACACACAGTTCCTCAGCACTGGAACATTTTGGAATCACAGTCATGAAACCCCCCTTAAACATATGACACAATGTTCTCACTACAACTGAGGACTCTTACAGTGGTGGACTTTATGTTAATAAATAGGTCTCAAATCAAATCAAAGTTTATTTGTCACGTGCGCCGAATGCAACAGACCTTAGAGTGAAATGCTTACTTACAGGCTCTAACCAATAGTGCGAAAAAAAGGTAAGTGTGTGTGTGTGTGTGTTTGTCTAGTGTGTGTGTGTGTGTGTTTGTCCAGTGTGTGTGTGTGTCCAGTGGGTCCAGTGTGTGTGTGTGTGTCCAGTGTGTGTGTGTGTCCAGTGTGTTTCCAGTGTGTTTGTATGTCCGTTTGAGTGAGTGTGTGTGTCCAGTGAGTGTGTATGTGTCATTCCAGTGTTTGTGTGTGTGTGTGTGTCCAGTGAGTGTGTGTGTGTCCAGTGTGTTTGCCCAGTGTTTGTGTGTATTTGTGTTTGTCCAGTTTGAATGGGTGGCCAGCGTGTGTGTGTGTCTGTGTCCAGTGTGTGTGTGTTTCAGTGTGTGTGTGTGTGTCCAGTGTGTGTGTGTGTGTCCATGTCCAGAGTGTGTTTGTTCAGTGTGTGTGTGTGTGTCCAGTGTGTTTGTGTGTCCAGTGTGTGTGTGTTCAGTGTGTGTGTGTGTGTCAGTGTGTGTGTGTCAGTGTGTGTGTGTGTGTGTGTATCCAGTGTGTTTGTGTGTGTGTATCCAGTGTGTTTGTGTGTGTGTATCCAGTGTGTTTCTGTGTGTGTGATCAAATGTTGCGATGGTAAAACGTTTTATCATTTTCACCTGACAAGATCACTTTTCCTTCTCTGAATTATCCACTAATGAATTTATGTTGGCATGCATAACCATTTATTTTTTTATTTATTTTTTTTTACAATTACCGTTATATCAACACACTCGTCACTCCTGTTTGACAATTGTAAATTGCTTTGGCACAGTAGGAATCAAGTCACTTACCGATAATGTTGTATACAATGTTGCCTACAACATTTAAGGTCTATTAAAGGTCTATTATTTTAATTTAACCACAACCAAAGTTAACATAAGCCCTAGATGCCTTCAATTGCCCAATTTATGGGCATGCTCAATTTAGGCAGATTTTAACAACGTGATATTGTGCTCCAAAGGGATAACTTTAAATAACATAATGTAGGTAATTAAATAATAATAACACTGCTACATTAATGTGGATGCTACCATGATGAGTGAAAAAGTTAGAGGCATAAATATCACCCCCCCACAATTTTTTTTTTTTATCCTAACCTCCCTTGTTATTGGTAATGGTAAGAGGTTGCATGTCGTGGGGGTATGATCTTTGTGCATTTGTAACTTTCTCACTCATCATTATTCACGATTCATTCTGGACTATCCATAATCATGGCAGCATTCACATTAATGTAACAGTGTTCATAAACATATTATATTCTTACTTACAACAAAAGTGACTCAAATGACACAATACATGATTTACCATTCTATTCTATTGGGCACAACTTAATCTGTCTGTTGCCTCATAAAACATTTGATTTAAAATCCAAAATGCTGGAGTACAACCAAATTAAAAGTATTAGCTTCACTGTCCAAATAAATACATAGGAGAGTGTATGTCACCATGTCACTGTGATAAGAGCCAATTTATGCTTGATCTGAAAATGTGGTCGGAGGTGCCGTATGGATGGTGTGACGCAATTGCGGAGCCTCCGGAGGCACGCAGAAGCCAAATTGATCTCTGTACCACATCGACGTGCGCCTCTCAAATTGTGTAACAATGTGGAGGGCTCCGTATAGCGCCGCATTGTCATGATTGGTTGACGGTAGGTGAGGGCGGGAGGTCTAAAATAAACACAAACTCACAACAGCTCTGTGCTGCTTGGTGAAGTGCAAGAAGTATGAATGCCCTGACTTCTGCAGAGGCCATATCACTGTAAATGCTGCGTGGTCAATACAGATGGCGGTTTGACCATACAGCACCTTTTAATCTACAGTCCTTGACCTCAAGCTGTTTCCTTCAGGTCATGTGATGAAATATTATGAACTAAAGTGCACATGTACTTGTTATTCCAGACTGACTTGTCTCTACAAACTGGGTCAGAGTATTCCATCTGTTTACTTCTGTTTAGGAGTATAATTAACCACATTCCCACATTAACCCTTTGTTAACTTGTCATTTGAAACAGGCTTGTGTAAATACCTGTTTTTAGAGAGACAGTAAACCTAATATTTACCTTACTGAGGTGATGCAGATGGAATAAAGTATTTATATTATTTTCTACTATATTCTTGCTAAAACACTGTTCTTTCTAAACAAGTATGCTCTGCGCTGGCAAGATATTGATCGTGAAAAGGAGATTTGATGTCTAATGTAATAGGCAGTAGAGTATTTAAAAGAACAGCGCGCATGATATAACCTTTTCATTTAGCCACACCCTTTGAACGATCAATAACACCAATAACATCCCATAGAGATCCCACTAAATTACTAGAGGGGCTTTGTCATAAATCCTAAAAGTTCTAGAATGGATCGAAATGGCAGCCATGTTGGTCAGGGAGAAATCCAAACCAATCGAATTGGAATGATTGGCAGTAGGGGCATAATCCTGATTTTGTTTATACAGGAAAATAAAAGTAAGGCGTGTGATATAAAAAATGGTATAATAGAATTCGTCAACGTAAAATATTGTCATAATTATAAGTACAGTTTATGTAAACAGACCATAAATGTCTCAAGTTGTGTTTTCTTGGAAAGCTGTGAGTGCTATTATATGATAGTATATCAGTACTTGTTGCATTTACAACTTGTCTATGTCCTATCATCAACTGATTTCAGCCAGTGTATGGTATATTGGCAGTTAATTTGAAAAATTCATAGAATTATTCCTCTAAAACAGGCTAGCTAGTTAGCTAACAAACATGCAGTGCAGATACATTCTTCAAATTCATTATTTTAGGTCAGGTCAATATTTTATCACAGCACTGGCAAGGCATGGTTGACCAACTCCCTGACAGAAATGGCTGACCTTTATCCCATCACAGGCAAAGTCAAAATTGGCTATATCGTAAAGATTCATGAAAACAAAAATGTGCTTTTTGGTTTTAATTTAAGGTTAGAGATACGGTTAGCAGTGTGGTTAAGTTTAAAATCGCATTTTAATAAAATACATTGTAGAAATGGGCGGGGTTTATGACTTTGTGGCTGTGGTAACGACCCCATAAGAAGGTTTATGTCCTTTCTATTACCGGTATTCTAATTCCTAATCCATGTAACATCCTTTCTCGCCAGTGTAAACGGAAGTGAACAGTGTCGAATAACATTTTACACGTTAGCGTTTTTATTGTTGTTATTTAGACGTTTATTTACCCGCACAGCATCACATATGTACCCCATGCAGTCTTTAATTCGCGTATCTAAGTAACACTAGCTAGCTGCTAATGTTAGTTAACAATGGCTAACTGTATGGTTTTTCAAACTCAAATAGCCTCCATCATGGAGGTGCTAGCGAATGCTGCTGTTGCAGATATATGTAAACTCGTAGACGACGACTATGCAGTGTTTCGTTTGGAAATAACTCAAAGCCAGAAAGAAAACAGGACATTACGGAGGAAACTACAGCTACTGGAACTGAAGGTGGCACGGGAGCGCGCAGAGAGGACAATGCGAGAGCGCGTCCTCGCCAGTCGTCCCAGTAGTGTCAAGATCCTCGACCGATACAGAGGAACGGCAAGAGGTACATTTTGCAGAAGGCTGATGCTGCGCGGCCTAAGTTGTTCATATGTACAGTAGCTCCACTGGTGGAAAAAGTACCCCGTTGTCATACTTGAGTAAAAGTAAAGATGCCTTAATAGAAAATGACTCAAGTAAAAGTCACCCAGTAAAATACTACTTGAGTAAAAGTCTTAAAGTATTTGGTTTGAAATATACTTAAGTATCAAAAGTAAATATCATTTTCAAATTCCTTATATTAAGCAAACCAGACTGCACGTTTTCTTGTTTTTTTTTAAATGTACAGATAGCCCTGTGGCACACTCAAACACTCAGACATAATTTACAAACGAAGCATTTGTGTTTATTGAGTCTGCCAGATCAGAGGCAGTAGGATGACCAGGAGTGTTCTCTTGATAAGTGCTTGAATTTGACCATTTTCCTGTCCTGCTAAGCATTCAAAATGTAAGCAATACTTTTGGGTGTCAGGGAAAATGTATGGAGTAAAAAGTACATCATTTTCTTTAGGAATGTAGTGAAGTAAAAGTTGTCAAAAATATAAATAGTAAAGTACAGATAGCCCCAAAAACGACTTAAGTACTTTACACCACTGAGTCGCACGGTGCCTGTCGTCGTGGTTCGCCTCTGCACGTGTTCAGATGTAGATTGTAACACCAGATGTGATTTAAGCAACAACAACAACATAAATAATGGTATACAGGCATTATACTGGGAGTTACAGGTTTGCCTATACAAAGCAGAGATTTTCCAGCTAACCTGGTCTTGGCAATACTATCTTCGTTCTCAATTGGTGGAAACAGGAGTCTCCTAAAATGTCTCTGTCCAGTGGCAGGGGCTACGTTTGAATGTAGAAAATGCTCCATTATTAAAAATAAATCAATGTTTTGCTCCATTCTGTCATCCAACAATGTGTGCGCGCCGCCATCTTGTCTATTTCAATTCTTCTCTCATTGATGAGACGGGTGTCTGTCATGCAGCACTTTGGGGTGGACCCCCACCTGTCTCAATCAAGGAGAGAAGATTTGAAATACACAAGTTGTCGGAGTACACATTCTTGGATTAGTTCATGGAGTACTTCATGGAGTCTTTGACACATTTTCTAAATTCAAATGAACCCCCTGCAACTGGACACTGACATTTTATGACACTCTTTCCACAAATTGAGAACGAAGATAGTATTGCCAATACCAGCTTAGTTAAAACATCTCTGCAGACGTTTTGCATAGCTAGACCTGTAACTCCCAGTACAATGGATACCAAAATGTTTGGGTTAAATCACATTATCTAGTGTTACAATCTGTAGCTAATAATTCCCCTGACTACTTAGCCATCTTGGGCAAAGACACCACATTCTAACCAGATTCTTGATTTACTGCATTTCCTATTATTTACTCAATGAAAAAAATGTGATGCATGGAACATAATACATTTATCAATAAATAGTATATCAAGGAGTTATGAGAAGTGTTACCTTACATCCTTGCCAATTCCACACAGTGTCAAAACTGTCAATAGTGTACAATATAGCATTGACAGTAGCTAACCTAACCGCCTCTTTTCCCCCAATCACTTTCAGGTGAAGGACATCTCACTGGAGGCCACGGAAGCATTGTGAAGCCAGCGGGACACAATACATGGAGAGATGATCAACCAATCACTGTTGATGAGGGGAGTAGAACCTCAACCCAGCACATTATCTTGATAGAGGTTAGTGTAATAATGTTGTATAATAAATGTGTTACTTGGTAAATCAAATGTGGCCTGTTTATTTCAGAAAGGCTCCCCTCAGCTATTCACTTGCTTAAATTAAGATGTAAATGTATCTGCCATAAGACCTCCCTATAACATTATTAAATTCTCATGTACCGCAGGTATTCCCAAACTGGGGGGGTACGCGCAATGCCGTCGGGGGTACGCCAAATAAAAATGTGATTCGCATTTAAAAAATAATATCTATATAATTCTTCACATTTTCAAACAGACCATTTATATGTTCCAACGGGGCTATACATTTGGGTGAAGTTTTTTTCTCGCCTGAGTAGCCTCGTTTTACAGACAAAAATTCAATTAAACCATCTAGTGTTCAGTGAAATAATGAGTCAACAGACGTGGCGGGCCTGGCACATGTCCGTTACGTTGATGGGGGGTCAATTAAGGAAGACATCCTCTTCTGGAAACCAGGACAACAGGAGAGGATATTTTTTAAGTACATGACTGCTTTGTGACATTAACTTCTATGGGCTAGCGTCCCACCTACTCAACAGCCAGTGTAATCCCGTGGCGCGTTATTCAAATACCTTAGAAATGCTATTACAATTTCTCAAACACATGACTATTTTACACCATTTTAAAGACAAGACTCTCGGTAATCTAACCACACTGTCCGATTTCAAAAAGGCTTTACAACGAAAGCAAAACATTAGATTATGTCAGCAGAGTACCCAGCCAGAAATAATCAGACACCCATTTTTCAAGCTAGCATATAATGTCACATAAACCCAAACCACAGCTAAATGCAGCACTAACCTTTGATCTTCATCAGATGACAATCCTAGGACATTATGTTATACAATACATGCATGTTTTGTTCAATCAAGTTAATATTTATATCAAAAAACTGCTTTTTACATTAGCATGTGACTAGCATGTGACTAGCATTCCCACCGAACACTGCCGGTGAATTTACTAAATTACTCACGATAAACGTTCACAAAAAACATAACAATTATTTTAAGAATTATAGGTACAGAACTCCTCTATGCACTCGATATGTCCGATTTTAAAATAGCTTTTCGGTGAAAGCACATTTTGCAATATTCTCAGTAGATAGCCCGGCATCACAGGGCTAGCTATTTAGACACCCAGCAAGTTTAGCACTCACCAAAGTCAGATTTACTATAAGAAAAATGTTATTACCTTTGCTGTCTTTGTCAGAATGCACTCCCAGGACTTCTACTTCAATAACAAATGTTGGTTTGGTCCCAAATAATCCATTGTTATATCCAAATAGCGGTGTTTTGTTCGTGCGTTCAAGACACTATCCGAAAGGGTAAATAAGGGTGACGAGCATGGCGCATTTCGTGACAAAAAAATTCTAAATATTCCATTACCGTACTTCGAAGCATGTCAACCGCTGTTTAAAATAAATTTTTATGCCATTTTTCTCGTAAAAAAGCGATAATATTCCGACCGGGAAAGCCTGTATACGTACAAAGAGAGAGAAAATAAATACATCTCGTGCCCTCGTGCACGAGCGTGAGTCTCAGAGTACTCTGACCTGCCACTATCCAAACGCGATAATGTGTTTCAGCCAGAGGCTGCCTCGATATCATTCAGCTTTTTCCCGGGTTCTGAGAGCCTATGGGAGCCGTAGGAAGTGTCACATTACGGCAAAGATCCTCAGTCTTCAATAAAAAGAGCCAAGATGAACAACAACTTGTCAGAGAGGGCGCTTCCTGTTTGGAATTTTCTCAAGTTTTTGCCTGCTATATGAGTTCTGTTATACTCACAGACACCATTCAAACAGTTTTAGAAACTTTAGGGTGTTTTCTATCCAAAGCCAATAATTATATGCATATTCTAGTTACTGGGCAGGAGTAGTAACCAGATAAAATTGGGTACGTTTTTTTATCCGGCCGTGTCAATACTGCCCCCTAGCCCTAACAGGTTAAACGAACTTTGGTGGTCAAGATGTGTTGGTATCTGTACTGATGGTGCAAAAGCCATGACAGGGAGACATAGTGGAGTGGTAACGTGCGTGCAAACAGTTGCACCCGACGCCACTTGGGTACACTGCAGCATCCACCGAGAGGCTCTTGCTGCCAAGGGAATGCCTGACGGTTTCAAAGATGTTTTCGACATTACAGTGAAAATGGTTAACTTTGTTAAAGCAAGGCCCTGAACTCTCGACCATGTAACGCATTTACAACATACAGAAGTGTGCTGGTTATCAAGGGGAAAAGTATTGACACGCTTTTTTGAATTGAGAGACGAGCAAGTTTTCTTTACTGACCATAATTCTCACTTGTCTGACCGCTTGCATGATGACGAGTTTCTCACATGACTGGCCTATCTGGGTGATGTTTTTTCTCACCTGAATGATCTGAATCTACGATTACAGGGACTCTCCGCAAATATATTCAATGTGCGGGACAAAATTGAGGCTATGATTAAGAAGTTGGACAACAACACACAGGTCTTTCCATCATTGTATGATTTTTTTTGTGTGCAAATGAACTCAAGTTTACAGATAATGTCAAATGTGATATAGCGAAGGACCTGAGTGAGTTGGGTGCGCAATTACGCAGGTACTTTCCCGAAACGGATGACATAAACAACTAGATTCGTTGTCTCTTTCATGCCCTGCCTCCAGTCCACTTACCGATATCTGAACAAGAGAGCCTCATCGAAATTGCAACAAGCGGTTCTGTGAAAATTTCATTTAATCAGAAGCCACTACCAGATTTCTGGATTGGGCTGAGCTCAGAGTATCCTGCCTTGGCAAATCGCGCTGTTAAGACACTGATGCCCTTTGCAACCACGTACCTATGTGAGAGTGGATTCTTGGCCCTCACTAGCATGAAAACTAAATACTGGCACAGACTGTGTGTGGAAAATGATTTAAGACTGAGACTCTCCAATACAACCCAACATTGTAGTTATGTGCGTCCTTTCAAGCACACACTTCTCATTAAACTGTGGTGAGTTAATCACAATTTTCGATGAACAAATAAAGTTTTATATGTAAGATGGCTAAATAAAGAGCAAAATTATTGATTATTATTATATTATTATTTGTGCACTGGTCCTATAAGAGCTCTTTGTCACTTCCCACGAGCCGGGTTGTGGCAAAAACTCACACTCATTCTTATGTTTAATAAATGTTGTGTGTGTGTGTGTGTGTGTGTGGTGTGTGTGTGTGTGTGTGTGTGTGTGTGTGTGTGTGTGTGTGTGTGTGTGTGTGTGTGTGTGTGTGTGTGTTGCAGGCTTACAATGATAGCAAAAAACAACATTTGAGAGTGCGCTGACCCTGGTGCTAGAGGGGGTACGCAATTGGATGTTGAATGTTTGAAGAGGTATGGGACTATAAAAGTTTGGGAACAACTGATGTCCCGGTAATAACATCCTATCTTATTGTGTCAGTCTGCAGATACAGAGGCTGCAGGTCCTGGGGTGAAGCAAGAGAAGTCTGAAAGAGAGGAGGACCTACGGCACAGCAGAAACATCCAGACTGGAGCGTCCTCTGTAGCCACGAAGGACCCCACCACGGCCAGTGCCGGCTCAGAGTATTTACCAGTATTTCACCAGAGCCAGGGGACGGTTCACTCCTGTGGAGATGGTGACGCATTGGTCACTGGTGGTGATGATCCGTCTTGTTCTTACACTACAGAGATGGACCCTGGCAACATATCCTTGGGTTTAGAGACACAGACTGATCTGTCTAAAGGGGAATGGAACCGGTACAGTAATAGGTTATACTCTGAAGGGTTCCTAGATAAGAAAGGGGAGGGTCTGGTCGTAGATGAAGTGACTGTGAAAGTGGAGGGCGATGTTCCTCCCACATGGAATGCAGATAGTCACCTAGGAGATGGACACTCACAGGGCAGAGATTTCTTAGATTACAGGGAAAGCTTAGAGACAAATACAAATGTTGCAACCCACTCCCCTTTACACATTCTCAGGGATCGCGACCCAGTGTCCACGTCAATGGGGTCTTCTGATTCACATGGCCATGTCCTTTTCAATCAGGTATTGAGAGCAAACAACAGGGCTAGAGCTCAGGGAGGGGGAGCCACATCAGGCAATAGTAAAGAGAAACGGTTCCTTTGCATGTTCTGTAGCAAAGGCTTCAGCTGCCCCCAGAAGGTGGAGATCCACCAGAGGGTCCACACAGGGGAGAAACCCTTCAGTTGTACCCAATGTCACATGCGCTTCGCTGAGGCTGGCAGCCTGAAGAGGCACCAGAGGGTCCACACAGGAGAGAAACCCTACAGCTGCCCCCACTGTGAGAAGAGGTTCTCCCACCAGCACCATCTGAAGAGGCACTTGAAGGTCCACACGGAATAGAGGTCGTTCGCCTGTAAGCACTGTCGGAAGAGGTTCTCGGAGAGGAGTTACCTCAGGATACACCAGCAGAAAAACGATTTCACTCTATAACATAGAAAGTAAGCATTCCATTCAATGGCTTCTGACGTTTAGATCAAACTCTGCCCGAAAGATAGACTCAGCGAGATGACGTAGATCAATTTCCACAACAACAAGGCCAAGACATTTTGGGATATATAAGGCAAAGTCTTAATTTAGCCTACACAGTACAAACGGTATGTTCACAAATGCCTATTTCATTACTTCCATTCAACTATTTTTTATATTTTTCAATAAACACTTATTAACATTTTTTTGTACCCCTTTTTCTCCCCAGTGGTAGTTACAGTTTTGTCCCATGCTGCAACTCCCGTACGGACTCGGGAAAGGCGAAGGTGGAGAGCCGTGCATCCTCCGAAACACAACCCAACTAAGCCGCACTGCTTCTTGACGCAATGCCCGCTTAACCCGGAAGGCAGCCGCACCATTTCAGTGTGCATTGCGCCCGGCCCGCCACAGGAGTTGCTAGTGCGCAATGGGACAAGATCATCCCTGCCAGCCAAACCCTCCCCCTAACCCGGAAGACGCTGGGCTAATTGTGCGCCGCCCCATGGGTCTCCCGGTCGCGGCTGGCTGCGACAGAGCCTGGACTCGAACCAGGATCTCTAGTGGCACAGCTAGTACTGTGATGCAGTGCCTTAGACCACTGCGCCACTCGGGAGGCCATCAATAAACGCTTTTAATGAGGAAATGAATGCAGTTCATCAAGTTCATGCAGATTTGTAGTTGAGACGTGTATATGTGGTTTTCATATGGTGTATTTAAAACGTGTTTATGTTTAATAAACAGAAAAAGGGACTTTTCATTCTAAGACTTTCTCTGCTGGCACATGTTGACGACAGTTCTGTCAAGTTGGCTGGATGGCCTTTGGGTAGTGGAGTGTGAAAAACCCAGCAGCGTTGCAGTTCTTGACACAAACCGGTGTGCCTGGCACCTACTACCGTACCCCGTTCAAAGGTACTTAAATCTTTTGTCTTGCCCATTCACCCTCTGAATGGCACACATACACACATACACAATCCATGTCTCAATTGTCTCAAGGCTTAAAAATCCTTAATTAACATGTCTCCTCCCCTTCATCTACCGTGATTGAAGTGGATTTAACAAGTGACATTAATCATAGCTTTCACCTGGTCAGTCTGTCAATTAGTACACTTAGTGTATATGTTCATCTGTACAATTTGTGTTTACAGTCTGTAGGCCATGAGGACCTGCTGATATCCAGTCTTGTTGGCGGGAGAGAGTGGACCTCTGAGGTGGCTGGTCATAAGCCCTGACCCCGGATCAGAACCCTGGATCAGGAGCCATCGCTCTTCCTTCCTGTGTCGGAACCAGGACCAAACCACAAGGGACAGAGACTCCACCACCATGCACCACACAGCACACAATCCCACCAACACCAAAGCAATGGCTAGAGGTCAAGGAGTTCAGACTAACCTGCTTCTACCTTCTCTGGTGTCATTGGGTCACAATGTGGGAGGCTGAGCATTCGGATGGACGCCGATAAGCCATACGCCTGCCCCACGTGTGGTAAGCGCTTCGCTAAGGCAAAATATGTGAAGCAGCACCAGACCATTCACACCAAGGACCTGTAGACTATGTTACAAAAGCTTCTTCCCAAGTAGCTTTATAAGACAGAAATGTCCACAATGGGGAGAAATCGTAGCAATATAGTTATCATGTGAAGTGTCTTGAGGTAAGAGGGTAATCAACCACCCACCCCTCATTAACTTGTCATTTGAAAGAGGCTTGAGTAAAAACCTGTTCTTAGAGACAGTAAATCTAGGCTAGAACAAGGACATTTTAATATTTACTTTACTGTGGTGATGTAGATGGAATAAAGTAATTCTATTATTATATACTATATTCTTGCTAACACACTATTCTTTCTAAACATGTCTGTTCTCAGCTTGAAAGATACTGATCATAGGAGAGTTGATGTGTAATATAATAAGCAGTACGGTATTTCAAAGAACCACACCCTTTGAGCTGACGCCAACCAATAAGATAAACGGAAGTGGGCGAAATTCTGCTTGATAGGAGAGCCACATTAGCAAGAAGGGAGAGAGTCATGACGCGGAAGAATAGCGCCAACCTCAAACCTACTTCTCCCGAATATAAATCTAATGTTGCTTTTTTAGTATAAAACAACTACCGAGGCTGAATTCATTACATCTTAAGTTGAAGAGAGTGAGGAAGAAGTATACAAAAAAATGGAGGTGCGGCTTCAGAACCACAAGTTGCGGCTGTTTTTGTGGAGTGTGAGAAGAAAGCAGAGTTGGGGACTGAAAATCTGCGACCTGTCCACGAGCATTCTTTGTTGATTGGAGTACGATTCATGGAAAAAGTCAACCATGGGGTTTTGTCTGACCCGTATGACGTCTCGGAGTGGGTGGAGAGAAAGCTAGGGAAAGTGCAGTCAGTCAAGGTAGCGAGGAGTGGGTTCATTATCATATGGTGTACCACCGTCTGTCAGAGGGACTGAGCTTTGCACTTGGTTCGACTGGGGTCACGAGAAGTAACGTGCTTTAGCCTACGGAACAGAGCTCTCAAAGGGGTGTCTTTGGCTTTAAAGACAATTACATTTGTAGTCTATAACAAATGTGCATTGTCATGTAGTAACAGAATGATACAGTAATTGAGATATTTGCAAATCATTTCATTATTTACACTGAACAAAATATAAATGCAACATGTAACAATTTCAAAGATGTTACTGAGTTACAGTTCATATAAGGAAATCAGTCAATTTAAATAAATTCATTAGGCCCTAATCTTTTTACCTGACTTGGAATACAGATATGCATCTGTTGGTCACAGATACCTAAAACAAAGGGTAGGGCCACCTGAGTGGCGCAGCGGTCTCAGGCACTGCAGTGCTTGAGGCGTCACTACAGATTCGGGTTTGATCCCGGGCTGTGTCGCTGCTGGCCGCGACTGGGAGACCCTTGAGGCGACGCACAATTGGCCCAGCGTCGTTAGGGAAGGGTTTGGCCGGCCGGGATGTCCTTGTCCCATCGCGCTCTAGCAACTCCTGTGGCAGGTTGGGCGTATGCACGCTCACACGATCGCCAGTTGTATGGCGTTTCCTCCGTCACATTGGTGCGGCTGGCTTCCAAGTTAAGTGAGCAGTGTGGCGAAGCAGTGTGGCTTGACAGGGTCGTGTTTTGGGGAACGCATGGCTCCCGACATTTGCCTCTCCCGAGTTCTTACGGGAGTTGAGGCTAAGGGACAAGACTATAACTACCAATTGGATATCACGAAATTGGGAAGACAAAGGGGGTAAAAAATAAGATTTAAAAAAATAAAGATTTTTAAAAAGTAGGGCGTGGATCAGAAAAACAGTCTGGTTTGACTACCATTTGCCTCATGGAGTGTGACATCTCCTTCGCATAGAGTTGATCAGGCTGTTGATTGTGGCCTGTGGAATGTTTTCCCACTCCTCTTCAATGACTGAAGTTGCTGGATATTGGCGGGAACTGGAACACACTGTCGTACATGTAGATCCAGAGCATCCCAAACATGCTCAATGGGTGACATGTCTGATGAGTATGCAGGCCATGGAAGAACTGGGACATTTTCAGCTTCCAGGAATTGTGTACAGACCCTTGCTTTCATGGGGCCGTGCATTATCATGCTGAAACATGAGGTGATGGCGGCGGAATGGCATGACAGTGGGCCTCATGGTCACGGTATCTCTGAGTATTCAAATTGCCATCGATAAAATGCAATTGTGTTCGTTGTCCGTAGCTTATGCCTGCCCATACCATAACCCCACCACCACCATTGGTCAATCTGTTCACAACGTTTGACATCAGCAAACCGCTCGCCCACACGACACCATTAGTCTCCCATCTGCCCGGTAGAGTTGAAATCGGGATTCATCTGTGAAGAGCACACTTCTCCAGTGGCCATTGAATGTGAGCATTTGCCCACTGAAGTCGGTTACAACTCCGAACTGCAGTCAGGTCAAGACCCTGGTGAGGACGAGGAGCACACAGATGAGCTTCTCTGAGAAGGTTTCTGACAGTTTGTGTAGAAATTATTCGGTTGTGAAAACCCACAGTTTCATCAGCTGTCCAGGTCAACACCTTAACCATTACACTAAGAGGTCATAAGTCTAGAGCAAAACCTGTTACATGTGCGTGAGTCTCAGCTTTCAATAATTTGCTCAAAGCCCTCTACATAACTTTTTGTTAAAAAAAGACCTGGCCCCAAGCCCCTTCGGGATCCTCCCTTCTCTTACAAACACCTCTCTAGCTCTGCCTGTGTTAATCACACAGACGAATAGTTGGTACCAGCAGATGCAAAAGAAATAGAATCCAATGGTAAAATCCAGAAGTATGTAGCTCAAACACACAGTGGGTGTGTCCGAATACCTGTACTTGCGTCCTAAAGAGTAGACTGTTTGAGTATGTGAATTTTTTTTTTTTAATAATATGACATTTCGAAAATGTACTGTACTTTTAAGGTCATACTCATTTTGGCTTTGACAGCAGCTGCTAATCAGATATGAGGATGTGCTACCGAAATTAACCAATAATGCGAAAAACAACCCAATCGCGCATTCTCAGTATGCGAAAATAGAACGTTTTATTGAATGTGATTTTTTGAAAATCGAGTTTAAATGGTTTAAATGTTATGGTTTAAATGTTAGGACGTTATACTAATTTCAGCTCTTAATCTATACTGAACAAAAATATACAACGCAACACGCAACAATTCCAAAGACTTTGTTGAGTTACAGTTCATATAAGGAAAACAGTGAACTACAGTGAACACCAATGATCCCGGATGTGAAGGTCCTGGGCTGGTGTGGTTACACGTGGTCTTCAGTTGTGAGGCCAGTTGGATGTACTGCCAAATTCTCTAAAACGATGGAGGCGGCTTATGGTAGAGAAATTAACATTAAATTCTCTGGCAACAGCTCTGGTGGACATTCCTGCAGTCAGCATACCAATTGCACGCTCCCTCAACATGAGACATCTGTGGCATTGTGTTGTGTGACAAAACTGCACATTTTACAGTGGTCTTTTATTGTCCCCAGCACAAGGTGCACCTGTGTAATGATAATTCTGTTCAATCGGCTTCTTGAAATGCCACACCTGTCAGGTGGATGGATTATCTTGACAAAGGATTTAGTGCTCACTAACAGAGATGTAAACATTTGTGCACAAAATTTGACAGAAATAAGATTGTGTGAATGGAACATTTCTAGAATCTTTTATATCAGTTCATGAAACATGCACTTTACATGTCGCGTTTATATTTGTTCAGTGTAGTATAATTTGAAGCACACTTTTCCACAATGCAATGGAAATTCTGCCTTCTCCCTACAGTTTTCAGCGATTTAACTAGGCCCACGACTGGCTCATGTGAACTACAATCTCGACTGTGTTTGAATGTAAATAATCATTGCTTGCGATACGGCCATAGAAACATATGGCCCTTAGTGTGAAAGAATCCTTAAAATAAAAAATATACGCTTACAGTAGTTAGCAGTTTTGCACAGATCCATACAACTATGTGACTTTATGACCAACATTATCCTATTTATACTTTGTAGTAAATAACACTAGAATTAATGTTTCTGACTCATATCAATGCCACAGGCTGTTTAAAACCAGATAATTTGGTTTTAAGGGGCAGTTGACCTTTAATTTAACCACATACTCTTTAAGCTCTTTAAGCTAAGCAACCAATAAGATCCTTTCTCTTCGGTAAAGGAGAGACCAAGGTCTTAATAAGAAGTATTATTTTTAATGGAAGGACTTGTGGAACAGCGAGGGAAAGGGAAGACCCCTGTTTTAAGATCCAGGAAAAGGTGGGGGAGGACCTGGTGGGGGAGGACCTCAGGTCAAGAGAGAAGGGAGGAAAGTCTAATCACAAGGTTGAGACTCATAAGGCTCAACAGCACTTTGAAATCAGAAGGGAAACATTCAACTGGAAAGTGTGATCACTGCCAGGAGATGGAGACAGTGGAACACATTCCATTTCAGTGCCAGCAATATGGGAAGGGAAAATACAATTTGTTATTTGGATTAAGGAATAATGGTATTGAGGAGTTAAATTGAATTTAAGAAAACCTTAAGCTGATATTGTATTTAATTCTGTATTTCATTTCCCAAGAGAAGGCAGAGTTTAATTGGGTAGAGCTCAACTTTAGACCTCCCATGTAGCTGGTTCACACTCCAGTCCAGTTGGTGGCGGTAATGCATCACTAAAGTTGATTGCCAACCGCGATTTAAAAACCACAGAAGTATAAACGGAAGTGAACGGTGACCAAGAACAATTTCAATGTTAGCGATTTTATTAGTTATTTAGACATTTATTAACACACGAACTCAAAACATGACTCTTAACTAAACAGCATCACCTACTTACCCCCCAGGTAGTCTTTCATTCGTGTTGGAGAAAGGACTTGGGTGATAGATCTGTTATCTAGGTAACGCTAACGTTAGCTGCTAACAATGGCTAACTGTATGGTTTTTCACTCTCAAATAGCCTCCATCATGGAGGTGCTAGCGAATGCAGCCGTGGCAGATATCTGTAAACTCGTAGACGACGACTATGCAGTGTTTCGTTTGGAAATAACTCAAAGCCAGAAAGAAAACAGGGTATTGCAGAGGAAACTGCAGCAACTCGAATTGAAGATGACACAGGAGCGTGCAGAGAGGACAACGCGAGACCGCGTCCTCGCCAGTCGTCCCAGTAACGTTAGTGCTAAGATCCTCGACCGATACAGAGGAATGGCAAGAGGTACATTTTTGCAGAGGTTGAGGGGCCTGTCGCCCCGTTCACATCTGCACGTTTGACTTTAGATGTGTTAATCACATATAGTAGGCTATAGTTCCCCTGATTACTTAGCAAACTTGCTGAAAGACACAATATCACATTCTAACCTGATAATATATTTCCTATTATTTACTCTTTGAAAACATGAGCGTTGACGACACAGTACCAAACCACCTCTTTTCCCCCAATCACTCTTTAAGGTGAAGGACATCTCACTGGAGGCCACAGAAGCTTTGTGAAGCCAGCAGAACACAATACATGGAGAGATGACCAACCAATCACTGTTGATGAGGGGAGTGGAACCTCAACCCAGGATGTTATTGTGATAGAGGTTAGTGTAATAGTATTACATATTTCAGAAAGACTCCCATCAGCTATTCACTTTCTTATATGTACATCCTTATTTATCTGCCATAAGGGAGCTTGTGAGACTTCCCTACAACATTGTTTTCCAATTCTACTCATGTACCGGTAATAACCTCCTCTCTTGTGTCAGTCTGCAGAGGCTGCAGGTCCTGGGGTGAAGCAGGAGACGTCTGAAAGAGTGGAGGACCTACCGCACAGCAGAGACATCCAGACTGGAGCAGCGCCTGGAGTGGTGCCCCCTGTAGCCACTGGGCCCCCTGCCAACGTGCCCCAGGCCAGGTCCCGATGCAGCATCACAGAGGTCAGTTTAACGCCCTCAAGTCAGAGACGGACACCAAGATTTTAACTGTAAAACACAGGCTCTTACACACAGTATCTGACCACAGATCAGACCCAGACAGACTGGGGCTGGGGCCACTGGGCTGTCCTCCTGCTCCCGGCTCAGAGTACTTACCAATATTTCACCCAAGCCAGAGGATGGTTCATTCCCGTGATGATGATAACGCATTAGTCACTGGCGTTGATGATCTGTCTTCTTGCACTACAGCGATGGACCCTGGCAACATATCCTTGGGTTTAGAGGCACAGACAGATCTGTCTAGAGAGGACTGGAACCAGTATAGTAGTAGTGTGTACTCTGAAGGGTGCCTAGATAAGAAAGGGGAGGTTGTAGTCGTAGATAGCAACTGTGAAAGTTGGTGATTCTCCTCTGACATGGAATGCAGACGAGACTCACTTTGGGGGAGGACACTCACAAGGCAGAGATTTCTTAGACTACAGGGAAAGATTAGAGACAAATCCAAATGTTGCAACCCACTCCCATTTACACACGCTCAGGGGTCACGACCCAGTGTCCACGTCAATAGGGCCTTCCGATTCACATGACTGCTATCAGTTATTGAACTCAAAGGGCCAAGTCTCTGGGAGGGGAACAACAACAGGCAGTAGTAAAGCGAAACGGTTCCTCTGCAGGTTCTGTAGCAAAGGCTTCAGCTGCCTCCAGAAGGTGGAGGTCCATCAGAGGGTCTACAGCTGCCCGTAGTGTGAGAAAAGGTTCTCCTACCAGCCCCAGCGAAGATGCACCTGAAGGTCCACATTGGAGAGAGGCCGTTTGCCTGTATGCACTGCAGTTAGGTTCTCCGAGAGGAGGTACCTCATGATACACCAGCAGAAAAGGCATTCCACTGTATAACATAGAAAGTAACCATTCCACTCGATAGCTTCTGACGTTAAATCAAACCCTGCATTAAAGACAAATATTTATTTTCATTGTTGTCAGCATAAAAGATCCACAGATGCATTTGTAATAACGGGAGTAACAGATTTCAGTGTTGAATATTCCTCGGTAGAATGTTGCATCCAGAAATTGTAGGCTGTGGTGTTCACAAATGCCTATTTCATTACTTCCATTCAACAATTTAATTTTAATGACAATTTATGCTGTTTATCAAGTTAATGCTGATTTTTAGTAGAGACATTACATTTTATATTTACATTTTATTCATTTTGCATTCGGTTTCATCCAGAGCGACTTACAATTAGTCTTAAAAAAGCTGGGTGAGACAGCCACACAACATAGTCTTTGCAAATTTGGGGGGGTGGATTAATTTAAGATACTCTTTGAAGAGATAGGGTTTCAGACATCTTTGGAAAATGGGCAGAGAATTTGCTGTCCTAGCTTCAGCGTTAAGCTTGTTCCACCATTGGGGTGCCTTGACAGAGAAGAGCTTAGACTAGGTTGAACAGATGCGGCCAAGAGACCAGAGGTGACAGAATGGAGTGCTCGGGTTGGGGTGTAGGGTTTGAGCATAGCCTGAAGGTATGGAGGGGCAGTTCCCCTTGCTGCTCCGTGGATGCGAGCCACAACTGGAAGTCAGTGGAGTGTGTCAAGGAGCAGGGTGACGTGGAAGAACTTGGGAAGGTTAAATACCGGACGGGCTGCAGCGTTATGGATAAGTTGCAGGGGTTTGATGGCACAAGCAGGGAGCCAAGCCAACAGAGTTGCAGTAGTCTAGATGGGAGATGACAAGAGCCTGGATTAGGACATGTGCCGCGTCCTGTGTGAGGAAGGGTCGTACTCTATGGATGTTGTGGAGCATGAACCTGCAGGAGCGAGTCACTGCTTTGATTTTAGCAGAGAATGACAGGGTGTTGTCAAGGGTCACATGAAGGTTCTTTGCACTCTGGGAGAGGGACACCATGGAATTGTCAACCATGATGGAGAGGTCTTGGAGCAGGCAGGCCTTCCCCCAGAAGATGGGCAGCTCTGTCTTGTCGAGATTGAGCTTGAGGTGGTGGGCTGACATCCAAGCTGAGATTATCTGCCAGGCACGCAGAGATACCCCATATGAAAACCACATATAGATATGTATTTAAGTTTTTTATGTTTAATAAACACAATGTGATTTTTCATTCCAAGACTTTCATTGAGACTCTCTTTAGTATACGTCACATCTGATCTCACCCTATTCTGCATAAACACGACAGCGCGTTATAACCAATATACACTTACTAAATATACCTACACATACCCACACACTAACAAACACTTACTGTACACATCAAATAGTTTAGTCTGGTTTGTCTGATGATGACTTTTGACTTCATAGCTGACTCATATTTACCAACAACATCATATTTATGTCCACCGTGAGAGTTTAACAACAATGAAGTCATTATGTAACTACAGTATAGGACTCAAACGTAGTCGGGATGGGTAAATACTCCATGTTGAAAGTGTGTTTATTATCTGTGTGTACTTACCTGAGGAAGTGTATGTCTGTGTAATCTGTATCACCTGTCTCTTCCAGGAGGAGGAGGGTCCAGAGGTGCTGCTGGTGAAGGAGGAGGGCTGTGAGGAGAGTCTGTGGAACCCAGAAGGGACCATGGTCATAGAGGACAACCAGACAACACCACCTTCTGGAACCACAGAGGAACCAGCTGAGCAGCACAGGACCACACACAGTCTCACTGAAGTGAGCCCACTGTAAATGACTGTCTGAATGGTATTAGGTCAGGGCCCGTATCAACAGAGCAGGAGTGCTGATCTGGATCAGTTTTGCCTTTTTAGATCATAATAAATGACTCTAGGATCAGGTCCCCACCTGCCTATATATCAGCACTCTTACTCTGATGCTTTGTGAATACGGGCCCAGGTCTTGACCATGCCTTTGAATTGATAAAACTATTAAAGAGTGACAAGTGATCAAATTAACTAACATGTTTGCATAGTACTCATAGCAGTCCCTCATTGTCCAATCAGAAGATGATCCATAGCAGGGTGCTCATATCAGATTTCTTGAACCAACATCCTCTCACTCTGTATCTCTTACAGTCAGTAGACATGGAGGATGGGAAGCCTGATCTGCTGCTGGTCAAAGAGGAGACAATAGAAGATGAACCAGAGAGCATTGATCTGCTGAGTGGACTAAAGATGGGGGAGCAAGGTAAGGGAGAAATACACACAGTGCCTTCAGAAAGTATTCATACCCCTTGACTTATTCCACATTTGTTGTGTTACAACCTGAATTCAAAATGTATTAAATAACAAATCCTCATCCATTTGCACACACTACCCCATAATGACAAAATGAAACATGTTTTTAGACATTTTTTAAAATGAAATTCAGAAATATCTAAGTCGCAAATATTCACACCCCTGTCTCAATACATCCTAGAATCACATTTGTCAGCTTACAGCCGTGAGCCTTTCTGGGTAAGTCTTGCTGAAAGGTGCTTTTGTCTCCCAATAGGAAGCAGACTGAACCAGGTTTTCGTCTAGGATTTTGACTGTGCTTAGCTCTATTCCATTTATTTTCATTACCAAAAAAACTCCCTAATCCATGCCGACGACCAGCATACCCATAACATGATGCAGCCACCACCATGCTTGAAAATATGAAGAGTGGTTCTCAGTGATGTTGGATCTGCCCCAAACATAACCCTTTGTATTCAGGACGTAGTTAATAAAATTTCTTTGCCATATTTTTTGCAGTTTTACTTTAGTGCCTTATTGCAAACAGGATGAATGTTTTTATTTTTATTGTTTTTTTGGGGGGGTGGGCCACTTTTTTTTACCCCATTTCTCACCAATTTTGTGATATCAAATTGGTAGTTACAGTTTTGTCCTATCGCTGCAACTCCTGTACGGACTCGGGAGAGGCGAAGGTTGAGAGCCCTGCATCCTCCGAAACACGACCCCTCCAAGCCGCACTGCTTCTTGACACACTGCTCACTTAATCCGGAAGCACCAATGTGTCGGAGGACCGAAGTCAGTGCATGCGCCCATGGAGTCGCTCGAGCGCGGACAAGGACATCCCAGCTGGCCAAACCCTCCCCTAACCCGGACTACACTGGGCCAATTTCGCACCGCCTCATGGGTCTCCCAGTCGTGGCCCAGCTGCTGCACAGCCCGGGATCGAACCCGAATCTGTACTGACGCCTCTAGCACTGCAAAGCAGTGCCTTAGACCGCTGCACCACTCAGGACGCCCTACAGGAAGCATGTTTTGAAATATTATTTTTCTATACAGGCTTCCTTCTCACTCTAATTTAGGTTAGTATTGTGGAGTAACTACAATGTTGTTGATCCATCCTCAGTTTTCTCCTGTCACAGCCGTTTAACTAAACAAACTATTTTAAAGTCACCATTGGCATTATGGTGGTTATCTCTGAGTGGTTTCCTTCCTCTCCACAACTGAGTTAGGAAGGACGCTTGTATCTTTGTAGTGACTGGGTGTATTGATACACCATCCAATGTGTAATTAATAACTTCACCAGGGCTCCCGAGTGGCGCAGCGGTCTAAGGCACTGCATCTCAGTGCAAGAGGTGTCACTGCAGTCCCTGGTTTGAATCCAGGCTGCATCACATCCAGCTGTGATTGAGAGTCCCATAGGGCGGCGCACAATTGGCCCAGCGTCGTCCGGGGTAGGCCGTCATTTGTAAATAAGAATTTGTTCCTAACTGACTTGCCTAGTTAAATATAGGGTAAATGCATTCGTTAATTTATTTTTATTTTAAAAAATGCTCAAAGGGATATTCAATGTCTGCTTTTTTGTTTATCCATCTACCAATAGGTGCCTTTCTTTGAGGCTTTGGAAAACCTCCCTGGTCTTTGTGGTTGAATCTGTGTTTGAAATTCACTGCTCGACTGAGGGACCTTACAGATAATTGAATGTGTGGGGTACAGAGATGAGTCATGTTAAACACTATTTCACACATTGAGTCCAAGCATCTTATTATGTGACTTGTTAAGCACATTTTTACTCTTTTACTCCTGAACTTATTTAGACCAAAGGGTTGAATACTTATTAACTCAAGATATTTCAGCTTTGAATTTTTAATGAATTTGTAAAAATGTCTAAAAACATAATTCCACTTTGACATTATGGGGTATTGTGTGTAGGCCAGTGACACACAATCTCAAGGCGTGTGAATACTCTCTGAAGGCACTGTATAGCCTACATACTGTACAGTAATAGATATTCAATGGGAATAGTGATGTGCCTGGCTATTGTTATTCATTTTCTTCATTCATGAAATCAATAGAACTTATGTTTACATAGAAAAACACACACATTATAATGTATGAACTTGACTCAAAAAACATTGACTTATCAATGACCCAAGTCCAGCTCAGATAATCCCTACCATTGTGTCGCTGAGTTGTCGTAGTGCTGCTGCAAATGTACATTGTCCCAGGGGTGTTGTCAGTCATAAGTAACTTAATTCATGTCCCTCTAACTGCCCTGAGTGCCTCTGTTCATCCTACAGCTATTGTATGCTGTAATCATGTGCCTATGAACCAAAGTTCTACTCTTAGCACTGAGGCGGTGTGCCCTAGTAGGAAGTCCACTGTGTGCAGCTCACCCTGCCCTGTCAACTCAAACATAAATAACATTGTCATGTCTACTTTCAAGCTTCCCAGAAAAGTGCTGAAAATAGCCCACATTAAGAAACAAGGTTCATGAAATCAGTAACTTGCTAGTAACAGATGACATTACTATTTTGACTCTGGAATGCACTTAGATAATACCTTTGATAATACAGTGGTAGCAATACATGGTTATAACATCTACAGAAAAGACAGGAATGCCAATGGGGGCAGTGTTGCAGTCTATATTCAGAACCACATTCCTGTAGAGCTTAGAGAGGATCTCATGTTAAATACTGTTGAAGTAATACGGCTACAGGTTAATCTGCCTCACCTAAAGCCCCTTCTTGTGGGAAGCTGCTATAGACCCCCATCTGCTAACAGTCAATATCTGGATAATATGTGTGAAATGCTTGATAATGTATGTGATATCAACAGAGAGGTGTATTTTCTGGGTAATTTCAATATTGACTGGCTCTCATCAAGCTACCCACTCAAGAAAAAGCTTCAAACTGTAAACAGTGCCTGCCATCAGTCAACCTACCAGGGTAGTTACAAACAGTAGAGGAATGAAATCATCAACATGTATTGATCACATCTTTACTAATGCTGCTGAAATTTGTTTTAAAGCAGTATCCAAATCCATTGGACGTAGTGATCACAATATAGTAGCCATATCTAGGAAAAACAAAGTTCCAAAGGCTGGGCCTAATATAGTGTATCCGTTTTGTAGTGATTTGTATGTTGTTGATGTAAAGAATATTTGCTGGTCTGTAGTGTGTAATGAGGAGCGCCCAGACACTGTACTTGACACATTTATGAAATTGCTTATTCCAATTACTAATAAGCATGCACCCATTAAGAAAATGACTGAAAAAACTGTTAAATCCCCTTGGATTGATGAGGAATTGAAAAATGTTATGGTTTTGAGGGATGAGGCAAAAGGAATGGCAAATAAGTTTGGCTGCACAACCGATTCGCCAACATACTGCAAATGTGACTAAACTGAATAAAAAGAAGAAACTGTACTATGAAACAAAGATAAATGATATAAAGAATGATAGTAAAAAGCTTTGGAGCACCTTAAATAAAATGTTGGGCAAAAAGGAAAACTCAGCTCCATCATTCACTGAAACAGATGGCTCATTCATTACATTATTTTGCTAACTACTTGAATGATTTTTTTCATTGGCAAGATTAGCAAACTTAGGCATGACATGCCAGCAACAAACGCCGACGCTACACATCCAAGTATAACTGACCAAATTATGAAAGACAAGCATTGTAATTTTGAATTCCCTAAAGTGAGTGTGAAAGGGGTGAAAATATTGTTTTCTATCAACAATGACAAGCCCCCGGGGTATGACAACTTGAAGATAAAATGACTGACAATAATAATGGATGATATTGCCACTCCTATTTGCCATGTCTTCAATTTAAGCCTACTAGAAAGTGTGTGCCCTCAGGTCTGGAGGGAAGCAAAAGTCATTCCGCTACCCAAGAAAAATAAAGCCCCCTTTACTGGCTCAAATAGCCGACCAATCAGCCTGTTACCAACCCTTAGTAAACTTTTGGAATTTTTGGGGGGGGCCAGATACAATGCTATTTTACAGTAAACAAATTGACAACAGACTTTCAGCACACTTATAGGGAAGGACATTCAACAAGCATAGCATTTACACAAATTACTGATGATTGGCTGTGAGAAATTTATGATAAAAATATTGTGGGAGCTGTCTTGTTAGACTTCAGTGTGGCTTTTGACATTATCGATCATAGCGGCTGGAAAAACGTATGTGTTATGGCTTTACACCTGCTATATTGTGGATAAAGAGTTATCTGTATCAGAACACAAAGGGTGCTCTTTAATGGAAGCTTCTACAACATAAACTAGGTAGAATCAGGAATTCCCTAGGGCAGCTGTTTCGGCCCCTTACTCTTCTATATTTACTAATGACATGCCACGTGTGGATACAAAAGTGGGGAGAAGTCTGTCCATAATAAAGCGCTGCTCTGCCTTAGCACTATCAACAAGGCAAGTCCACCTGGACTACTGTTCAGCCGTATGGTCAGGTGCCACAGAAGGACTTAGGAAAGTTACAATTGGCTCAGAACAGGGCAGCACGGCTGGCCCTTAAATGTACACAGAGAGCTAGCATTAGGTAACTGATGCAAGCAGTAGAATTAGATTTAAAAAAACAGATATACACCTTATGGAATAGTGAGGACTGTGAAGAGACACACACACAGGTACAGACATACGCACACGCTAGCACATACACACACATACATTGTAATATTGTTGTATGGTGGTATTATACATTTTGTATTGTAGATATGTAGCGGTGTAATAATGTTATATGATGTACTGTTTTAGCTTTTGCTTTATGTGTGATGTAAGTGCCTTAATGTGTTTGGACCCCAGGAAGTGCAGCAGCTAATGGGGATCCCTAATAAATACATATGTAGAGTTCTCTACCATGTTTGTAAAGTCTACTTTCTAACCTCTTCCTGCAGGAGGTTGGCTGGAGGCTAACAGAGGAGACTGGGCAGCCATATTGGATTCCCAGATCCAGACGGATGCAGCCAAGGGCCCAGGGGTCAACATCACTGAGCAGGTCAGGAACAGAGGCGACATAGTGGAGGTCAGTGGATGGGACAGCATCCTCAACTCTGGGCTGGGGAACAACACTGTTAACTACAACCAGAAACAGACAGTCGAACACAAAACAACAACCAAACTTAGTCTCCATGACAACAGACTGGCTGAGACCAGGGCGAGGCTTAGATTTGGTCCGCGGGGACGGGGCGGTGTCCGTAAGACAACAGACACAGACTCGGCTAGCGATGCTCCGTCCTGCTCCTATAGTTATGATTCAGAGAGACTGATGGAGCCTCAGGTTAACCCCCTAACAGATGCTGCCTTCAGCCTGCCTTCTATAGGATCTATCAACTGGAACATGGACCCTGAGACAACACAGACACTCCCTGGCCTTCATCCTCCTCACACTCTCCTAATGTTAAACCAGACCTCAGACAATGCCAGTGCCTCAACACTAAATGGCTACACAAACCTATTGACAAATGACAGTAGTAGTAGTAACACTATCAGTCGGTCCGGTGGCAAAGAGAAGCGCTTCCCGTGTTCATTCTGTGGGAAAACTTTCAGTTTTCCTAAACAGGTGGAGATCCACCAGAGGATGCACACAGCAGAGACATCATTCAGCTGCCACCTGTGCCAGGCCTGTTTTTCACACTTGTCCAGCCTAAAGAGGCACCAGAGGGTCCACACAGGGGAGAAACCCTTTGGTTGCCACCTGTGCAAGGCCAGTTTTTCACACTCATCCAACCTGAAGAGGCACCAGAGAGTCCACACAAGGGAGAAATCCTAGAGCTGCCCCAGTGTGAGAATAGGTTCTCGCACCAGCTGAAGATGCACCTGAAGATCCACACAAAAGAGCCCGTTCGCCTGTACCCACTGCGGGAAGAGGTTCTCAGAGAGGAGCTACCTCAGGATACACCAGCAGAAAATGCACACGGCCCATGTATAGTGTGTAGTGACATGTAATGTAGTACTAGTTAGTTTGTAGTCAATTCTGTTTGTTTAGGATGTAGTAGGGAACTGGATGAGGTGAATTGAGGTAAGAATGAGTATGATAAGGTAGAATAGATGATAAGGTGATGGTTGGTGTGATGGTGTCTCTAAAAATGCTTCACTGATGTAAAGTGAACCTTGTCCTGTTTGATGCTGGTGTTTTATAATGAGGAAATTATGGTGCCTTAATTCATGTTTACTTGACATGAAGATGTGTGTAATGTTGAACCTGTCACATGTTTTGTACAATTAAAGTACTGTACTTCACTGTGTGAGTGTAAGACCATTTTGTTGAAATTAAATACAACATTGACTCTGTGCTGACTGACTTGGTTATTTTTGTGTCATTGCAGGGACTGAGTTTTCCTTATCTCAGTCAAACCAAAACATTCTACTTCATTTTTTAATCAACACATGGACATTTTTTATAATAAACTCCAAGGCTACTTGAATCACGGTGTTAGAGATGGGCTTGACTTTGGTTATTTTTACTATCATGTCATGTTTCTGTGTACAGCAGAGAGTTTCTTATATAAACCTTTATGCTTTTCTGTTCAATTTGTATTTACAGTCTGCAGTCCATGAGGACCTGCTGATATCCGGTGTTACTGGCGGGAGAGACTGGACCTCTGAAGCGGCTTGTCACAAACCCTGGCCCCGGATCAGGACACTGGATCAGGAGCCGTCGCTCTTCCTTCGCGAGTCGGAACCAGGACCCAACCACGAGGGACAGAGACCCCACCACAACACAGAACACAACCAGTGGACAGGTGGACTCAACTCCCTCAGTCCTGGTGGTCATCAGAGAGACAGAGGCTCCAGTCAGGGATCCAGTCAGCAATTGAGGCACTTGTCTTCACAGTCTCAGTGCAGGGATGAAGCAGGGCCTGGGGCTGATAGAGATAGACCCTCCTGTTCCTATGATACAAACACCACAGTATCCATGATGAACAGAGCAGGTCACCCTGGGCTTCAGCCTTCACAGAGAGTGGTGGGAGACCCGCCTAGTGGGAGTCTAACAGGAAGTCTTTCTCCTTCAAGATCTCCTCTAATGCCTGGTGACTGGGTTCATAGAAAGCCTGGGTCTGGGTCTAGCCTTTCTCAGCTGCCTCATAGTTATACCACCAATACAGACAGGGTCAGGATGGGCTTTCACCATGAGAGGTACCTAGCCTATAACACTGCAGACAATCCCAACAACACCCAAACAATGGCTACAGGTCAAGGAAGGAGCTCAAAGACTAACCACCTGAGGGTGGTGGCTCCTGCTTCTACCTCCTCTGGTGTCATTGGGTCACAACGTGGGAGGCCGAGTATTAGGACAGACGCCGACAAGCCGTACGCCTGCCCCACGTGTGGGAAGCGCTTCGCTGAGGCGAACTATGTGAAGAAGCACCAGACCGTTCACACCAAGGAGAGGCCCTTCAAGTGTAAGCTGTGTTACAAGAGCTTCTCCTTCCAGAGTAACCTTATCAAACATAGGAGTGTCCACAACGGGGAGAAATCGTAGCAGTGTGGCCATTCTTTTTAGGTCAATTAGGGTAATGTCTGTACTGAGCTTGAAAGATACTGATCATGGCCTTTTCTCATTTGGATTATCTCAACTTCTGCGTCCTCTGTCTTCCGTCAGCTCTCGCCTCCTTTTGAAAAAGGTAATCGAGGAGAGCGAACGTGGATGAAAATGCGCTTGTTTTAAAATCGACTCACCTTCTCTACTTGTGCGTCATCAGGCAAGTGACGTTTAACAGGGGTGGATCCCAAAATAAATGTGTAAAGTGATAAAAACAAATTTAGTTGTGTGAGACAAGTAGCGTACAGATCTGGGATAACTATAGTTTTAACTATGCTTTGTGGAAAGTAACTATTTGTCAGAGGAAAAAAGTTACTTTGGAGATGACTACAATTATTTGAATATAGATCCCAAAAAATCACTACTTTTTAAAACTATTTTGAATACAGATCTCAGAAAGCAACTCCTTTAAAAAAATATTTAATACAGATCTCAGGAAGTGACTACTTTTCTGAAACTGTTGGATTGGCTGTCTTCGACTAATGGCAAGGTTGTACAGTGCCTAATTAGAAAGTATTCACACCCCTTGACTTTTTCCACATGTGTTGTGTTACAGCCTGAATTTAAAATTGATTTAATTGAGATTTTGTGTCACTGGCCTACATGTCAAAGTGGATTTTATTTTTTACATTTTTACATATTAAAAATGAAAAGCTGAAATTTCTTGTCAATAGGTGTTCAACCCATTTTGTTATGGAAAGCCTAAATAAGTAGAGTAGTAAAAGTTTGGATTGTACCCTTTTTCCATTTTTGCCTAAAATGACACCCAAATCGAACTGCCTGTAGCTCATAACCTGAAGCAAGGACATGCATATTCTTGATACCATTTGAAAGGAAACACTTTGAAGTTTTGTGGAAATGTGAAATTAATGTAGGAGAATATAACATATATCTGGTAAAAGATAATACAAAGAAAATAAACAGGTGTTTTTTTGTATTTTTTTTGTACCATCTTTGAAATGCAAGAGAAAGGCCATAATGTATTATTCCAGCCCAGGTGCAATTTTGATTTTGGCCACTAGATGGCAGCAGTGTATGTGCAAAGTTTTACACTGATCTAATGAACCATTGCATTTCTGTTCAAAATGTTGTATCAAGTCTGCCCAAATGTGCCTAATTTATTAATACATAACTGTGCACTCTCCTCAAACAATAGCATGGTATTCTTTCACTGTAATAGCTACTGTAAATTGGACAGTGCAGTTAGATTAACAAGAATTTAAGCTTTCTGTCCATATCAGATATGTCTATGTCCTGGGAAAATGTCTTGTTATACTAATCACATTAGTGCACATTAGCTCAACTGTCCCACGGGGGGGGTCCTGTAGAGTTAACAAGTCAGAATAAGTTGCATGCAGTATTAGTGTAACATTATTTTTCAATTACTACCTCGTCTCTGTACCCCACACATACAATTATCTGTAAGGTTTCTCAGTCGAGCACTGAGTTTTAAACACTGATTCAACCACAAAGACCAGAGTTTTTCCAATGCCACGCAAAAAAGTGCACCAATTGTTAGATCAAAAATAAATACACATTTTACTGACATTGAAAATCCCTTGAGCATGGTGAAGTTATTAATTCCACTTTGGATGGTGTGTCAATACACCCAGTTGCCGGAGAGGAAGGAAACCACTCAGGGATTTCACCATGAGTCCAATGGTGACTTTAATACAGTTGCAGAATTGAATGGCTGTGATAGGAGAAAATTGTGGATGGAGCAAAAACATTGTAGTTACTACACAATACTAACCTAAATGACAGAGTGAAAAGAAGGAATGCAGCCTGTTTGCAATAAGGCATTAAAGTATAACTGTATCTGGAACTGCATGTTGAAGTTAGAATGAATAGAGCACACACAATCTCCTATACTATTCCAATATACTTGAGTCATTTGATCTACACAATACCTTTCTATCTGAACATTCCGTAAATGTCCATTCTCCTAAATGTCCATTGCCCTTGATCAGGGCTGCCCAACCCTCTTCCTGGAGATTTACTGTCCTGTGAGTTTTCAGTCAAACCTTAATTTAACACACCTGATTCTACTAATTAGCTGATCAACAAGACCTTAACTAGCTGAATCTGATATGCTAAATTAGGGTTGGACTGAAAACCTACAGGACAGTAGATCTCCAGGAAGAGGGTAGGGCAGCCCTGTCCTAGGTGTACATAATCGAGTCATACCAATGATATTTTGTACAGATAAGTATAAATACATTGACGCTCAACTACTGTATGACTCTTTCAACATGCCACTGAAATGTTCAAAAGCTGCAATACATTTTATGATACCTGAAAATACTGCAGAGTAATTCAAACCCATTTGCAAACATTGCAAACGGCAAGTTGAATGCTTCGCAAAAACAACTTCGAACCTCTACGTCCATCTGAAGGTAAGTGTTCTTGTTTCAAGCACAATATACCATCTTTAAATAGATAGTTTACTCAGAATACAAACTAAAATGATTTTCCACCTTCCTTCGCTGTAGTTGATTCAAGAAGGCAGTTTTGGCATAACTAGTTTACTTTCAATGCTAAATATACATATTTTGTTACTGTTAGCATTCTCAGTAATACTCAACATTAAACTGTCATTGTGCCTGTGTAATAAAACAAATTACTTTTGGAGCAACATTTTATTAGAATGTTCCATAATACTTTTGTAAATGGATTTGAATTGCATGGCAGTGAGCTTTGAGTTTTTAGCTACTGTGCCTGAGGAATGGTGACTTCCTTATTCCACTTATGTAATAGCTCCATTATTATGCTATTATAAAGCAATTTCCAAAGGCCTATGTAACAATGTTGCTATTGTAATACCTTACTACACATGTATAAGAACATGATGTCAAGTGTTACTGTATTACCTTATGTCTCACTCATTATGAAAACATATTTGTTAGTCATTTTGAAGTTGCAAAAGTAGTCTACTGTAATGTTGAGGTGATTCCATGTCCCTTGTATTTAGCTATAGGCTATATTAAGATTCATATCTGAGAGTCCTCTAAACCATGTGCTTATGATCATATATTTAGACTAATTCAACTAATTGTTGTAGATTTTTTCTTTTCAAATGATTTTCCTACATTCAAATACCTCCAAATATGATTTGGTTTTCTGAGAGGTATTCAAAATACTTAAAAATATTATTTGGTTTTCTGAGACCTGTATTTGAATGTCAAACAACATAGTTGCCTTTTAGTTGAAACTCTATATAAACTGTATTTGACTACTTCGAATTGGTATTTTCAAATAAACCACAAAATACAACTACTTTCTGCCGATGACTGGTAGCATATTGTTTTTAAACGTGCATTCTTTTCCCCCGACAAAAAAAGTGAATGCAATACACATGACTATCCTCAATGAAAGGTAGCTATCGACGAGGGGAAGACACTGCAGTTCAATTACTAACGTATTGACGTCTCCTCGACCACGTCGGTTTCCCGGTGTTGTGCCGAATATCTCCCCCCTGACAGAATCCCCCCGCGTGAACGCGCACACACTCAAATCTTCTTTGCTGCGACATGCTTTTTGCTAGTTGAGATTTCTGCTCTTCACTCCGTTGTCAGTTTAGCCTACATTTCACCGATCTTAGTAGCAGAAGGCATTTTTCAAGGCAGCTGTCAATGATCACGTTAGGCTTTTATGGCGGTTTGATTGCGGGGGATGCACTAGTAATGTCTGCAAGTTTACGGTTTACCTGTTTGTTTCAAGCGTATTAGTCTATAAATAAATCTCTTTGCCAAAATTCCTCATCTCTCCAATGTCTTATTCGACTAGTGGTTGTTCTGAAATGTTTATTGCTTGCCTACATTTTACTCCCTCCTCTGTTTAATATAACACAAAAAAATGTATTATTCATTTCGGTTGCGTGAAGTTTATTCTACAGAAAGTATTTGACTCTGATTGCCACAGAAAGTATTTGACTCTAGCCACAAAATTAAGGAAATTAGAAGGGGGGGGGGGGGGGGGGATTTCGTCAGCCTTCTAATTTCCTTAATTTTGTGGCTAGAGTCAAATACTTTTTGTAGTACACATCAGACTCAAATACTTATTATAGATCAAACTTCACGTCAGGATAGGCAACCGAAATTAATAATGAATGTATGTGTGTTATATGAAACATCAAATGTTGGCAATAAACATTGCAATAAACATTTCAGAACTATTGCTGAAATATCCTTACACTTTCAAAAATACTAGTGGAATAAGACACGGGAGAGATGACTAATTTTGGCAAAGAGATTTATTTATAGACTAATACAAATCAGTAGCGGATTTAGGTACGGGCGACACCTTGCCCGGGGTGGTGCTGGCGGGCGCGGGCACTGAAGGGGGGGGTTCGCCCAGGGCACCATACAAGCTAGAACCGCCACATACATTTGAAACAAATAGCCAAACCGAAAACTGCAGACAAAAATGCTTTCTGCTGCTAAGATCAGTGAAATGTAGGCTAAACTGACAACGAAGTGAAGAGGAGAAATCTTAACTAGCAAGCAAGTCGCAGCAATGAAGAACGCAAGGGGGGGGGGTTCTTGCAGGGGGGGATTTTCGGCACAACACCGGCCTTCGCAGATTCTGCCATTATACTCCTGAAGTAGCAACCTTTTCTATTTGGAGTGCCAATTTATTTTACAATTTCTGCCAGTTATGATTTTCATATAAACATTTTCGTGGAACAGTTTCATTTAATTTACAATGATTTGGCGATACAAAGAGTATTATAAGTGGTTAATCTACATTCTATCTAAATTAAAATTATACAAATATAAAAGTAACTTTTATTGCCATCGCCAATAATAACCTACATAAAGCCAACACAAAAACATTGCAGCCTGCAAGTAAAACATATCCTGATAAGAATAAATATCCTATAAATCAAACTGGCTAAGCATGGCCTGTCTGCAACGATCTTGAAACATTGTATCAACTATCAATTGGGTCGCCCCAAAACTCGTGCCAGCAAACTTGAAACATTGTATAAAATATTCTGGTCTGAGTTTGCTATGCCAGTGAGTTCGGAACAGACACAGCTATTTGTGCAAGGGATAAGAAGTAATCAGGTATTTTATGACGTTTCCACTAGATCAGAGCATTACATTTTTCCCTTTGATGCCGAGCGGTTATCGAAAGGGAGAGAGATGGAAATATTGTGCAAATACTTTGAGGAACTATTGACATTCTCATCTAATTTTTAAAACAGACTTTGTTTACTTGCTGTTTGAGGTGTTGAAGGTGTTACTTTGAGAAGCTCCAAAGCTTATTAGTGGTGGTGAGTTAAGACAATCAGAAATACTGTCAGACATCCCCAAATGGGCACATTCATAGGCCAATATTTGTGCACAGGCCAGGTAGACTAGTGCTACTTCTATATGCGTAATCAGGTGCGCATCCTTACTTAAAACCTCTTCAGGATTATCCCCTTTTTTTCAATTTTCGCCTAAAATGACATACCCAAATCTAACTGCCTGAAGCAAGGATATGCATATTCTTGGTACCATTTGAAAGGAAACACTTTGAAGTTTATGGAAATGTAAAAGGAATGTAGTAGAATATAACACAATAGATCTGGTAAAAGATAATACAAAGAAAAAAACAACTGTAATTTTGTATTTTTTTGTACCATCATCTTTGAAATGCAAGAGAAAGGCCATAATGTATTATTCCAGCCCAGGTGCAATTTAGATTTTGGCCACTAGATGGCATCAGTGTATTTGCAAAGTTTTAGACTGATCCAATGGACCATTGCATTTCTGTTCAAAATGTTGTATCAAGACTGCCCAAATGTGCCTAATTTGTTTATTAATAACTTTCCTGTTCAAAATTGTGCACTCTCCTCAAACAATAGCATGGTATTCTTTCACTGTAATAGCTAATGTAAATTGGACAGTGCAGTTAGATTAACAAGAATTTAAGCTTTCTGACAATATCAAATATGTCTATGTCCTGGGAAATTTTCTTGTTACTTACAATCTCATGCTAATTGCATTAGCCTACGTTAGCTCAACCGTCCCGTGGAAGGTACAACGATCCCAAAGAAGTTTTAACACTGACAGGAGCGTTTCAAACAAAAGATGATGAATAAATTGACAACTAGTAAATGGAATGAAATAAACAAACAAAAACTTGTATCTCACAGGTGTAGCATAGGTTGTGAGTTCTGCAAAAACTCTGACAATGACAACGGTAAATTACTGTAATAATAATATATTGAATGCATTAACAGAAATGACCATAACCATAAACATTGCAGATTAGAAATTATGAGCATTAACGGTAAATGTAAGCTACTACTAGTCATACTACTGGTGATGTACGCCAGGACAGCGGAGTCAATCACCACCTTCCGGAGACACCTGAAACCCCACCTCTTTAAGGAATACCTAGGATAGGATAAAGTATTGTAAAGTGGTTGTTCCACTGGATATCATAAGGTGAATGCACCAATTTGTAAGTCGCTCTGGATAAGAGCGTCTGCTAAATGACTTAAATGTAATGTAAATGTAAAAATGTATGTAATGGGGGATTGATAGTCAGCAAACAATGCGCACAATGAATACGAAACAATGAATACCCACGAAATGGTGGGAGAGAGCGCATTCTGTAGAGAGACGTGCCTTGTTCATCTGAGCCACAATCACAATATTCTTTTACTGTGGCATCCCCGCAGCCTCCTCAATGAATTAGTCCACTGAGACATGTGCAAATCACACAGGTGTGTCGTGAGCCATGAAACAAAATGTTTTATTTGCGACTGCTCGACAAAAAAAAATTTTTCAATACAGTCCCTTTTTGTCATATAGTAGGCTATTCAATATAACGCACCCAGACCTTAAGAAAGTTGCACAGTATACTCTTAATCTTGTAATAAATCAAATCTAGTGATACATAACTTGACATTTCTTCCATCCATTGTGATATTGTGGGAGCATAACCAACCTTCCAATTAATGGCCATGCTTTTCTTAGCCACTATAAATGCTAGGTTACACAGTTTCTTCTGATAACAGTCTCTAGTATCTACATTTCCAAGCAAACAAAAACAGGGAGAAGGGAGAATCTGTAGACGTGCTGAGAAAAAAGAACATATCCTTTGCCAGAATTCAGCCAGCCTTCACAAGATCATAGCATATGCAAATGTATCCCCTTTTCTTTTTTTACACTTCCAGCAGTGGAACTACGTTTTTGAGAGCATATTTTCAGTTTCACTGGTATAGGATGTTCTATGGATGGTCTTAAACTGCAGTAATTTGTCTGAGATTATATGAACATGACTTGGCATTCAGACATACACTACATGACCAAAAGTATGTGGAAACCTGCTTGCTGAATATCTGATTCCAAAATCATGGGCATTAATATGGAGTTGGTCACCCCTTCACTGCTATAACAGCATCCACTCTTCTGGGAAGGCTTTCCGCTAGATGTTGGAACATTGCTGCAGGGACTTGCTTCCATTCAGCCACAAGAGCATTAGTGAGGTTGGGCGATTAGGCTTGGCTCGCAGTCGGCTATCAAATCAAATCAAATGTTATTGGTCACATACACATGGTTAGCAGATGTTAATGCGAATGTAGCGAAATGCTTGTGTAGTGCAGTAATATCTAACAAGTAATCTAACAGTTCCACAACAACTACTTTTAAACACAAATCTAATTAAAGGGATGGAATAACAATATGTACAAATAAATATATGGATGAGTGATGACCGAGCGGCATTAGCAAGATGGCATAGAATACAGTAATGCAAGATATGTAAACATTATTAAAGTGGCGTTATTAAAGTGACTAGTGATCCATTCATTAAAGTGGCCAATGATTTCGAGTATGTATGTAGGCAGCAGCCTCTCTGTGTCAGTGATGGCTGTTGAGATAGAAGCTGTTTTTCAGTCTCTCTGTCCCAGCTTTGATGCGGACGTCCTGACCTCGCCTTCTGGATAGTAGTGGGGTGAACAGGCAGTGGCTCGGACGGTTGTTGTCCTTGATGATCTTTTTGGCAGTCCTGTAACATTGGGTGCTGTAGGTGTCCTGGAGGGCAGGTAGTTGGCTCCCGGTGATGCATTGTGCAGACCGCACCACCCTCTGGAGAGCCCTGCGGTTGTGGGCGGTGCAGTTGCCGTACCAGGTGGTGATACAGCCCGACAGGATGCTCTCAATTGTGCATCTGTGAAAGTTTGTGAGGGTTTTAGGTGACAAGACAAATTTCTTCAGCCTCCTGAGGTTGAAGAGGCGCTGTTGCGCCTTCTTCACCACGCTGTCTGTGGGGGTTGACCATTTCAGTTTGTCTGTGATGTGTACGCAGAAGAACTTAACTTTCCACCTTCTCCACTGCTGTGCCGTCGATGTGAATATGCTGTTGCTTCCTCTGCTATTTCCTGAAGTCCACGATCATCTCCTTTGTTTTGTTGACGTTGAGTGAGAGGTTATTTTCCTGACACCACACTCCGAGTGCCCTCACCTCCCCCTCCTTGTAGGCTGTCTCATCGTTGTAGGTAATCAAGCCCACTACTGTTGTGTTGTTCGCAAACTTGATGATTGAGTTGGAGGCGTGTATGGCCACGCAGTCATGGGTGAACAGGGAGTACAGGAGGGGGCTGAGCATTCAACCTCGTGGGGCCCCAGTGTTGAGGATCAGTGAAGTGGAGATGTTGTTTCCTACCTTCCACCTGGGGGTGGCCCGTCATAAAGTCCAGGTCCGAATTGCACATGGCGGGGTTGAGACCCAGGGCCTCAAGCGTAATGATGAGCTTGGAGGGTGCTATGGTGTTGAATGCTGAGCTGTAGTCAACGAACAGCATTCTTACATAGGTATTCCTCTTGTCCAGATGGGATATGGCAGTGTGCAGTGTGATGGCGATTGCATAGTCTGTGGACCTATTGGGGCGGTATGCAATTTGAAGTGGGTCCTGGGTGGCAGGTAAGGTGGAGGTGATATGATCCTTGACTAGTCTCTCAAAGCACTTCATGATGACAGAAGTGAGTGCTACGGGGTGATAGTAATTTAGTTCAGTTATATTTGCCTTCTTGGGTACAGGAACAATGGTGACCATCTTGAAGCATGTGGGGACAGAAGACTGGGATAGGTCGAGATTGAATATGTCGGTAAACACACCAGCCAGCTGATCTGCGCATGCTCTGAGGATTCGGCTAGGGATGCCGTCTGAGCCTTGCGAGGGTTAACACGTTTAAATGTCTTACTCACGTCGGCCACAGAGAAGGAGAGGGAATTGCGACTACACTTTGTCCCTATACTGACATTTCGCTTGTTTGATTGCCATGCGGAGGGAATATCTACACTGTTTATATTTGGCCATATTCCTAGTCATCTTTCCATGGTTAAATGCAGTTGTTCTCGCTTTCAGTTTTGCACGAATGCCACCATCTATCTACGGTTTCTGGTTAGGGTATGTTTAATTAGTCACAGTGGGTACAGCATCTCCAATACACTTCCTTATAAACTCACTCACCAAATCAGCATATAAATCGATGTTATTCTCTGAGGCTGCCTGGAATATTTCCCAGTCCAGGTGATCAAAACAATCTTAAAATGATTGGACAGATCAGCGTTGAATAGTTCTAGTCACGGGTACATCCTGTTTGAGTTTCTGCGGAAAGGACGGTAAGAGCAAAATGGAGTCATGGTCAGGTTTGCCGAAGGGAGGGCGGGGGAGGAGGGCCTTGTATGCATTGCAGAAGTTAGAGTAGTAGTGATCCAGTGTATTGCCCGCACAAGTGCTACAATCATTATGCTAATAGAATTTAGGTAGCCTTATTCTCAAATATGCTTTGTTAAAATCCCCAGCTACAATAAATGCAGCCTCAGGATATATGGTTTCCAGTTTGCATCGAGTCCAGTGAAGTTCCTTGAGGGCCGTTGTGGTATCGGCTTGAGGAGGGATATACACGGCTGTGATAATATCCGACGAGAATTCTCTTAGGCGATAATATGGTCGGCTTTTGATTGTAATGAATTCTAGGTCAGGTGAATAAAAGGACTTGAGATCATATCATATCAAATCAAAGATTATTTGTCACGTGCGCCGAATACAACAGGTGTAGGCCTTACAGTGAAATGCTTACTTACAGGCTCTAACCAATAGTGCAAAAAAGGTATTAGGTGAACAATAGGTAAGTAAAGAAATAAAAACAACAGTAAAAAGACAGTGAAAAACAGTAGCGAGGCTATATACAGTAGCGAGGCTGTAAAAGTAGCGAGGCTACATACAGACACCGGTTAGTCAGGCTGATTGAGGTAGTATGTACATGTAGATATGGTTAACGTGACTATGCATATATGATGAACAGAGAGTAGCAGTAGCGTAAAGAGGGGTTGGTTGGTGGCGGGACACAATGCAGATAGCCCGGTTAGCCAATGTGCGGGAGCACTGGTTGGTCGTGCCATTTGAGGTAGTATGTACATATGTACATGAATGTATAGTTAAAGTGACTATGCATAAATGATAAACAGAGCGTAGCAGCAGCGTAAAAGAGGGGTTGGGGGGGCACACAATGCAAATAGTCCGGGTAGCCATTTCATTACTGTTCAGGTGTCTTATGGCTTGGGGGTAAAAACTGTTGAGAAGCTTTTTTGTCCTAGACTTGGCACTCTGGTACCACTTGCCATGCGGTAGTAGAGAGAACAGTCTATGGCTGGGGTCTCTGACAATTTTTAGGGCCTTCCTCTGACACCGCCTGGTGTAGAGGTCCTGGATGGCAGGCAGTTTAGCCCCGGTGATGTACTGGGCCATACGCACTACCCTCTGTTGCAGGGGCGGAAATCCCGGAGGGGACGGGGGGACACGACCCCCCCATCCTGGGAAAAATATGATTTGTCCCCCCCAATATATCACTGAAACATAACTATGTAATTTAAGTAATATTAATAATACGCAATGAAAGCAATTGTGCTGATTATAGACACTTAATAGCGAGTTTTTAAGTATCAAAAGATTGCGACCCCCCCACCCTTTGCCTCACAATGGTTTGATCCACTGCCAGTTCCTTAGCTTGCTAGGTAACAGAGAGGTTGTATCTACTGTCTGAAAGGCACTCAATGCACGTAACTGACGTGAGGTTAATCCAGTCAATCGCGCACACACACACTAGCTGAATATGCAGAGCTAGTGCGCAAATATGAACTATTAAGCTAGCTAGTACCTATTCCATTTATGTGGTGTCGTCAAAGATGGAATCTTTGCTATCGTCAATTTATTCCAAGATCAGCATGCAGATGATGTAAGTTAGTGCTTCAAAGTCCCTGTGATAAGGTTAGCGATAAACTGAAATCCAAACTGAACAGAACTACACTCTCTTCTACCATTGTCTTAAATATATTTAATGGTCTCGTTGCAAAAGCTAAATTGTCGCAAGGGAACTTTTATTTATTTATTTTATTTCACCTTTATTTAACCCGGGTAGCAAAGATTATAGCTAACACCACTGAAACTGAATTGGTGCTCGTTAGCTTTGCAAATTCAGCTATTGTTGGAAGCCAGCCAATACGAAACAAACTATTAAAATTACAAAAGGTTGCAGCATATGTTGTGTAAATGGTGAACTCATACAGCTGTCAACTCTTGTCATTTTAATCCGTTTCACATTTGCTAGCTACCTTTTAGATCGAAGCCCAAATAGAATGATTGAAGATGATAGAAGCCCATCTCCTACTGTAAATAACCTACACACTGTGTGTGTAGCCAGCCAGCCAGCCAGGTAGAAAAATGGCAGAAAAATAAAAGACGGACATCAGAGTATTTTTCAATACACCAAAACGCATAGTAAGAACCCTAGTAGCCTAATATCTCAAAGACTAGTTGATAAAATGTTCATAAGAAATAAATGAAATTCTAATGGAAATGTTTCACAATGATGTCATTAAGCAGAGCAGGCAACAGATGGCACACAGACAGCAGAGTTGGGGACAGATATGCAGGGACAGACTGGCAGAGACAGGGAGTCTCAGGTAAGTTTGTTGAGTCTTTGTTTGGCAACATTATGAAAGGTTCTCAATTTTTTGGACTTGTAAAATAGGAACATAATTGGAAAATGCCATGGATACCCCCACTCTCAACTTAAACTGGTGACTGAACTAAGATTTGTTAAAGGCAATGGTATTGCTGTTGTGATTAGTTGTGTAGTTTTGGGTACCGATAGTTAGGAGTACGGCAAACACCTGATTTCTTTGGTTCCTCAATATACATTTACCATATTACAATGTAGGCTATGTGTTACAGCACTACTTTTTGTGTCCCCCTCAGGAATTGCTCTTGAGAAAATTTCATGTAATTGTCCCCTCCAAAGTTGATATTAGATTTACGCCCCTGCTCTGTTGTGCCTTGCGGTCTGAGACCGAGCAATTGCCATACCAGGAAGTGATGCAACCAGTCAGGATGCTCTCGATGTTGCAGCTGTAGAACCTTTTGAGGATCTCAGGACCCATGCCAAATCTTTTTAGTTTCCTGAGGGGGAATATGCTTTGTCGTGCCCTCTTCATGACTGTCTTGGTGTGTTTTGACCATTCTAGTTTGTTGGTGATGTGGACACCAAGGAACTTGAAGCTCTCAACCTGCTCCACTACAGCCCCGTCGATGAGAATGGGGGCGTACTCGGTCCTCCTTTTCCTGTAGTCCACAATCATCTCCTTAGTCTTGGTTACGTTGAGGGAAAGGTTGTTATTCTGGCACCACCCGGCCAGGTCTCTGATCTCCTCCCTATAGGCTGTCTGATCCTGTATGTTGTTACACCATGAGTCGTTAATCATAAAGCATACTCCCCGCCCTTCTTTATTTCGTTAGAGATGTTTATTTCTGTCGGTGCGACACATAAAGAATCCCGGTGGTTGTACCAACTCCGACAACAGATCCCGAGTTCCATGTTTCCATGAAACAGAGAATGCTACAATCCTGGATGTCTCTCTGGAAAACAACCCGTGCCCTAATTTCGTCTACCTTGTTATCTAGAGACTGGACACTGGCGAGTAATATACTCAGAAGCGGTGGGTGGTGTGCACGCCTTCGAAGTCTGACCAGGAGGTTGCTCCGTCTACCTCTCCTGCGGCGACGTTGTTTTGTGTTGGCCTCTGGAATCAGATCCAATGTCCTGGGTGGTGGTGCGAACAAAGGATCCACTTTGGGAAAGTCGTATTCCTGGTCGTAATGTTGGTAAGTTGATGTTGCTCTGATATCCAATAGTTCTTCCCAGCTGTATGTAATAACACTTAAGATTTTCTGGCTAACAATGTAAGAAATAATACAGAAAAAATGAAATACTGCATAGTTTCCAAAGGACTAGAAGCGAAGCGACCATCTCTGTCGGTGCCATTACAAAGGTGTTCGATGGGGTTGAGGTCAAGGCTCTAACAAACCATTTCTGTATGGACCTTGCTTTGTGCACGGGAGCATTGTCATGCTGAAACAGGAAAGGGCCTTCCCCAAACTGTTGCCACAAAGTTGGAAGCACAGAATCGTTGAGAATCATTGTCATTGTATGCTGTAACATTAAGATTTCCCTTCACTGGAACTAAGGGACCTAGCCCGAACCTTGAAAAACAGCCCCAGACCAATATTCCTTCTCCACCAAACCTTATAGTTGGCACTATGCATTCGAGCAGGTAGTGTTCTCCTGGCATCCACCAAACCCAGATTTGTTCGTCCAGACTGCCAGATGGTGAAGTGTGATTCATCACTCCAGAGAACACGTTTCTACTGCTCCAGAGTCCAATGGCGGTAAGCTTTATACCACTCCAGCCGACGCTTGGCTTGTGTGCGGCTGCTCAGCCATGGAAACCCAATTCATTAAGCTTCCGACCAACAGTTCTTGTACTGAAGTTGCTTCCAGACGCAGTTTGGAACTCGGCAGTGAGTGTTGCAATTGTTACAGGCTATGCGCATCAGCACTCTGCGGCCCCTTTCTGTGAGCTTGTCTGACCTACCACTTCGCAGCTGAGCCGTCGTTACTCCTAGATGTTTCCACTTCACAATAACAGCACTTGCAGTTGATCAAGGCAGCTTTAGCAGGGCAGAAATTTGATGAACTGATTTGTTGGAAAGGTGGCATCCTATGATGGTGCCACGTTGCAAGTCACTGAGCTCTTCTGGAAGGCTGCCTATGTTTGTCTATGGAAATCGCATGGCTGTACGCTTGATTTTATACATCTTTCAGCAACGGGTGTGGCTAAAATAGCCGAATCCACTAATTTAAAGGGGTGTCCACATACGTTTGTATACAGTTGAAGTCGGCAGTTTACATACACTTAGGTTGGAGTCATTAAAACTCATTTTTCAACCACTCCACAAATTTCTTCTTGACAAACTATAGTTTTGGCGAGTCGGTTAGGACATCTACTTTATGCATGACACAGGTCATTTTTCCAACAATTGTTTACAGACAGATTATTTCACTTATAATTCACTGTATCACAATTCAAGTGGGTCAGACGTTTACGTACACTAAGTTGACTGCCTTTAAACAGCTTGGAAAATTCCAGAAAATGATGCCATGGCTTTAGAAGCTCCTATTTAGACTAATTGACATAATTTGAGTCAATTGGAGGTGTACCTGTGGATGTATTTCAAGGCCTACCTTCAAACTCAGTGCCTCTTTGCTTGACATCATGGAAAAATCAAAAGAAATCAGCCAAGACCTCAGAAAAAAAATTGTATACCTCAACAAGTCTGGTTCATCCTTGGGAGCAATTTCCAAACGTCTGAAGGTACCACGTTCATCTGTACAAACAATAGTACGCAAGGATAAACACCATGGGACCACGCAACCGTCATACCGCTCAGGAAGGAGACGCGTTTTGTCTCCTAGAGATGAACGTACTTTGGTGCGAAAAGTGCAAATCAATCCCAGAACAACAGCAAAGGGCCTTGTGAAGATGCTGGAGGATACAGGTACAAAGTATCTATATCCACAGTAAAACGAGTCCTATATCGACATAACCGTGAAAGGTTGCTCAGCAAGGAAGAAGCCACTGCTCCAAAATCGCAGTAGAAATGCCAGACTACGGTTTGCAACTGCACATGGGGATAAAGATCGTGCTTTTTGTAGAAATGTCCTCTGGTCTGATGAAACAAAAATAGAACTGTTTGGCCATAATGACCATTGTTATGTTTGGAGGAAAAAGGGGGAGGCTTGCAACCCGAAGAACACCATCCCAACCGTGAAGCACGGGGGTGGCAGCATCATGTTGTGGGGGTGCTTTGCTGCAGGAGGGACTGGTGCACTTCACAAAATAGATGGCATTATGAGGCAGGGAAATTATGTGGATATATTGAAGCAACATCTCAAGACATCAGTCAGGAAGTTAAAGGTTGGTCGCAAATGGGTCTTCCAAATGACCCCAAGCATACTTCCAAAGTTGTGACAAAATGGCTTAAGGACAACAAAGTCAATGTATTGGAGTGGCCATCACAAAGCCCTGACCTCAATCCCATAGAAAATTTGTGGGCAGAACTGAAAAAGCGTGTGCGAGCAAGGAGGCCTACAAACCTGAATCAGTTACATCAGCTCTGTCAGGACGAATGGGCCAAAATTCACCCAACTTATTGTGGGAAGCTACCCAAAATGTTTGACCCAAGTTAAACAATTTAAAGGCAATGCTACCAAATACTAATTGAGTGTATGTAAACTTCTGACCCACTGGGAATGTGATGAAAGAAATACAATCTGAAATAAATAACTCTCTAATATTATTCTAACATTTCACATTCTTAAAATAAAGTGGTGATCCTAACTGACTTTAGACAAGGAATTTTAACTAAGATTAAATGTCAGGAATTGTGAAAAACTGAGTTTAAATGTATTTAGCTAAGGTGTATGTAAACTTCCGACTTCATCTGTATATAGTCCATTAATCAATATCATGTTGTGTACTGACTGTGCACTATGAAAGTGTAGTCTGTAGAGCTGTTTATACTGTGTCAGTGAGGAAGAGTGGGAAATTAGCTAGAGAAACTGACAGATCAATAACATTACATTACTGAGTAATATCAAAACTCACATTGCGGTGTCAAAAAACGTCTCCAATCATTTGGCCGCTGGGTTCATCGTTTGATTCAGGTCTCGTGTGATTGAGGCAAAAATAATACCTAAAGTTAGTGAGCAAGCTAGCTAACCATAGCCACTTTTTGGCTAGCTCTAATGGGGCATCAACTGGTGAAAACTTGGCAAGTTAATTTACTTCTGTTGAAATGGGACAAAAATCCTACGAAACATTTCCATACACTCAACAGCTGTTAGATACTGCTATCTGACATTTATTTAGAGAATAGAGCTGGGGGGGGGGGGGGGGGGGAAGACGTTCGGAACTGCAGTCAGGTAGAGACCCTGGTGAGGACGATGAGCACGCAGATAGATGAGCTTCCCTGAGACTGTTTGTGCAGAAATTCTTCGGTTGTGCAAACCCACAATTTCATCAGCTGTCCGGGTGGCTTGTCTCAGACCATCCCGCAGGTGAAGAAGTCCAATATGGAGGTCCTGGGCTGGTGTGGTTACACGTGGTCTGCGATTTGTGAGGCCGGTTGGATGTACTGCCAAATTCTCTAAAACAACGTTGGTAGAGAAATTAACATGAAATTCTCTGGCAACAGCTCTGGTGAACATTTCTGCAGTCAGCATGCCAATTTTTTATGTATTTATTTATTTATTTATTTATTTATTTCACCTTTATTTAACCAGGTAGGCAAGTTGAGAACAAGTTCTCATTTACAATTGCGACCTGGCCAAGATAAAGCAAAGCAGTTCGACAACATACAAAAACACAGAGTTACACATGGAGTAAAACAACATACAATCAATGATGCAGTAGAAAAAAATAAGACTATATACAATGTGAGCAAATGATGTGAGATAAGGGAGGTAAAGGCAAAAACATTTTTTTTTTAAATTGCACACTCCCTTAAAACTTGAGACATCTGTGGCATTGTGTTGTGTGACAAAACTGCACATTTTTACAGTGGTCTTTTATTGTCCCCAGAACAAGGTGCACCTGTGTAATGATCATACTGTTTAATCAGCGTCAAATTTGTGGGAGTGGAGTTGCTGGTCAAAGATAAGTCAAAATAAACAAAAATAAAAAGTATGTTTGAATGACACTGAGGGCCAATGCTGTTACATCCAATGCATGTTTGCCTGAGGCTGATGCCGTGCAGGTGCTTGTATATTGTCTACATATGCATATACACACGCTCTCATTCAAATGCACACGTGTAAACACATGTCAATAGTGCCACACATGCACTCAAACATATACAGTTTTGTTGTCGATGATGCCTTTTGTTTTTGCATTGTTGTTGTCTGTTTTCCTTTGTTTTTCCTTTTTTCTCTCTTTTTGTTCATTTTGTTGGTTGTTGGTGTATTGGGGGACGGTGGCTTGGAGTGGGGAATCGAGGGAGAGGTATTTTATTATAATATTTTTTTTCGGGGGGGGGCGTCTCGGATGGTTGAGGGGCAGCTCTCTGGGAACTGTGGGGGAATCTTGGAGGGTTGGCGGTCTGGCGGTTGGGAGCTTGAGTCGGTAGGTCGCCAGGTTCAGCTCTGCGTTTTGACTTGGTGAGAGACCTGTCGACGTGCCCTTGGGCAGGGTGTTGACCCTGGTTGCTTCTGTGGGTCGCTCTGGATGAGGGTCTGTTAGATGACTGAATGTTATGTAAATGTTGAGTGGCTTCATTGCAGGTAGATTGTATGTTGTAATATTCAAAAATAATAATTTACAAATAAATTGGGCACAACATTTGAGAGATCTGTTTTTTTTGTGCATATGGAACATTTTAGGGATATTTTATTTCAGCTCATGAAACATGGGACAAACACTTTACATGTTGCGTTTGTATTTTTGTTCAGTATATAAATAGTATATCAAGAAGTTATGCAAAGTGTTACCTTACATCTTTGCCACTTTAGTTTCAAGTGTACCATTGAGTATTGACAGTACCTAACCTAACCACCTCTTTTCCCCCAATCACGCTCTCAGGTGAAGGACATTTCACTGGAGGCCACAGGAGCTAAATGTGCCCGTTTATTTCAGAAAGGCTTCCCTCAGCTATTCAATTGCTTACATGTACACCCTTATTTATCTCCCATACCAATTATAACCTCCTCTTTCTCGTCAGTCTGCAGATGCAGAGGCTGCAGGTCCTGGAGGATCGTCTCTGGTCAAGTAGGAGAGGACTGAATGGACAACAGTAGTGTCGAAAAGGAAAATTGTCTAAAATTGAAGTGGAGGATACGTGTATGTCGGTTAATTAATAGTTTATTTTCTTGGGATGCATTTGTTGAGTAAGGATGCATATGTGGGAGACCTGTTTGAGGTGTCAAATTGTGAAGTATGCGCTGGGAAAAGTGGAGTCTCAGAGTGACCAGGAGCAGTCTTATTTTGATTGATTGTATTTCTGAAGAAAAGAAGAAGATTGCAGTGGGCCTCAAAAGAATATACGGACAAGAGAAGTATTGTACTTTGAACTCTCAGAGGTGATGACGAATGTTCAGGTTGAATATCTGAAGAGAATTCCTGGTTTGGTTGGTGCCCGGCATTTGACCCACTGGGTGAATGTAGAAAAAGAAGAAAGTCTGTCGGTCCTGTTGTTTTTTGTTAAAGAGAACCTACCTACACATGTCAAGCTTGGTTATGTAAGATACGCTGTAAGAGATTTTGTCCCCAAATCATTGCAGTGAAAAAAAATGAAAGGATTTGGCCATGTTTCAAGTGTGTGCAGACGGACGGAGTATACTGAAGAATTGCGTGTAGAAAGACGACAGTGTTGCAATTGTGGTTGGGATCCGAATCCCCAGTTCCTGCAGTGCCCTGTAAGGGTGAAGGAGATTGAGGTGGCAAAAGTTAGAGCGATCAACAGAATTTCCTATGCGGAGGTGATTTATTAAAAGAGTTGAGCAAACAAGTGACGCTAGTGAAGATATGGTAGTGAATTGATTGAATCAGATGACTCATTCATTGCAAAACCCATTGATATATTGCCAACTACTTTAATCTTTTTTTAATTGGCAAGATTAGCAAATTTAGGCATGACATACCAGCAACAAACACAAGTCCAAGTATATCTGACCAAATTATGAAAGACAAGCATTGTAATTTTGAATTATGTGAAGTGAGTGTGGAAGAGTTGAAAAAATTGTTGTCTATCAACAATGACAAGCCACTGTGGTCTGACAACTTGGATGGAAAATTACTGAGGATAATAGTGGATGATATTTCCACTCCTATTTGCCATATCTTCAATTTAAGCCTACTAGGAAGTGTGTACCCTCAGACCTGGAGGGAATCGTCATTCCGCTACCTAAGAATAATAAAGCCCCCTTTTACTGGCTCAAATAGCCGACCAATCATCCTGTTAGCATCCCAAAGTAAACTTTTGGAGAAAATAATTGTTTGACCAGGTACAATGCTATTTTACAGTAAACCGACTTTCAGCACACTTATAGGGAAGGAAATTCAAAAAGCACAACACTTACACAAATGACTGATGACTGGGTGAGAGAAATTGATTATAAAAGATTGTGGGGGCTGTTTCGTTAGACTTCACTTTTTAACCGCACTATCAACAAGGCAGGTCCTGGAGACCCTAGTTTTGTCACACCTGGACTACCGTTTATTCGTCTGGTCTGGTGCCACAAAGGGGGACTTAAGAAAATTGCAATTGACTCAGAACAGAGCAGCACGTCTGGCCCCTGGATGTACACACAGAGCTAACATTAGTAATATGCATGTAAATCTCTCCTGGCTCAAAGTGGAGGAGAGATTGACTTCATCCCTACATGTATTTGTGAGAGGTATTGACATGTTGACTGCACCGAGCTACTACATAGAACCCAGTGGCGGTCGGTGCCGTTTATGATGAGGGAGGACAATTTTCATGAGCATGGCCTTATTTCTATTACAGCATATTGGATGACTGTCTTTTAAAATTGTTATTATTTATTTTTTTTAACACCCTTTTTTCTCCCCAATTTCGTGGTATCCAATTGGTAGTAGTTACAGTCTTGTCTCATCGCTGCAACTCCCATACGGACTCGGGAGAGGCGAAGGTCAAGAGCCATGCGTCCTCTGAAACACAACCCAACCAAGCCGCACTGCTTCTTGACACAATGCCCATCCAACCCGGAAGCCAGCCGCACCAATGTGTCGGAGGAAACACCGTACACCTGGCGACCTGGTCAGCGAGCACTGCATCCGGACCGCCACAGGAGTCGCTAGTGCGCGATGAGACAAGGATATCCCTGCCGGCCAAACCCTCCCTAACCCAGATGATGCTGGGCCAATTGTGCGTCGCCCCATGGGCCTCCCGGTCGCGGCCGGCTGCGACAGAGCCTGGGCTCGAACCCAGAGTCTCTAGTGTCACAGAGACCACTGCGCCACCCGGGAGGCCCGGATGACTGTCATTCATATTCCATACACCCAGTTCAAAGTACAGTGGTTCCTCCTTTAAAAGTTGCGTCATACTGTGGCATATCCTTGCAGGCTGCTGCAGCCATATTGTATTCCTTTTCACATCTATGCACTCTCCTCCTCTTACCTTTTCCCTTCGTTTGTGGACTTCGATGCACAACACATCAGCTGTACTGTATGTGACCAGGCAAAACAACCTTTCCAAACTATATCATAACCGCTACACACAGCCTACATCGTTGTCACCATATTAGCTAAAGTAACGTCATCGTCAACAAGCTAATGCAGTAAGGTTAAAGTGTATAGTCAGTAAGCAGTTTAGTCAACTAAAATAATTTGTTCTAAACTATTCAACTATTGTTTTTCTCTCTCTTTGAGTCAACTACTCACCACATTTTATGCAGTGCTAGCTAGTTGGAGCTTATGCTTTCAGTAAAAGATTAATACTCTGATCCTTTGATTGGGTGGACAACATGTCAGTTCATGCTGCAAGAGCTCTGATAGGTTATAAGTGTAAGTCTATGGAAGGGGGTGAGAACCATGAGCCTCCTAGGTTTTGTATAGCAGTCAATGTACCCAGAGGAGGATGGAAGATAGCTGTCGTCGGGCTACACCATGGTGCTACCCTACAGAGTGCTGTTGAGGCTAGTGTAGACCTTCATTTCAAAACAGTGTGTTTTAATCAATAACTTGGTGACATGAATATACACTGCTCAAAAAAATAAAGGGAACACTAAAATAACACATCCTAGATCTGAATGAATGAAATAATCTTATTAAATACTTTTTTCTTTACATAGTTGAATGTGCTGACAACAAAATCACACAAAAATAATCAATGGAAATCCAATTTATCAACCCATGGAGGTCTGGATTTGGAGTCACACTCAAAATTAAAGTGGAAAACCACACTACAGGCTGATCCAACTTTCATGTAATGTCCTTAAAACAAGTCAAAATGAGGCTCAGTAGTGTGTGTGGCCTCCACGTGCCTGTATGACCTCCCTACAACGCCTGGGCATGCTCCTGATGAGGTGGCGGATGGTCTCCTGAGGGATCTCCTCCCAGACCTGGACTAAAGCACCCGCCAACTCCTGGACAGTCTGTGGTGCAACGTGGCGCTGGTGGATGGAGCGAGACGTGATGTCCCAGATGTGCTCAATTGGATTCAGGTCTGGGGAACGGGCGGGCCAGTCCATAGCATCAATGCCTTCCTCTTGCAGGAACTGCTGACACACTCCAGCCACATGAGGTCTAGCATTGTCTTGCATTAGGAGGAACCCAGGGCCAACCGCACCAGCATATGGTTTCACAAGGGGTCTGAGGATCTCATCTCGGTACCTAATGGCAGTCAGGCTACCTCTGGTGAGCACATGGAGGACTGTGCGGCTCCCCAAAGTAATGCTACCCCACACCATGACTGACCCACCGCCAAACCGGTCATGCTGGAGGATGTTGCAGGCAGCAGAACGTTCTCCACGGCGTCTCCAGACTCTGTCATGTCTGTCACATGTGCTCAGTGTGAACCTGCTTTCATCTGTGAAGAGCACAGGGCGCCAGTGGCGAATTTGCCAATCTTGGTGTTCTCTGGCAAATGCCAAACGTCCTGCACGGTGTTGGGCTGTAAGCACAACCCCCACCTGTGGACGTTGGGCCCTCATACCACCCTCATGGAGTCTGTTTCTGACCGTTTGAGCAGACACATGCACATTTGTGGCCTGCTGGAGGTCATTTTGCAGGGCTCTGGCGGTGCTCCTCCTGCTCCTCCTTGCACAAAGGCGGAGGTAGCGGTCCTGCTGCTGGGTTGTTGCTCTCCTACGGCCTCCTCCACGTCTCCTGATGTACTGGGCTGTCTCCTGGTAGCGCCTCCATGCTCTGGACACTACGCTGACAGACACAGCAAACCTTCTTGCCACAGCTCGCATTGATGTGCCATCCTGGATGAGCTGCACTACCTGAGCCACTTGTGTGGGTTGTAGACTCCGTCTCATGCTACCACTAGAGTGAAAGCACCTCCAGCATTCAAAAGTGACCAAAACATCAGCCAGGAAGCATAGGAACTGAGAAGTGGTCTGTGGTCGCCACCTGCAGAACCACTCCTTTATTGGGGGTGTCTTGCTAATTGCCTATAATTTCCACCTGTTGTCTATTCCATTTGCACAACAGCATGTGAAATTTATTGTCAATCAGTGTTGCTTCCTAAGTGGACAGTTTGATTTCACAGAAGAGTGATTGACTTGGAGTTACATTGTGTTGTTACCTTTATTTTTTTGAGCAGTGTATTTAGTATAGTTTTATCTAAAAAGGATAACTTTTTAAATGTTTTTCAACTTTTATGAAATTCACAAGGAAGTATGGTCCTCCCCTTCCTCCTCTGAGGAGCCTACATTGATAGAGCCATGACTACATGGAACTCTATTCCACATCAAGTAACTCATGCAAGCAGTAAAATTTGATTTTAAAAACAGATAAACATACACCTTATGGAATAGTGGGGACTGTGAAGCAACACAAACAGGCACACATGCATGCATACCCACGTACACATGGATTTTGTGTTGTAGATATGTGGTAGTAGAGTAGGGGCCTGAGGGCACACACTTAATGTGTTATGAAATCTGTTGTGAATGTATGGGGATCCATAATAAATACAAATGCAAAATGCACCACAGCCCATAGTAAATGTTTACTGGCTGTCAAAATATACCCTGTGTTAAAAATCGGATTTTTTTTTCATCATTGCTACATTTCTAAACTGTACGCTCAAGTGTCAAAGAAATTAGATTTTTTTTTATTCTGCTGCAAAATAGTTTTTGGAAATGAAGGATTTTACATCTGACGACTTGTGCTGGTGCAAGAACGGTTCTTCTGCATGTTCTGTAACAAAGGCTTCACCGCCCACCATCCCAGGCTCCCCTTGAGCGTGTGTAGGGATCAGATATGTTTTATTTGAACAGAAAAGTAGTTTGATTTAGTTTAGGTTATTCATTTTTGGAGGTTTGTATGAATATACCCGTTTCCATCCCGCCCAGTAGTTGGCAGCATGCACACTAAATTCTGCGAACTCAATATACCATGGATTAAGAAAATCACACGAAGAAGAGGTAAGCGGATGTGGACAGTGACCAATAACATTTTCCACTTTGGCGTATTGTAATTTGTATTGTTGTTATTTAGACGTTTAGGAACACACTGGAACTCGACATATCACTACTTTAACTGCACAGCATCACTTAATCTACTTCCCAAATTCGTGTTTGAGAAAGGACTTGGTTGATAGATTTGATCTAGTAAGGCTAGCCTCGATGCTAACGTTAGCTAACAATGGCTAACTGTATGGTTTTTCACACTCAAATAGCCTCCATCATGGAGGTTCTAGCGAATGCAGCCGTGGCAGATATCTGTAAACTCGTAGACGATGACTATGCAGTGTTTCGTTTGGAAATAACTCAAAGCCAGAAAGAAAACAGGGTATTACGGAGGAAACTACAGCTACTGGAACTGAAGGTGTCACGGGAGCGCGCAGAGAGGACCATGCGAGAGCGCGTTCTACCCAGTCGTCCCAAAAGTGTCAACATTCTTGACCGATACAGAGGAATGGCAAGAGGTACATTTAGCTCCGTTCCCCACTGCACATGTGTTCAGATTCTAACTATGTGTACATGACCAATAAAATGTGATTTTATGTGTTACCCAGGATTGGGTCTTGATCAGTTTTTGGATAGTATGCAATAATTCCTCTGATTACTTAGCTATCTTGCGCAAAGAGCCAATGTCATATTCTAACCAGATTCTTGGTTACTGCATTTCCTATTATTTAGTAATTGAAAACAATGTGATGCATGGAACATAATACATTTATCAATAAATAGTATATCAATAAGTTATGCTTAGTGTTACCTTACATCCTTGCCAATTCTACACAGTGTCAAAACTGTCAATAGTGTACAATATAGCGTTGACCATTGACAGTAGCTAACCTAACCGCCTCTTTTCCCCCAATCACTCTCAGGTGAAGGACATCTCACTGGAGGCCACAGGAGCTTTGTGAAGCCAGCAGGACACAATACATGGAGAGATGACCAACCAATCACTGTTGATGAGGGGAGTGGAACCTCAACCCAGCACATTATCATGATAGAGGTTAGTGTAATAGTGTTGCATAAAAACATTAGTTACTTTGTTGCCCCTTTATTTCAGAAAGGCTCCCCTCAGCTATTCACTTGCTTACATGTACATCCTCATTTATCTGCCATAGAGGAGCTTGTGAGACTTCCCTATGGTATTGTTATCCAATTCAACTCATGTACCAATAATAACCTCTGCTCTTCTTGTCTCAGTCTGAAGATGCAGAGGCTGTAGGTCCTGGGGTCAAGCAGGAGATGACCAAAGGAGAGCACCCACGACACAGCAGAGACAACCAGACTGGAGCGCCCCCTGTAGCCACAGAGGATCTCAACACTGCCACCACTCCCCACGCCAGGACCCAACACAGCATCACGGAGGTCAGTGGAATGCCGAACGCCGTCCTCAAGTCAGAGACCTACACAGAGACTTTAACTGTAACACACAGGCTCTTACACACAGGATCTGACCACAGATCAGACCCAGAGAGACTGGGGCTGGGGAAACTGGGCTGTCCTCTTGCTCCTGGCTCAGCGTATTTACTTTGACCCGTTAGAGACCAGCAATGATCTGTGTTGTTCTTACACTACGGAGATGGACCCTGGCAGCATGCCCTTGGCTTTAGAGACATAGTAGACACAGTAGTAGTGTATACTTTGAAGGGTGCCTAGATAAGGAAAGGGAGAGTCTGGTCGTAGAGGAAGTGACTGGGAAAGTCGAGGGCACGTTCCTCCCACACTGAATGCAGATAGTCACAGAGGAGATGGACACTCATAGGGCAGAGATTTCTTAGATTACAGCTTAGAGACAAATCTCGCGACCCACTCCCCTTTACACGAGCTTAGGGATCGCGATCCAGTGTCCGTGTCAATGGGGCCTTCCGATTCACACGGCCGCATCCTTTTCGATCGGTTATTGAACTCAAACCACAGGGCTTGAGACCACTCACAGGGAGGGGGAGCAACATCAGGCAATAGTCAAGAGAAACGGTTCCTCTGCATGTTCTGTAACAAAGGCTTCAGCTGCCTCCAGAAGGTAGAGATCCACCAGAGGTTCCACACAGGGGAGAAATGCTTCAGCGGTACCTATTGTCAGATGCGCTTCGCCCAGGCTGGCCACATGAAGAGGCACCAGAGTGTCCACACAGGGGAGAAACCCTACAGCTGCCCCCAATGTCACATGTGCTTCCCCGAGAGTGGCAACCTGAAGATGCACCGGAAGGTCCACACAGGGGGAATCATTCAAGTGCCACCTATGCCTGGTCAGTTTCACCCATTCGTCCAGCCTGAAGAGGCACCAGAGGGTTCACACAGGGAAGAAATCATACAGCTGAGAAGAGGTTCTCCCCCAGCACCTTCTCAAGATACACCTGGAGAGAGGCCATTCACCTGTATGCACTGTGGGAAGAGGAGCTACCTCAGGATACACCAGCAGAAAAAACATTCCACTCAATAACATAGAAAGTAACCATTAAACTCAATAGCTTTCAACGTTTATATCAAATCCTACATTAAAGACAAAAAATGAATTCATTATTGTCAATAGAAAAGATCTACAGATGCATTTGGAATAACGAGAGTAACAGATTTCATTGTTGAATATTCCTGGGTAGAATGTTGAATCCAGACATTGTGTGATACACTGAGTGTACAAAACATTAAGAACACCTTACTAATATTGATTTACACCCCCTTTGCCCTCAGAACAGCCTCAATTCATCGGCATGGACTCTACAAGGGTCATGTGTTCCACAGGGATGCTGACCCATGTTAACGCCAATGCTTCCCACAGTTGTCAAGTTTGCTGGATGGGTGTTGGACCATTCTTGATACACGTGAGAAACTATTGAGTGTGAAAAACCCACCTGCGTTGCAGTTCTTGACACACTCAAAAAGGTGCACCTGGTACCTTCTACCATGCCCCGTTCAAAGGCACTTAAACTATTCTTCTCTGGCCCATTCAACCTCTGAATGGCACACGTACAAAATCCTTCTTTAACCTCTCTTCCCCTTCATCTACACAGTGGATTTAACAAGTGACATCAATAAGGGATCTTAGCTTTCACCTGGTCAGTCTGTCATGGAAAGAGCAGGTGTCCCTGTTTTGTATATAAGCCTAAAAAGTCTTACATATTGTGTTTATACTGTGTATATGTTGTTCACAAATGCCTATTTCATTACTTCCATTCAACTCCATTGTTTTTTCCCCAAGACACTTGTAATGAGAAAATGAATGCAGTTTATCAAGTTCATGCAGATTTTTTGTTGAGACGTGTATGTGGTTTTCATATGGTGTATTTAAAAACATAATTTTAATTCTAAGACTTTCATTGAGACCCTCTTTAGAATACATCACCTGATCTCACCCTATTCTGAATACACAGAGAACGCTTTATAACAATTAGACTTAATAAATATACCTATGCTCTAACAAACACCTACTGTAACATAGTTTAGTCAGGTTTGTCTGACTTTTGACTTATCATAGCTGACTCATATTTACCAACAACATATTTATGTCCATCATGATGGGCTTAACAACAATGAAGTCATTCTGTAACTACAGTATAGGTAAACACTTCATGTTGAAAGTGTGTTTATTATCTGTGTGTACGTACCTGACGGAGTGTATGTCTGTGTAATCTGTATCACCTGTCTCTTCCAGGAGGAGGAGGGTCCAGAGGTGCTGCTGGTGAAGGAGGAGGGGTGTGAGGAGGGTCTGGGTAACACTGAGGGGACCATGGTCATGGAGGACAACCAGACTACACCTCCTTCTGAACCCACAGAGGAACTAGCTGAGCAGCACAGGACCACACACAGTCTCACTGAGGTGAGCCCACTATGAACTACTGTCTGAATGGTATTAGGTCAGGGTCCACAAAGCCTCTCAGAGTAGGAGTACTGATCTAGGATCAGTTTGCATTTTAGATCATATTGAATAAGACTATTTAGACAGGTGGGAACCTGATCCTCGATCAGCACTCCTACTCTGATACTCTTTGTGGATACGGGCCCAGGTCTTGATTAATTTTGTCTTAAGTGTGGGACCATGCCTTTTGAATTATCAAACCATTTAAGTGTTAAATAATCAAATTAACTAACATGTTTGTATAGTACTCATAGCAGTCCCTCATTGGCCAATCAGAAGATGCTCCATAGCAGGGTGCTCATATCAGATGTTTTGATCCAACATCCTCTCACTCTGTATCTCTTACAGTCAGTAGACATGGAGGATGGGAAGCCTGATCTGCTGCTGGTCAAAGAGGAGACAATAGAAGATGAACCAGAGAGCATTGATCTGCTGAGTGGACTAAAGATGGGGGAGCAAAGTAAAGGAGAAATACATATAGCCTTCATACAGTAATAGATCTTCAATGGGAATAGTGATGCACCTGATTTATTTTCGTATGAAACAATATGAGTACTTCATTTATAAATTAACATCAATACAATTTGTATGAAATACAAATAAACAATATGATGCAACATAAGTCATAAGCTAGGTTTCCATCCAATTGGTGAAAGATTTTAATTAGAATATTATCAAATCTGCATTTTCCCACCAGTGTGTTTCCAACAAAACTGACTTGAGGATAAAAAGCAGTGCGTATTGACGTAGTGCACATAATAGGTACTTATCCCACTTTAGTTTTCATGTACTGAAATTATATATTTTTTTAAAATGCGTTTTCATCACATTTTGAACTCTACTGATAGTTTTGTCACAAAAACTGTTGCGTTATACGCAAATATGCCCACTCTGGTCTTGAGGAGTGCGTTCTAGCCAACAGCTCGCAGATACAGTGCTGGTAAGCCAGCCTACATGATGAGATTATTATGGATAAGAGCGAGATTTTTATTTGTCAAATGGCAGCCAAGCATTGATCATGACACCATAATAATTGAAAGGAGCGTCAAGCTGAACACTGTGCACTTTCACCACCCTGTGAAGTCCATCGTAACTTACTTGTATCTGTAATAAACTGGATGCTTTCCCAAGTGGTAGTGGGAGGACCACAAAACGTCACGTGACTCCCTGTTTATATCAATATTTTAGTATAATTCATTTTACAGACAAAAAGATCCCACCATGTCTAGCATATTTTGTTTTGTCAAATTTTGGAAAGTTTAACGTCAAATTTGCTGTTTCCGTCAGGCCATTTTTTTATCGTACATTTACTTTACTCGCATAAGCTGTTGGATGGAATCCTGGCTATAGACATCACCAGGCCATGTCTATGATATTTTTCTGTTGTCATGTTTAAGTCTGGATTGTAACATTTGCCTATAGGTGTTTGGTTGGAAGCTAACAGAGGCGACTGGGCTGCCATCTTAGATTCCCAGACCCAGAGTGGTGCAGCCATGGGCCCAGGGGATGACATCACTGAGCAGGCCAAGACCAGAGGCAACATTGTGGAAGTCAGTGGATGGGACAGCGTCCTCAACTCTGGGCTGGGGAACAACACTGTTAAGCACAACCAGAAACAGACTGTTGAACACAAAACAACAACCGAGCAAAGTCTCCATGACAACAGACTTGCTGAGACCAGGGCGAGGCATAGATTTGGTCTGCAGGGACTGGGAGGTGTCCATATGCGGCGGGAGAGAACAGACACAGACTCGGCTAGCGATGCTCCGTCCTGCTCCTATAGTTGTGATTCAGAGAGACTGACGCCTCAGGTTAACCCCCTAACAGGTGCTGCCTTCAGCATACCTTCTATAGGATCTATCGACTGGAACATGGACCCAGCGACAACACAGACAGTCCCTGGCCTTCATCCTCCTCACACTCTCCTAATGTTAAACCAGACCTCAGACAATGCCAGTGCCTCAACACTAAATGGCTACACAAGCCCATTGACAAATGACAGTAGTAGTGATGCTATCAGCAGGTCCGGTGGCAAAAATAAGTGCTTCCCGTGTTCATTCTGTGGGAAAGCCTTCAGTTTCCCTAAACAGATGGAGATCCACCAGAGGATGCACACAGGGGAGAAACCTTTCGGCTGCCATCTGTGTGAGAAAAGGTTCTCCCACCAGCACCACCTGAAGAGGCACCTGAAGGTCCACACGGGAGAGAGGCCATTCGCCTGTACCCACTGCGGGAAGAGGTTCTCAGAGAGGAGCAATCTCAGGATACACCAGCAGAAAATGCACTCGGCCCATGTATAGAGTATAGTGACATGTAATGTAGTACTAGGTAGTTTGTTTGTAGTTCATTCTGTTGGTTTTGGATGTATTTATTTATTTTACTAGGCAAGTCAGTTAGGAACAAATGTAGTAGGGAACTGGATGAGGTGAACTGAGGAAAGAATTAGTATGATGAGGCAGAGTAGATATGGTGATGGTGTCTATAAAAATGCTTCACTGATGAAAAGTGACAACAATGACCATTTAGTTTGATACTGGTGTTTTATAGTGCCTTAATTCATGTTTACTTGACATAAAGACGTGTGTAATGTAATGTTGAACTTTTTACGAAGTATTCTAAAATATATTTTTATCAAAGTGAGGGTACCAGATTTACAGAAAAGGTAAAGTGTTACCATAGTGAGAAGTTATTCTACTTGTCATATATTGTTTTGTACAGTAAGTGCGGTACTTCATGTTATGTGAGTGTATGACCATTTTGTTGAAATAAACATTGGACTCTGTGCTGATTGACTTGGTTATTTTTGTATCATTGCAGGGACTGAACTTCCCTTCTCAGTCGAACCAAAACATACTTCATTCTTGAATCAACACAAATGGAATTGTTTTTATAATACACGCCAATCGCTCCATATTGTTAGGTACTTGAATCACAGTGTTAGAAATGGGCTTGACCATGATTGACATTGTATTATGTCATGTTTCTTATATAAACATTTATGCTATTCTGTACAATTTGTGTTTTACAGTCTGCAGTCCATGAGGACCTGCTGATATCCGATGTTGCTGGCAGGAGAGACTGGACCTGTGAAGCGGCTGGTCACAAACCTGGCCCAGGATCACGACCCTGGATCAGGAGCCGTCGCTCTTTCTTCCCGAGTCAGAACCAGGACCCAACCGCAAGGGACAGAGACTCCACCACCACACTGAACAACCTCAGTCCTGGTGGTCATCAGAGAGATGAAGGCTCCAGTCAGGGATCAACTCTGCAGCCTAAAAACATTGTTTTTATGGGCAGAGGCAACTCATTCCATTCTGAGGCTCAAGTATACAAGAAAGTACCTTTCCCAGCATTACTCCTGAACCTGTATAAGCACACATCAGCAACACCTGATCTGGTGCTGTGATTATGTGCATCCCTAAAATGGGAAAGTAATCAGTTAGATATCTGGGCGCAGAACCATAAATACTCCTATAAACCAAACCTAGTCTCATCTGGGACACCCTAGCCTCAACAGGCAGCCAGTTTAGTTCCAGAAAGCAGCTCCTGCCTATGTGAGTACATGGACTCACCTTCAATACTACTCTCATCAGCTTATTCTGGGCTATCTGGAGCTTTAGATAAGTTTAGATAAGCCCCCAAACCAGGAAGTACTAGCGTAGTCAAAATGGCATTGAATGTGGGCAGTGGCTAGCACTTACATGGAGTCCTTATCAAGCAGCTTGGACTTTTTAGCCAAAAACTTAGTCCTGGCATTAACCTTCCCTAGCACTTTATTGGCCATCCTCTCACCTCCCAAACTTCCATCAAGGATGCGTCCCAGGTAGTCACCCCCCACTCTGATTTCAGAGAACCTACTCAATTTAGGTCTGGATCCAAAAATAATTGCCTCAGTTTTCCCTAAGTGCAGAGAGAGCTTATTATCTCCAAGCCATTTGCTAATGTTAGTAAGCTCTGTGCTAAGTATGCTCTCCAACATAGTTTTACTTTTGTGAGACTCCAGAAGTGTAGAGTCATTCGCATAAAGGAAAATAATCTTTCATATCGTTAATATACAGTAGAGGCCCAAGCACGCTCCCCTGCGGAACGCCACAACTCATTCGTTTTGCCTGAGACAGTGAACCATTAACCTCTACTACTTGCTCCCTACCTGATAAATAGGACTTTACCCAGCCTAGAGGGATACTGCTTAACCCTAGTGCTTCCATTTCGGAGATTAGGAGACAGTGGTTAACTGTATCGGTGGCCTTTTGTAGGTCAAGCAGTACCATTCCACAGAGACTTCCCTCATCAATCTCTTTCCTGATGAAGTCAGTCAAGTAAAGTAGACATGAATCAGTGGAGTATGTTTTTCTAAAACCTGACTGAAAATCATACATTAGACTATGTTGACATATTCATAAATTTGCTCATCTACAACTCTCTCCAGGATCTTTTGATGTTACACTGAGGATAGATACAGGCCTATAATTCCCAGGTTCAGACTTTATCCCCTTCTTATACAGAGGTATACTTTTAGCTTGTTTCATATCCCTGGGAAAGATGCCTTGTTCAAGAAAGAGATTAACGATATGCCTAATACAAGGGCCAATTTGCTCAGCAGAATCTATAAGAAACCTTGCAGGAATATTATCCAGGCCTGTGGCTTTGGAGCATTTAAGCTCTGCCAGCATACTGACTATTTTGGCTGTTGCTACCTTTGCAAACAAAAAGAGTTTGGCTGAACCCCAAACTCTGCATAATAATTCTTGACTTGGTTGTTTCCATACTAGCCAGAACTGCTAGCCAGCTTGCCAGTCAGGATGGGCGTTCAACACAAGAGGTGCCTAGCCTATAACACAGCACACAATCCCAACAACACCCAAACAATGGCAAGAGTTCAAGGAGGGAGCTCAAAGACTAACCAGCTGAGGGTGGTGGCTCCTGCTTCTACCTCCTCTGGTGTCATTGGGTCACGACGTGGGAGGCCGAGCATTAGGACAGACACAGACTGCTGCACGTGTTGAAGCGGTTCGTTAGGGCAAACTATTTGAAGGAACACCAGACCGTTCACAACAAGAAGAGGCTCTTCAAGTGCAAACTATGAGCTTCACCTTCTTGACTAACCTTATCAGACATAAGAGTGTCCAGAATGGGCAAAATAGGAGCAGTGTGGCTTGAGATGTGCACAGGGGCTATCTGGGAACCATTCTGTAGCTGACAAATTTAATCCTATAAAACCGTTTTTCCAGGTTTCCTTTTTTCAGGTTCTCTCTCGAAATCACACTTTTTGAAATAGAAAAACAACATTTGATGTTAAGTCCACCTGAGGTCTGGGAAAAATAGAAGATATTTATATTTATTTGGGTGTAGTTACCCTTTAATGCAAGTGTGCACCAGCAAGAGACTATCTTTTGGTTGTGATGTTTCTGTAGCGCTCATGTGATTGCAGAGTTTGCTAAACAAATGGCCACTGGATTGATGCAAATAATCAAGCCAGGTAGTGATAGGCTACATTGTAGTTAACATTTAAATTAGAAGATTTTTGGTAAAGGCTTTCCATCTCCATCAGAAGAAGGTTATCATTAGCATCATTGCTAACCGCTACACAAAGTGTAGACATAGGCACACACACGGGCATTCCTGTTTCAGGAAGTTGTAGGAAAATACGAATTACTGATGCATTTTTTTCATGTCTTATGAACTTTTTAAATATCGTTGAATTACGTTTTAATGTATGGATTATGTGATTCCGTCCGATTTTATAGGGCTCTACATATCATGTGAAGTGTCTTGGTAAGAAGATAACTAACACATACCCCTCATTAATCATTGAACTTTTTTTTCAACAGGCTTGTCTAAATACCTGTTTTTAGAGACAGTAAACCTAGGCTAGAACAAGGACAGTTTAATGTTTACCTTACGGAGGATTAAATAAAGTAATTATATTTTCTACTGTATTCTTGCTGACACACTGTTCTATCTAAAGAGGTCTGGGTTGCGCTTGGAAGATAGTGATCATTAATAGGATAGTTCATGTAATAAACAGTACCGTAATTCAACGAACAGCGCGCATTCGTATTCCATTTAACCACAGCATTTTTAGCTATGACGCCAACCAATAAGATGCCTTCTCTTTAGTGCGAAGTTACGCTAACGTAACCAGGCTTAGTGAACGGATGTGCAGTAACGAGGAACAAATTCCACGTTAGCGTTTTTGTTATTTAGACGTTTATTGACACTGTGGAACTCAAAATATGACACATTTAACCGCGCAGTAGCAGCACATACTTGCCTCAGGAAGTCTTTAATTCGCGTTGGAGACGGAACTTGGTTGATAGTTGATATCTAGCTAGCTAGCTGCTAACAACAATGGCGGACTGTATGGTTTTTCACACTCAAATAGCCTCCATCATGGAGATGCTAGCGAATGCAGCCGTGGCAGAGATCTGTAAACTCGTAGACGACGACTATGCAGTGTTTCGTTTGGAAATAACTCAAAGCCAGAAAGAAAACAGGGGATTGCGGAGGAAACTACAGCTATTGGAACTGAAGGTGGCACGGGAGCGCGCAGAAAGGACAATTAGAGAGCGCGTCCTCGCCAGTCGTCCCAGTAGTGTCAAGATCCTCGACCGCTACAGAGGAATGGCAAGAGGTACATTTAGCATTAAGCTGAGGCTGCGGGGAGTGTCGCCTCTGCACATGTGTTAAGATTTGTTACCCAGAATTGGGTATTGGTCAGTTTTGGGATAGTTTTGTAAAGAAACAGGCAGGGAGTGCAGCACTAACCTTTAACCTTCAGGTCCACTGCCCCGCGGAAATCGATAGTGCTTAAAAAAAAACATGCTCAAGTGGCAGAGTGAGTAGATATCCGCAATTTTAAACCAGGGTCCGCCACACAACTCCCTCACAGGGCGCCTTTCTTGGAGTATGCAGCATTGCTAGTTATTGTTTATGACCCTCTCATGATAAATTACTTTTAGTAAGGTTTTAACTGGTTTTAGTATAGACAGCATGAATTGACTGTCTGGACTCAGCCATGGTACACAGACACACACACCTCTAATCTCCATGTCTCTCTCTGCCACCCCACTGCTCTGTGTGGTTTAATGGAATGTATGCGTGAAGGGCATGGGGCTTGTCACTGTGCATTGATGACATGACACCTGGGTCCTGCTGGTTATTATATGGGATGTCTTCCTTACTCTGAACTGTCACTGTCTGCAGGGTGGGCAAGTGGGGGGATGTGGTATAATGTACAGTACCAGCCAAAAGTTTGGACACACCTACTCATTCCATGGTTCTTCTTTATTTTTTCTATTTTCTACATTTTAGAATAATAGTGAAGACATCAAAACTATAAAATAACACATGGAATCATGTAGTAACCAAAAAAAGTGTTAAACAAATAAAAATATATTTTAGATTCTTAAAAGTAGCCACCCTTTGACAGCTTCGCACACTCTTGGCATTCTCTCAATTAGCTTCACCTGGAATGCTTTTCCAACAGTCTTGAAGGAGTTCCCACATGCTGAGCACTTGTTGGCTACTTTTCCTTCACTCTGCGGTCCAACTCATCCAAACCATCTCAATTGGGTTGAGGTCAGGTGTTTGTGGAGGCCAGGTCATCTGATGCAGCACTCCATCACTCCTTCTTGGTCAAATAGCCCTTACACAGGCTGGAGGTGTGTTCGGTCATTGTCCTGGTGAAAAACAAATGATAGTCCCACTAAGCGTAAACTAGATAGAATGGCGTATCGCTGCAGAATGCTGTGGTAGCCATGCTGGTTAAGTGTGCCTTGAATTCTAAATAAATCACACCATCACCCACACCATCACACCTTCTCCATGCTTCTCGGTGGGAACCACACATGCGGAGATAATCCGTTTACCTACTCTGCATCTCACAAAGACATGGCGTTTGGACCTGAAAATCTCAAATTTGGACCAAAGGACAGATTTCCAATGGTCTAATGTCCATTGCTTGTGTTTCTTGGCCCAAGCAAGTCTCTTCTTATTATTGCTATCCTTTAGAAGTGGTTTCTTTGCAGCAATTCGACCATGAAGGCCTGATTCACGAATTCTCTTCTAAACCGCTATGTTGAGATGTGTCTGTTACTTGAACACAGTAAAGCATTTATTTGGGCTGCAATTTCTGAGGCTGGTAACTCTAATGAACTTATCCTCTGCAGCAGAGGTAACTCTGTGTCTTCCTTTCCTGTGGCGGTCCTCATGAGAGCCAGTTTCATTGTAGTGTTTGATGGTTTTTGCAACTGCACTTGAAACTTTAAAAGTTATTGAAATATTCCGGATTGACTGACCTTCATGTCTTGGTGGACCAAGTAATGGTGGACTGTCGTTACTTTTACCAAGTAGGGCTATCTTCTGTATACCACTCCTACCTTGTCACAACACAACTGATTGGCTCAAACGCATTAAGAAGAAAATAAATTCCACAAATAAACTTAAGGCACACCTGTTAATTGAAATGCATTCCAGGTGACTACCTCCTGAAGCTGGTTGAGAGAATGCCAAGAGTGTGCGAAGCTGTTATCAAGGTGAAGGGTGGCTACTTTGAAGAATCTCTAAAATAAAATTTATTTTGATTTGTTTAACACTTTCTTGGTTACTACATGATTCCATATGTGTTATTTCATAGTTTTGATATCTTCACTATTATTCTACAATGTAGAAAATAGTAAAAATAAAGAGAAACCCTTGAATGAGTAGGTGTGTCCAAACTTTTGACTGGTACTGTAGGCAAGAGGAATAGTGGTGCACATGTTCGCCGGCCAAGTACACGCGCTGTTGTGGATGCAATGTCCAACTCAGATCACTTCTGACACCAGTGTAATGAAACAGGCAGGGAGTGCGGTGTGAACTATCAACCTTCTGGCCCGTAGCCCTGCGGAAATCGACTGTGCCCCAAAAGCATGGTCAAGTGGCAGTCTGTCCACGCTTATAAGTCCAGGGTAGCTACAGTATGCAACAATACTTCCCCTGATTACTGAGCTATCTTGCACAATTTATTTTACCTTTACTTTACCAGGCAGGTCAGTTAAGAACAACTTCTTGCACAAAGAAACAATATCATATTCTATCCAAATTCTTGATTTACTGAATTTCCTATTTTCATACTCAATTAAAATAATGTGATGAATGGAACAATAAATAGTATATCAAGAAGTTATGAGAAGTGTTACCTTACATCCTTGCCAATTGTAGACATTGTACAATATAACCTAACCATCCCCTTTCCCTCAATCACTCTCTTAGGTGAAGGACATCTCGCTGGAGGCCACAGGAGCTTTGTGAAGCCAGCGGGACACAATACATGGAGAGATGACCAACCAATCATTGTTGATGAGGGAAGTGGAACCTCAACCCAGCACGTTATTGTGATAGAGGTTTGTGTCACAGTAAAACATTAAAAGTGACAGTACATCAGATGTGGCCCATTTTATTTCAGGAAGGTTTTCTTCAGCTTTTAATTTGCTTACATTTACATCCTTATTTATCTGCCATAGGGGAGCTTGTGAGACTTCCCTACGGCATTGTTATCAAATTCAACTCGTACCGATAATAACCTCTCTTCTTGTTTTAGTCTGCAGATGCAGAGGCTGCAGGTCCTGGGGTCAAGCTGGAGAGGTCTGAAGGAGAGGAGGACCCACAGCACAGCAGAGACATCCAGTCTGGAGCAGTGGCTGGAGTGGCGCACCCTGTAGTCACGGAAGACCTCGCTGCAGCGCCCCAGACCAGGACCGGACGCAGCATCACGGAGGTCAGTGGAACGCTGAACGCCGTCCTCAAGTCGGAGACTTTAACTGTAACACAAAGGCTCTTACACACAGGATCTGACAACAGGTCAGACCCAGAGAGACTGGGGCAGGAAAGGCTGGGCTGTCCTCCTCCTCCCGACTCAGAGTATTTACTTTATGGTAACCCGAGTTTGAGGAAGGTTCATTCCTATCAGGACTCAGATGACACGTTAGAGACTGGCAATGATCCGTCTTCTTCTTACATTACAGAGATGGGTTTAGAGAGACAGACTGATCTATCTAGAGGGGACTGGAACCGGTACAGTAGTAGTGTATACTCTGAAGGTTGTCTAGATAAGCAAGGGGAGGTTATAGATGAGGTAACTGTGAAAGTGGAGGGCGACGCTCCTCTGACATGGAATGTAGACGAGACTCACTTAGTAGAAGGACACTCACAAGGCAGATATTTCTTAGATTACAGGGAAAGCTTAGAGACAAATCCAAATGTCATGACCCCCTTCCCTTTACAGGCGGTCAGGAATCGCAACCCAGTGTCCACGTCGATGGGGCCTTCTGATTCACACAGCAGTGTCCTTTTCGATCAGGTTTTGAACTCAAACGACAGGGCTAGAGCCCAGGCTCAGGAAGGGGGAGACACATCATGCAGTACTAAAGAGAAACGGTTCCTCTGCATGTTCTCTAATAAAGGCTTCAGCTGCCCCCAGAAGGTGGAGATCCACAAGAGGGTTCACACAGGGGTGAAATATTTCAGCTGTACCCAGTGTCATATGCGCTTTGCACAGTCCGGCAACCTGAAGAGGCACCAGAGGGTCCACACAGGGGAGAAACCATTCAGCTGTACCCAGTGTCAAATGCGCTTTGCACAGGCAGGCCACCTGAAGAGGCACCAGAGGGTCCACACAGGGGAGAAACCCTACAGCTGCCCCCAGTGTGAGAAGAGGTTCTCCCACCAACACCATCTGAAGATGCACCTGAATGTCCACACGGGAGAGAGGCCATTCAGAGAGGAGATACCTCAGGATACACCAGCAGAAAAACCATTCCACTCTAACATAGAAAGTAATCATTCCACTCAATAGCTTCTGATGTTTAGATCAAATCCTGCATTAAAGAGAAAGATACATGTTCATTGTCAGCATAAAAATATCCACAGATGCATTTGGAATAACGAGAGTAACAGATTTCAGTGTTGAATATTCCTGCGTAGAATATTGCATCCAGGCATTGTGTGATTTATAAGGCATATAGAAGCATAAAAAGTCTTACATATTGTGTTTTACTCTGTAGGCAATATGATGTTCACAAATGCCTATTTCATTACTTCAATTTAACTACTTTCCAAAGACATTTTTTATGAGAAAATGAATGCAGTTTATCACATTATCATGCCGATTGAGCCGTGTCTGTGTGTTTTTCATATGGTGTATTTAAAACTTGTTTGTTTAAATAATAAACACAAAATGGGACTTTTCATTCTAAGACTTTCATTAAGACTCTCTTTAGTATATATTACATCTGATCTTACACTATTCTGCATACACCGACAGCGATTTATAACCAATATACTCTTAGGGCCTACTAAATATACCTACACATACCCACACGCTAACAAACACCTACTGTACACATCAAAATAGTTTAGTCAGGTTTGTCTGATGATGACTTTTGCCTTATCATAGCTAACTTGTTTTTACCCACATCATATTTATGTCCACCATGATAGTTAGAGAATTACTTAATTGTGAAAACCATCTAAAATATGATGGGGTCATTGCTGCGAGCTGGCAGCCTTCTGTGAGCCGGATGGCACCGCAATCATTTCTCCTTCTTCCTCCAAGGCACTCCGAATCAGAATCACTTTTATTTGCCAAATATAAACTCCGCATAAAAGAAACGTCCCTTTTTCAGGACCCTGTCTTTCAAAGATATTTCGTAAAAATCCAAATAACTTCACAGATCTTCATTGTAAAGGGTTTAATACTGTTTCCCATGCATGTTCAATGAACCATAATCAATTAATGAACATGCACCAGTGGAACGGTCATTAAGACACATACAGCTTACAGACGGTAGGCAATTAAGGTCACAGTTATGAAAACTTAGGACACTAAAGAGGCCTTTCTACTGACTCTGAAAAACACCAAAAGAAAGATGCCCAGGGTCCCTGCTCATCTGCGTGAACGTTCCTTAGGCATGCTGCAAAGAGGCATGAGGACTGCAGATGTGGCCAGGGAAATAAATTGCAATGTCCGTACTGTGAGACGCCTAAGACGGCGCTACAGGGAGACCGGACGGACAGCTGATCGTCCTCGCAGTGGCAGACCACGTGTAACAACACCTGCACAGGATCGGTACATCCGAACATCACACCTGCAGGACAGGTACAGGATGGCAACAACAACTGCCCGAGTTACACCAGGAACGCACAATCCCTCATCAGTGCTCAGACTGTCCACAATAGGCTAAGAGAGGCTGGACTGAGGGCTTGTAAGTCTGTTATAAGGCAGGTCCTCACCAGACATCACCGGCAACAACGTCGCCTATGGGCACAAACCCACGGTTGCTGGACCAGACAGGACTGGCAAAAAGTGCTCTTCACTGACGAGTCGCGGTTTTGTCTCACCAGGGGTGATGGTCGGATTCGCGTTTATCGTCGAAGGAATGAGCGTTACTCCGAGGCCTGTACTCTGGAGCAGGATCGATTTGGAGGTGGAGGGTCTGTCATGGTCTGGGGTGGTGTCACAGCATCATCAGACTGAGCTTGTTGTCATTGCAGGCAATTTTAACGCTGTGCGTTAACAGGGAAGACATCCTCCTCCCTCATGTGGTACCCTTCCTACAGGCTCATCCTGACATGACCCTCCAGCATGACAATGCCACCAGCCATACTGCTTGTTCTGTGTGTGATTTCCTGCAAGATAGGAATGTCAGTGTTCTGCCATGGCCAGCGAAGAGTCCGGATCTCAATCCCATTGAGCACGTCTGGGACCTGTTTGATCTGAGCGTGAGGGCTTCCCGGAAATGTCCGGGAACTTGCAGGTGTCTTAGTGGAAGAGTGGGGTAACATCTCACAGAAAGAACTGGCAAATCTGGTGCAGTCCATGAGGAGGAGATGCACTGCACTACTTAATGCAGCTGGTGGCCACACCAGATACTGACTGTTACTTTTGATTTTGACCCCCCCTTTGTTCAGGGACACATTATTCCATTTCTGTTAGTCACATGTCTGTGGAACTTGTTCAGTTTATGTCTCAGTTGTTGAATCTTTTTATGTTCATACAAATATTTACACATGTTAAGTTTGCTGAAAATAAACGCAGTGAGAGGACGTTTATTTTTTTGCTGAGTTTATTTGCATGTACATGAATTACAGAAGCCCTGAAGCCCAAGGCAAAACATTCCGACTTAGTATCTTGTTCAAACAACTTAGTATCTCGTTCAAACTACTTAGAATCTTGTTCAAACGACTTAGTATCGCAATTGAATGTCTTAAGTTAAGAAAGTAGTTCAAAAGAGATACTAATTCATTCAAACGAGAGAATTGTTATTTTGTCTAATTAGGCCTTAATCTGTTATGCAGCTTGTCAGACCATGTAATGGTTGCTGCAACCATTCATTCACTGATTCCATTAATTGATATGATTGACAGTTATTTGATAGCCTAAAGCAAGGCTGCTTTTGAATGCCAGATAATGTAAGTGGGCGAGTGTGGAGCGAGGAGCAGAGCGTAATGGAGATTTTTGTTATTTTTGTCGGCGCTGTTTCTGCACACGACTACACTGTCTGTAAGACTGTAGTACTCAGGCAACTGATTGATCAGACGTTCTATAAGCGACTCACTACAAACCCCACAAAACAGCTTTTGGCTGTAATCGAACAGACTGGCATCAAGGGCATGCACAATGGTGATATCACCAAAATAGAATAACAGATTATTGGTGTGTAAAAACAGCTCCACACCGGTAATCTGCAGTCCCTAAAATATTGTTTAATTATCTAAATCCCCAAATGGACAGGACAAATCTTCTTTGCGATATCAGACCTGGTTTAGCAGAAGCTCTCAGACTAGTGGTTAGAGCTTTGGACTAGTAACCGAAAGGTTGCAAGATCGAATCCCAGAGCTGACAAGGTAAAAATCTGTCGTTCTGCCCCTGAACAAGGCAGTTAACCCACTGTTCCTAGGCCGTCATTGAAAATAAAAACGTGTTCTTAAATGACTATCCTAGTAAAATAAAGGTTAAAAAAAATGCCCTGATTGATAAATATGCTGCTATGTATTGTGACACTTTTGTTTACCGAAGACACAGACATTTTTTTTAACTTCTTCCCGCAAATAAAAACGACTCCACTCAATATTATTGTCCAAATAAATTGTGTACCTAAGATTAAATTTTTTCTCCCGGTAGTTGGTTTTGACTATAGTTTGAAGTATTTGAAATAGCCGAATAGAAAGGTAATAATAGTTTATTATAATAATAATAATAATAAACTGCTACTACTGCATGAGGCTATAAAACTGCATGCCAATGGAAGGATTTATTTTGCAACCCGTCCAACAAATCCCTCCAATCCGTAAGGTTCTCACATATCATCAAATTAATAGGTATTTGTCATCGGGCTATTGAAAATCGGATAGCTTCCTTATGTTTCAGTAAACCATTAGCCAACACTTAAACGATTAAACAAAGTTTCATCATGAAATTTTACTCTCTCTTCATTTTATTTTGCTGATTAAATGTATTTTTTCCTGTTATTGTTAACTGTAGGCTATAACAAGTTGAACATTTTAATTGAAGGCCTATCACAAACCTTTTTTGTAGGTTGATTCTGGTAGGCTAATAAAAACATATTGTTCACAGCATAAACCAGCCTATTATCTCTGATGTTCATTAATTTATTGGTGATGGATACTTTAACTGTTTGTTTAGGCTACTGTTAACATAGGCTACTTCTCTGCCAGAGCCTGTGAGATAACTAGTCCTACCGGTAAGTGCGATCTAAGTAATTCCCTTATGATATCACGTTACCTCCTCAATCATAGGTGGCGCGTATATAAGGCTAGACGAAGATAAGCTTTAAATTAGTTAACGTTTGGTTAAAAGCATTTGATTTTGCAATGGCAAAGGCCTACATTATTTTGGATTTGTGTGCCATGAGGTCAAAGGAATTGTCCGTAGAGCCCCGAGACAGGATTGCGTCGAGGCACAGATCTGGGGAAGGGTAACAAAAAATGTCTGCAGCATTGAAGGTCCCCAAGAACACAGTGCCCTCCATCATTCTTAAATGGAAGAAGTTTGGAACCACCAAGACTCTTCCTTGAGCTGGCCGCCCTGCCAAACTGAGCAATCGGGGGAGAAGGGCTTTGGTCAGGGAGGTTCCTCTGTGGAGATAGGAGAATCTTCCAGAAGGACAACCAACTCTGCAGCACTCCACTAATCAGGCCTTTATGGTAGACTGGCCAGACTGAAGCCACTACTGAGTAAAAGGCACATGAAATCCCGCTTGAAGTTTGCCAAAAGGCACCTAAAGACTCTCAGACCATGAGAAACAAGATTCTCTGGTCTGATGAAACCAAGATTCAACTCTTTGGCCTGAATGCCAAGCGTCACATCTGGAGGAAATCTGGCACCATCCCTACGGTGATGCATGGTGGTGGCAGCATCATGATGTGGGTATGTTTTCAGCAGCAGGGACTGGGAGACTAGTCAGAATCGAGGGAAAGATGAACGAAGCAAAGTACAGAGAGATCCTTGCTGAAAACCTGCTCCAGAGCGCTCAGGACCTCAGACTGGGGTGAAGGTTCACCTTCCAACAGGACAACGACCCTAAGCAGACAGCCAAGACAATGCAGGAGTGGCTTCGGGACAAGATTCTGAATGTCCTTTAGTGGCCCAGCCAGAGCCCGGACTTGAACCCGATCGAACATCTCTGGAAAGACCCGAAAATAGCTGTGCAGCGACGATCCCCATCCAACCTGACAGAGCTTGAGAGGATTTGCAGAGAAGAATGGGAGAAACCATTTTTGCTTTGTCATTATGGGGTATTGTGGGTAGAGTGATGAAGAAAAAAACTGGTTTAATCAATTTTAGAATAAGGCTGTAATGTAACGACGTGAAAAAAAGTCAAGGGGTTTGAATACTTTCCAAATGCACTGTGCCATCCACACACTGGATGTATTTTTCAAATTCTATTCTCCTTTGTCTTTGTCTATATTATGGCTATATTCAGTCTAATATTCCTTTATGTAGTTAAGCTCTTACATTTTGTCTTTATAAAAATAATAATATTTCATTTGTAGAGCGCATTTCCCACTCTCAATGCACATGTGAAGCTTGTTGGGGCTTATTTCTGTGCTCAAATCATTTCACAGTTGCAGTTTGAGCTTATTTATTCCCTTTTATTTATGAAAATAAGCCGATACTGGCTTTTATCATTTACGATTTATTTCTGATATTTTAGATTAATTAAATTGATTTATATTATGGTGTTTGAAAATACATGAAATACATTGTGCTGCCACAATACACAGAATATACAGACAGACAAACAATCGGAATATACGGAAAAGATAGACATGCATTCAGAAAGTTTTCATACCCCTTGACTTATTCCACACTTTGTTGTGCTACAGACAGAATTCAAAATGGATTTAATATATGTTTTTTCTTAACCATCGACACACAATTCCCCATAATGACAAAGTCAAAACATGTTTTTAGAATTTTAGCAAATGCATTGAAAATGAAATGCAGATCTCTCATTTACATAAGTATTCACACCCCCAAGTCAATACATGTTAGCAGCACCTTTGGCAGTGATCACAGCTGTGAGTCTTTCTTAGTAAGTCTCTAAGAGATTTCCAAACCTGGATTGTGCAACATTTGCCCATGATTCTTTTCAAAATTCTTCAACAATCATGTTAAACACAATTATGTGACTCCTGAACTTATTTAGGCTTGCCATAATGAAGGAGTTGAATAATTATTGACTAAAGACGTTTCAGCTTTTCATTTTGTATTAATTTGTACAAATTTTGAAATACATATTTCCAGTTTGACATTATTGGGTATTGTGTGTAGGTCAGTGACAAATACATATACATTTTAAATTCAGGCTGTAACACAATTTATATATTTTTTTTAAGTTAAGTGGTGTGAATACTTTCTGAAGGCACCGTATAGACAGAATTTACTCAACCCACATACAGTATGTACATACCAGGCAAAAAAAACTACAGAGTACACTATAAACAGTCTAAACTACAGAATACACTATATGCCACGACACCTCAGTGGGGCTCGACGGCAGAACCGGCATCCTGGAACTACCCCCTCGATCCACCACTCATCTCTGCCCCCTTACTGCCTACTTGGCGCTGACACCGCTCATTCCACTTCAGGCAGATCCAACAGGATGTTCACTTCTGCCTGCTTGCTTACGTCAGCCACTAGCTTCTTCCTTGCCACTCCTCCAATGCTTACTAGCCCCAGGGCTCTCCAGAGTGATTGGCCTGCGAAGCCCCTGCAGCCGACCTCAACCAGGTTCTCCATCCATTCTGCTGACTCTCAAGGATGAGGGACTGGTATTTGAGCTACCACTCATGTAACAACTCCATCCTCTCCTCCCAGGGCACTGTGAGCATGATGAGGACCACCTGCTTGGTGCCTCTAGACGAGAGAATGATAACCATCGGTCAGACCTGCTTTGCAGTAGGAGAGCACATACTCGAGATAGGCTGGTCATCCACATATTGTGCAGCTGGGCATTTTGCCAACCCCCACATGTGTTGGTTTGTTGGTGTGGGCAAAACATCGTACACAGAGCAAGCCAGAAACTTAATCTGCTCCCCTTTCATGTTCTAGATGTGTTGCCAGGTGAATGCCCTGTCTCGCATACTCTCTCGACGTGTCCAGCTGCCCTGTTTTTTCATGGCTACAGCTCTGACATGCCTGCGTTCGCACGTGGGGCGCACTGATTGGTGTCACCTCATTAGTCAGTATGTATTCCACCCGTGCTGGCTTGTTCATCTCGTTAGTCGTAAGGTGTTTCCCCTGTGCTGTCCTAGGTAATATTTAAGAGTGGCTGGCCCAGTGCTCAAGTTGTCTTGAGAGACATGGAAAGTTAACACCTTTAGTTGGCTCTCCCTATTTGATTTCTAGACAAACAATCCTTTATCTGATCTTCCCTGTTTTGCTCCACTTTTTGCCTTGCTTCCTGTCTTTAAGTTTGGTGTGGGTTTTTGTTTTGTTTGCCTCTTCTTGGGAAAATTTTGTGAACCCCTCCTAAAATCCCACCTGTTTCGTTTTGGTTGTGTTCAGTGACTCTTTGTTAGTTCCCCCTTCTGTTTGAGCAACATTATTTGTTTTTCTTGCTGGGGAACGTAACAACCTGTTTAAAGGTCTTACTCGCATTGGTTACGGAGAGCGTAATCACTGTCATCTAGAACAGCTGGTGCGCTCATGCATGGTTCAGTGTTGCTTCCCTCAAAGTGAGCAATTCAGGAATTGTGAAAAACTGAGTTTAAATGTATTTGGCTTAGGTGTATGTAAACTTCCGACTTCAACTGTACGTACATATCCCCAACAGAAGCCATTGATTACAGGCAACATCTGCACTGAGCTAAAGGCTAGAGTTGATACATTTAAACTCAGTTTTTCACAACTCCTGACATTGAATCCTAGTAAAAATTCCCTGTTTTAGGTCAGTTAGAATCACCACTTTATTTTAAGAAAGTGAAATGTCAGAATAATAGTAGAGAAAATAATTTATTTCAGCTTTTATTTATTTCATCACATTCCCAGTGGGTCAGAAGTTTACATACACTCAATTAGTATTTGGTAGCATTGCCTTTAAATTGTTTAACCTGGGTCAAACGTTTCGGGTAGCCTTCCACAAGCTTCCCACAATACGTTGGGTGAATTTTGGCCCATTCCTCCTGACAGAGCTGGTGTAACTGAGTCAGGTTTGTAGGCCTCCTTGCTCGCACACGCTTTTTCAGTTCTGCCCACAAATTTTCTATAGGATTGAGGCCATCTATTTTGTGAGGTGCACCAGTCCCTCCTGCAGCAAAGCACCCCCACAACATGATGCTGCTACCCACATGCTTCACGGTTGGGATGGTGTTCTTCGGCTTGCAAGCCTCCCCCTTTTATCTCCAAACATAACAATGGTCATTATGGCCAAACAGTTTTATTTTTGTTTCATCAGACCAGAGGACATTTCTCCAAAAAGTACGATCTTTGTCCCCATGTGCAGTTGCAAACCGTAGTCTGGCTTTTAATGGCGGTTTTGGAGCAGTGGCTTCTTCCTTGCTGAGCGGCCTTTCAGGTTATGTCGATATAGGACTCGTTTTACTGTGGATATAGATACTTTTGTACCCGTTTCCTCCAGCATCTTTACAAGGTCCTTTGCTGTTGTTCTGGGATTGATTTTCACTTTTCGCACCAAAAGTACGTTCATCTCTAGGAAACAGAACGTGTCTCTTTCCTGAGCGTACACAAGTATAGTACACAAGTATATGGCTGCGTGGTCCCATGGTGTTTATACTTGTGTACTATTGTTTGTACAGATGAACGTGGTACCTTCAGGCGTTTGGACATTGCTCCCAAAGATGAACCAGACTTGTGGAGGTCTACAATATTTTTTGAGTTTGAAGGTAGGCCTTGAAATACATCCACAGGTTCACCACCAATTAACTCAAATGATGTCAATTAGCCTATCAGAAGCTTCTAGAGCCATGACATCATTTTCTGGAATTTTCCAAGCTGTTTAAAGGCACAGTCAATTTAGTGTATGTAAACTTCTGACCCACTGGAATTGTGATACAGTGAATTATAAGTTAAATAATCTGTCTATAAACAATTGTTGGATACGTTACTTGTGTCATGCACAAAGTTGATGTCCTAACCGACTTGCCAAAACTCTAGTTTGTTAACAAGAAATTTGTGGAGTGGTTGAAAAACTTGTTTTAATGACTCCAACCTAAGTGTACGTAAACTTCCGACTTCAACTGTACGTACGTACGGTCACTGTGGGGACGACTTCGTCGATGCACTTATTAATGAACCTCGTGACTGATGTGGTAAACTCCTAAATGCCATCGGATGAGTCCCGGAACATATTCCAGTCTGTGCTAGCAAAACAGTCCTGTAGCTTAGCATCCACTGGTACTTTCTGTTTGAGTTTTTGCTTGTAAGCAGGAATCAGGACGATAGAGTTGTAGTCAGATTTGCCAAATGGAGAGGTGAGGGAGAGCTTTGTATGCATCTCTGTTTGCGGAGTAAAGGTGATGTAGAGTTTTTTAGCCTCTAGTTGCATTGGTGACATGCTAGTAGAAATTAGGTAAGACGGATTTCAGTTTTCCTGCATTAAAATCACCAGCCACTAGGAGTGGTGCGTCTTGATGAACATTTTCTTGTTTGCTTATGGCCCTATACAGCTCATTGAGTGTGGCCTTAGTGCTAGCATCGGTTTGTGGTGGTAAATAGACAGCGATGAAAACTCTCTTGGTTAATAGTATGGTCTACAGCTTATCATAAGGTATTCTAACTCAGGCAAGCAGAACATCGAGATTTCCTTAATATTAGACATTGCGCACCAGCTGTTGTTAGCAAAGAAACACACCACCCCCCTTGAGCTTATCCGACGCTGCCATTCTGTCCTGCTGATGCATGGAAAAAACAGCTAGATGTATTTTATCATTTTCCTTATTCAGCCAAGTTTCCGAGAAACATAGGATATTACAGTTCTTCAGGTCCTGTTGATTGTGATTGTACATTCACCAATAGAACAGAGGGTAGAGGCAGTTTATTTATTCGCCACCGTACTTTCCTCAGGGTTCCTGCACGTTTGCCTCTATATCGCCGTCTCTTTCTTTCCGATTGTTGGGGATTAGGGCCTGGTCTGGGGTGAGCAAATTGAAGAATCCGATGGCGAAAACATTATGTAATATTCTTTTTTATATCAGTGCAAAAAATCACAACAAATATCAGAATTGGTCAGGAGCCCGTAAAACATCCGCTATACATTCCATCGCTATTCCTAATTTGTTTCTCATCCTAGCTGTCCCACGATGGAGCAGAAGATTCTTGGGACCACCAGCCATCTCCTGAGGAAGTGGTTAATTTTCCTGTCTAGTGCCTTCACTGTTGAAAGAGCTACTTCATAGACAAGCAGTGGCCAGAGGAGTTTAGGAAGTACCCAGTGTTGGTAGCCCTATGCTTAAACTTTCCTGTTAGGCCGCTCTTCTCCAGAGATGTCATCCACGTGTCGGCTTGAAAGAACATCTATTTCACACAATCTTTGTCATTGAGATCGGCCCTGTACCACTTTCCCAGGCTCTTTAAAGGCTTCTATCTGATGGTGGGAATGGTCTCCTCTCTGATTTTGAATTGTCGCTTTTTCAGGACTAGGATTCTTGACTTTGCAGACTTGAACTCCATTCTGGCCCATTTGATGAGCTCTTCCAGATCCTCCAAAATCAGCCTTCTGGAACTGACTTCATTTTCAGATCGTCCAAGAATGCTCTGATTGGTGCCTGCTGGACGCCGCTTGCCGGTGCTGCATCCTGTCTGAGCTTCTCTGCTGATTTAACGAGGAGGTTCATCGCTGCAGAAAACAAAATTATTGAGAGTGCACCCGACCACAATACCTACCTCCAGCCTTTCCACTTGTGAAGCGCATCTTGAAGTAGCATTGGAGGAGCTTCTGGATGCTTGCAGGTACATGAGTGTGGTTTGCACCAGCTTGTGGGGTATGGTTCTGTAGGCATTGGTTAGGTCCAGCCACAGGACTGCCAGCCTTCTTGGTTCCGCTTTGCATCCTCAATCTTTGAGATGAAGATTGTGCGTTCAAGGCAGCCGGACAGCTGGAACTCTGCCCTTTGTATGGATGTGTCGATGTAGTTTTCCAACATGAATGTTGTCAACCTCTTCACCTGGATTCCGAAGAAGATTTTACCTTCCACACTGAGGAGGGAGATGGTTCGGAATTGCTTGATGTTTGTGGAGTTATCTTCTTTTGGAATGAAACAGCCCTCAGCAACTTGCCAGCTTTCTGCAAGATAATTTTTCCTCCATGCCACTTTCAGCATCCTTGTACGGAATAGCATTAGGCCTTGGTGCCGATCTTTCCCTGGCCTTCTTGAGAAAGTAATCTCCTGCCAGCTGGGTTCCGACACCTCGAAGGGGATGGTGGCTTCATTGGTTTGATGAGTTTTGCCATCTCTTCCAGCTCCTTTTCATGCCTGGGGTCGCTTTGGACTCCACGAAGGTGCTCCTCCACCTCTTCCTTCGTTGCTTTGAGCTCTCCTGATCTTTTGTCCACCAGGGGTTTTGATAGATACTGGAAGGGTAAAGTCTGTCCTCTTCTTCATCCGCCTCCTTCTGTCCCTGCGATGGTATTCAGCTCGGCACAAGGTCTTAATACGCTCCCTCAGATTGTCTCAGATGTCCTTCAATGCTGGTTTCGCTCCCTCCCTTGCTTGGTGAAAAGCCTTCTTCAGCCTCCGCAGGTCACGTCTTAGGGTTGTTATGTTTTTCAGATGTCGGTTTTCTCTTGTCTTGATGTTTTTTTCCAAAGCTGTCAGCCCTATGCTCCAGATGATAGTTGACATGGCTCAGATTTTCTTCCCTACATCTCCAACACTTGATCCACGTCTCGGTCGAACATGTCCCATTCCTTCTTTGCTGATGCAGCAGGCCATTTTAAGAACGATCTGGACTTAATGTTCGTGTACTCTGATAATCTCCACCTGGCACAGCCAGAAAAGGACTGGCCACCCCTCGGAGCCTAGTTCCTCTCTAGGGTTCTTCCAAGGGAGTTTTTCCTAGCTATTGTGCTTCGGCATCTGCATTGCTTGGGGTTTTAGGCTGGGTATCTGTATAGCACTTTGTGACAACTGCTGATGTAAAAAGGGCTTCATAAAATAAATGTTATTGATTGATTGATTTCACAGGCTTATTCCTTGTCTCTCTTGTGTTGTTCTGTACATATTGTATTATATGTTGTGTGCCTTCCCTCTCCTGTTGGTTCTCTGATGGGGGAAAAATCAGTACAGTTACATATTGGGATATTATTTTGGGCAATATATCGTATCGTTTTGACTATCACAATATTATTTTTGCTCTGGTTGGCTGTACCTGCACCAAAACTCCAGTATGTTTCCTTCATAGCTTGTTCTCCATCTTTTTTTAAATGGGGAGCCAATTTGTTTTTCTCATGGTTCTCTCTGTTTGGAACATCAAATCGCAATATCGTATCGTGACATCTCTGGCAATTCCCAGCCCTAGTTTATTATCTGTGTGCCCGTACCTGAGGGAGTATACAGTATGTCTGTGTAATTTGTATCACCTGTTTCTTCCAGGAGGAAGAGGGTCCAGAGGTGCTTCTGGTGAAGGACGAGGGCTGTGAGGAGGGTCTGGGGAACCCTGAGGGGACCATGGTCATAGAGGACAACCAGACTACACCTCCTGAACCCACAGAGGAACCAGCTGAGCAGCACAGGACCACACACAGTCTCACTGAGGTGAGTCCAATGTGAACTACTGTCTGAATGGTATTAGGCCAGGCCGTATTCCACAAAGCCTCTCAGAGTAGGAGTGCTGATCTAGGATCAGGTTAGCCTTTTAGATCATAATGAATAAGATCATATGGAAAGATCCTAGATCAGCATTCCTACTCTGAGACTCTTTGTGGATACAGGCCCATGTGTTGATTCATTTTGTCTTATGTGTGGGACTATGCATTTGAATTATCAAACCATTTTAATGAGTGTCAAGTAATCAAATCAACTAATACATTTGCATAGTGTCAAATTAACTAACATGTGTATATAATACTCATAGCAATCCCTCATTGCCCAATCAGAAGATGCTCCATAGCAAGGCGCTCATCAGATTTCTTGATCCAACATCCTCTCACTCTGTATCTCTTACAGTCAGTAGACATGGAGGATGGGAAGCCTGATCTGCTGCTGGTCAAAGAGGAGACAATAGAAGATGGACCAGAGAGCATTGACCTGCTGAGTGGACTAAAGATGGGGGAGCAAGGTAAGAGAGAAATACATATAGCCTACATACAGTGCCTATAAAAGTATTCATACGACTTGACTTATTCCACATTGTGTTGTGTTACAGCCTGAATTCTAAATATTTTTTCTCACCCATCTATGTAATGACAAAGTGAAAACATGTTTTTAGACATTTTAGCAAATTTATTCACACCCCAGAGTCAATACATGTTAGAATCACCTTTGGCAGCGATTACAGCTGGGATGGCAGGTAGCCTAGTGGTTAGAGCTTTGGGCCAGTAACACTTAACTGCCCTGTTCAGGGGCAGAACGACAGATTTTTACCTTGTCAGCTCAGGGATTCAATCCAGTAACGCTCTAACCACTAGGCTATCTGCCGCCCCAGCTGTAATCGCTGCCAAAGGTGATTCTAACATGTATTGACTCAGGGGTGTGAATAAACTTGCTAAAATGTCTAAAAACATGTTTTCACTTTGTCATTATGGGGTATTGTGTGTAGATGGGTGAGAAAAAATGTTTTGAATTCAGGCTGTAACACAACACCATTTCAGTTTAATCGTCACTTGTGCCAGATACAACGTGTGTACCTATTACAGTGAATTGCTGTCATGATAATAGAACATTAGATCAATAATAACACAAGGATAACCCTGATAAAAAAGTTTCAAGACAAAGTTTCATACTTCGTGTTGTCAAGAAGGATGAAACTACATGAGTTTTCATAGCCTACTGTTATATTACACCAAGATAAAACCCAGTTGGTCAGATCATAATCAGTTTTCTCTGGATGATGCAAAGTACACATTGAGCAGTCTTGCTTCGCATTGAAGACTGGAAAAAAAGAGGACCACATTTTTATGCATTGTTGACACATTTAAAGACGCTTTCTGGAACCCATAGTTCTAAAGGTTGTGCTTCAAAGAATGCAAGTATGCTAGACATTTATAGAATAAATGCTACCTAGTTTAATGTTTCTGTGACAAACGGTGAATTAGTTATTGATTTAAAATGCTTTAAAATGGCATTTGATAGATTTTGATGTATTTCTATCAAGTCAAAACTGGAATTTGTCATCAAAACAAAGGTTGTAAAAGTATGCTACACATTTATAGAATAAATCATACCTAGTTTGATGATTCTGTCATAATCAGTGAAAACCAGTGAAACTGTTTCAGATGCAAAGTGTTAGCCATCCTGATCAGCTTACTTTAGCTAGCAGTAAAACGAACGTAACCGTCAAAAGGCGGCAGATGACGTGTGACGTCCACAGGCAGGAGCGAGCTCTGTCTATACTCCTGCCTATCCCATTACTTCTTTCATGCCAATACGCATTTATTATTTGAGTGCAATGAAAAGTAATGGGACATATTGACACATGAAAGGCAGCGAAGCTCTCTGCCTGCCTTTTGGCGTCCGTTAGCTGGCAGTATAAGGTAGAAAAAACACACGTGCAAGTCATGTCAATGCCTTGCATTGAGTTTTGGAGTTTTGAAGGGCTGGAAAAAGGGATACATCGAGGCTGCCTTTCTCCCTGGCCTGCTTGCACATTTTGTACCAGATAACTACGCACTTCCCAAATGAAGATGACAAGACACTGCCTACCCTGAATGCATGTCACTGCTACATACAGTAATATTTTTTCTTCATTCATAAAATTAAATCAATGCATCTTATTTTTACATACAAAACACACACGTTATAATGTATGAACTTGACCAGGTAATTGACCAAATAAACTCGATGTATAGAGTTTTCTGACATATTTTTGAAGTCTATTTTCTAACCTGCAGGTTGTTGGCTGGAGGATAACAGAGGAAACTGGGCGGCCATCATGGATTCCCAGACCGGTGCAGCCAAGGGCCCAGTGGACAACAGCACCAAGCAGGCCAGGACCAGAGGTGACATAGTGGAGGTCAGTGGATGGGACAGCGTCCTCAACTCTGGGCTGGGGAACAACATTGTTAATCAGAAACAGACAGTTGAACACAAAACAACATCTGAAGTTAGTCTCCATGACAACAGACTGGCTGAGACCAGGGCGAGGCGTGGATTTGGTCTCTATGGATGTGGAGGTGTCCGTATACGGCTGGAGAGAACAGACACAGACTCGGCTGGCGATGCTCTGTCCTGCTCCTATAGTTGTGATTCAGAGAGACTGATGGAGCCTCAGGTTAACCCCCTAACAGGTGCTGCCTTCAGCCTGCCTTCTATAGGATCTATCAACTGGAACATGGACCCTGTGACAACACAGACACTCCCTGGCCTTCGTCCTCCTCACACTCTCCTAATGTTAAACCAGACCTCAGACAATGCCAGTGTGTCACCACCAAATGGCAACACAAGCCCATTGACAAATGACAGTAGTAGAGACAGAATCAGTAAAGGTGGCAGTGCCAAAGAGAAGCGCTTCCCGTGTTCATTCTGTGGGAAAGCCTTCAGTTTCCCCAATCAGGTGGAGATCCACCAGAGGATGCACACGGGGGAGAAACCATTCGGCTGCCACTTGTGCGGGGACAGCGTCTCCTATTTGTCTAGCCTGAAGAGGCACCAGAAAGTCCACACATGGGAGAAACCATACAGCTGCCTCCAGTGTCAGAAAGGTTCTCCCACCAGCACCGCTTGAAGATACACCTGAAGATCCACACGGGAGAGAGGCCGTTTGCCTGTACGCACTGCGGGAAGAGATTTTCAGAGAGGAGCTACCTCAGGATACACCAGCAGAAAATGCACACTGCCCATGTATAGAGTATTGTTACATGTAATGTAGCTAGTTTGTTTGTAGTTAATTATGTTGGTTGTGGATGTATAAGGAACTGGATGAGGTGAACTGAGGAAAGAATGAGTATGATGAGGCAGAGTAGATGATATGGTTGGTGTGATGGTGTCTGTAAAAATGCTTCACTGATGAAAAGGTTGATATTGGTATGTTATTGTGAAATAATGATAGTGCCTTAATTGATATTTACTTGTCATGAAGTAGTGAAGATATGTGTAATGTGATGTTGAACCTTTTCCAAAGTCTTCTAAAATTAATTTGATCAAAGCGAGTCTACCAGATTTAAGGAAGAGGTCATGAGAAAAGTGATTCTACTTGTCACATGTATTGTTTTGCGTAATAAAATAAACTGTACTTCATGTTTGGTGAGTATATGCCCATGTTGTTGAAATTAAATACAACCTGACTCTGTGGTGACTGACTTAATTTTGTATCATTGCAGGGACTGATTTTCCCTCATCTCAGTTGAACCAAAACATTATACTTAATTCTTAGATAAACTATACAGTGCATTCGGAAAGTATTTAGACCCCTGCCCTTTTCCACATTTTGTGATGTTACAGTCTTATTCTAAAATGTATCAAATATTTTGTTTTTCCTCAATCTACACACAATACCCTATAATGACAAAGCAAAAACAGGTTTTTAGAAATTTTTGCTAATTTATTAAATATAAAAAACAGAAATACCTTATTTACATAAGTATTCAGACCCTTTGCTATGAGACTCGAAATTGAGCTCAGCTGCATCCTGTTTCCATTGATCGTCCTTGAGATGTTTCTACAATTTGATTGGAGACCACCTGTGGTAAATTCAGTTGATTGGACATGATTTGGAAAGGCACACACCTGTCTCTATAAGGTCCCACAGTTGACAGTGCATGTCAGAGCAAAAACCATGCCATGAGGTTGAAGGAATTGTCCGTAGAGCTCAGAGACAGGATTGTGTTGAGGCACAGATCCTGGGAAAGGTACCAAAACATTTTCTTAAATGGAAGAAGTTTGGAACCACCAAGCCTCTTCCTAGAGCTGGCCGCCCGGCCAAACTGGGCAATCGGGGGATAAGGGCCTTGGTCAGGGAGGTGACCAATAACTCGATGGTCACTGACAGAGCTCCAGAGTTCCTCTGTGGAGATGGGAGAACCTTCCAGAAGGACAACCATCTCTGCAGCACTCCACCAATCAGGCCTTTATGGTAGAGTGGCCAGACGGAAGCTACTCCTCATTAAAAGGCATATGACAGCCCACTTGGAGTTTGCCAAGAGGCACCCAAAGGACTCTTGGATAAAACCAAGATTGAACTATTTGGCCTGACTGCTAAGCATCACGTCTGGAGGAAACCTGGCACCATCCCTACGGTGATGCATGGTGGTGGCAGCATCATGCTGTGGGGATGTTTTTCAGCAGCAGGGACTGGGAGACTAGTCAGGATCGAGGGAAATATGAATGGAGCAGAGTACAGAGAGATCCTTGATGAAAATCTGCTCCAGAGCGCTCAGGACTTCAGACTGGGGCGAAGGTTCACTTTCCAACCGGACAACGACCCTAAGCACACAGCCAAGACAACACAGGAATGGATTCGGGACAAGTCTCTGAATGTCCTTGAGTGGCCCATCCAGAGCCCAGACTTGAACCCCATCGAACATCTCTGGAGAGACCTGAAAATGACTGCAGTGACACTCCTCATCCAACCTGACAGAGCTTTAGAGGATCTGCAGAGAAGAATGGGAGAAACTCCCCAAATACAGGTGTGCCAAGCTTGTAGCGTCATACCCAAGAAGACTCGAGGCTTATAATCTCTGCCGATTGTGCTTCAACAAAGTACTGAGTAAAGGGTCTGAGTACTAATGTAAATGTGATATTTCAGTTTTTTAATTTTTAATACATTTGCAAAAAAATGTAAAACTATTTTTTCTTTGTCATTATGGGGTATTGAGTGTAGATTGAAGAGGGAAAAAACGATATAATCCATTTTAGAATAAGGCTGTAACGTAACAAAATGTCAAAGTCAAGGTGTTTCGGAATGCATTGTATATAGAAACGTACACTACTGTTCAAAAGTCTGGGATCACTTCGAAATGTCCTTGTTTTTGAAAGAAAAGCAAATTATTTGTCCCTTAAAATAACATCAAATTGATCATAAACACAGTGTAGACCTTGTTAATGTTGTAAATGACTATTGTAGCTGGAAACTGCAGATTTTGTATGGAATATCTACATAGGTGTACAGAGGCCCATTATCAGCAACCATCACTCCTGTGTTTCAATGGCACGTTGTGTTAGCTAATCCAAGTTTATCATTTTAAAAGGCTAATTGATCATTAGAAAACACTTTTACAATTATTTTAGCACAGCTGAAAACTGTTGTTCTGATTAAAGAAGCAATAAAACTGGCATTCTTTTGACTAGTTGAGTATCTGGAGCATCAGCATTTGTGGGTTCGATTACAGGCTCAACATGGCCAGAAACAAAGAACTTTCTTCTGAAACTCGTCAGTCTATTCTTGTTCTGAGAAATGAAGGCTATTCCATGCGAGAAATTGCCAAGAAACTGAAGATCTCGTACAACACTGTGTACTACTCCCTTCACAGAACAGTGCAAACAGGCTCTAACCAGAATAGAAAGAGGAGTGGGAGGCCCCGGTGCACAACTGAGCAAAAGGACAAGTACATTAGAGTGTCTAGTTTGAGAAACGGACGCCTCACAAGTCCTCAACTGGCATCTTCATTAAATAGTACCCGCAAAACACCAGTCTCAACGTCAACAGTGAAGAGGCGACTCCGGGATGCTGATAAACTTGGATTAGCTAACACAACGTGCCATTGGAACACAGGAGTGATGGTTGCTGATAATGGGCCTCTGTACGCTTATGTACAGTTGAAGTTCTTGTTAACAAACTATAGTTTTGGCAAGTCGGTTAAGACATCTACTTTGCTGGAGGAAACAGATGCTGGAGGAAAAAGTATCTATATCCACAGAAAAACGAGTCCTATATCGACATAACCTGAAAGGCCGCTCAGCAAGGAAGAAGCCACTGCTCCAAAACCGGCATAAAAAAGCCAGACCACGGTTTGCAACTGCACATGGGGACAAATATCGTACATTTTGGAGAAATGTCCTCTGGTCTGATGAAACAAAATTAGAACTGTTTGGCCATAATGACCATCGTTATGCTTGGAGGAAAAAGGGGATGCTTGCAAGCCGAAGAGCACCATCCCAACCGTGAAGCACGGGGGTAGCAGCATCATGTTGTGGGGGTGCTTTGCTGCAGGAGGGACTGGTGCACTTCACAAAATAGATGGCATCATGAGGCAGGAAAATTGTGGATATATTGAAGCAACATCTCAAGACATTAATCACAAAGTTAAAGCTTGGTCGCAAATGGGTCTTCCAAATGGACGATGACCCCAAGCATACTTCCAAAGTTGTGGCAAAATGGCTTAAGGACAACAAAGTCAAGGTATTGGAGTGGCCATCACAAAGCCCTGACCTCAATCCTATAGAAAATTTGTGGGCAGAACTGAAAAGGCGTGTGCGAGCAAGGAGGCCTACAAACCTGACTCAGTTACACCAGCTCTGTCAGGAGGAATGGGCCAAAATTCACCCAACTTATTGTGGGAAGCTTGTGGAAGGCTACCCGAAACATTTGACACCAAGTTAAACAATTTAAAGGCAATGCTACCAAATACTAATTGAGTGTATGTAAACTTCTGACCCACTGGGAATGTGATGAAATAAATAAAAGCTGAAATAAATCATTCTCTCTACTATTATTCTGACATTTCACATTCTTAAAATAAAGTGGTGATCCTAACTGCCCTAAGACAGGGAATTTTTACTAGGATTAAATGTCAGGAATTGTGAAAAACTGAGTTTAAATGTATTTGTCTAAGGTGTATGTAAACTTCCAACTTCAACTGTAGATATTCCATTAAAAAAACAGCCGTTTCCAGCTACAGTAGTCATTTACATGAACAATGTGTCTACTGTATTTCAGATCAATTTGATGTTATTTTAATGGACAAAGAAATTTGCTTTTCAAGGACATTTCTAAGTGACCCCAAACTTTTGAACGGTGGCGTATGTGGACACCCCTTCAAATTAGTGGATTTGGCTATTTCAGCCACACCCGTTGCTTATAGGTGAATTAAATCGAGCACACAGTCATGCAATCTCCATAGCTAAACATTGGCAGCAGAATGGCCTTACTGACGAGCTCAGTGACTTTCAACGTGGCATCGTCATAGGATGCCACCTTTCCAACAAGTCAGTTCATCAAATGTCTGCCATGCTATGTCTGCCCTGGTAGCCCACACAAGCTCACAGAACAGGACCTCCCGAGTTCCAAACTGCCTATGGAAGCAACACCAGCATGAAATGGGTTTCCATGGCCAAACAGCCGCACACAAGCCTAAGATCACCATGCGCAATGCCAGTGTCGGCTGGAGTGGTGTAAAGCTCATCGCAATTGGACTCTGGATCAGTGGAAACGCGTCCTCTGGAATGATGAATCAAGCTTCACCATCTGGCAGTCCGACGGACAAATCTGGGTTTGGCGGGTGCCAGGAGAATTCTAACTGCCCCAATGCATGCTGCTGACTATAACGTTTGGTGGAGGAGGAATAATGGTCTGGGGCTGTTTTTCATGGTTCGGGCTAGGCCCCTTAGTTCCAGTGAAGGGAAATCTTAATGCTACAGCATACAATGTGACATTCTAATCTAGACTAATCTGTTTCCAACTATGTGGCAACAGTTTGGGGCCCTTTCCTGTTTCCGCATGACAATGCCCGCATACACAAAGTGAGGTCCATAAAGAAATGGTTTGTGGAAATCGGTGTGGAAGAACTTAACTGGCCTGACCTCAACCCGATCGAACACCTTTGGGATGAATTGGAACGCCGACTGTGAGCCAGGCCTAAACGCCCAACATCAGTGCCCGACCTCACTAATGTGGCTGAATGGAAGCAATGTTCCAACAGCTAGTGGAAAGCCTTCCCAGAAGAGTGGAGGCTGTTATAGCATCAAAGGGGGACCAACTCCATATTAATGCCCATGATTTCGGAATGAGATGTTCGATGAGCAGGTGTCCACATACTTTTGTCCATGTAGTTTACTTAAATCACAGTGTTAAAGATGGGCTTGACTATGATTTGCATTTTATACTATCATGTCATGTTTCTGTGTGTACAGTAAAGACTTTCTTATATACATCTTTATATGCTCTTCTCTACATTTTGTGTTTACAGTCTGCAGTCCATGAAGACCTGCTGATATCCGGTGTTACTGGTGGGAGAGACTGGACCTCTGAAACAGGTGGTCACAAACCTTGGCTCCGGATCAGGACACTGGATCAGGAGCCTTCGCTCTTACTTCCCGAATCAGAACCAGGACCCAACCACGAGGAACAGAGACTCCACCACCACACAGAACACAACCAGTGGACAGGTGGACTGAACCACCTTAGTCCTGGTGGTCATCAGAGTGACAGAGGCTCCTGTCAGGGATCCAGTCTGCAGCCCAGACCCTTCTCTTTACAGTCTCAGTGCAGGGATGAAGCAGGGCCTGGGGCTGATAGAGATAGACCCTCCTGTTCCTACGATACAAACACCACAGTATCCATGATGAACAGAGCAGGTTACCCTGGGCTTCAGCCTTCACAGAGAGTGATGGGAGACCCCCCTGGTGGTAGTCTATCAGCAAGTCTGTCTTCTCCTTCTGAGTCTCGTCTAATGCCTGGTGACTGGGTTCATAGAAAGCCTGGACCTGGGTCTAGCCTTCCTCAGTTACCTCATAGTTACCCCACCAATACAGACAGGGTCAGGATGGGCGTTCACCACGAGAGGTACCTAGCCTATAACACAGCAGACAATCCCAACAACACCCAAACAATGGCTAGAGGTCAAGGAGGGAGCTCAAATACTCCTGTTTCTACCTTCTCTGGTGTCATTGGGTCACAACGTGGGAGGCCGAGCGTTAGGACCGACGCCAACAAGCCATACGCCTGCCCCACGTGTGGGAAGTGCTTCGCTGAAGCGTACTATGTGAAGATGCACCAGACTGTTCATACCAAGGAGAGGCCCTTCAAGTGCAAACTATGTTACAAGAGCTTCTCTTTCCTGAGTAACCTTATCAGACATAGGAGTGTCCACAATGGGGAGAAATCGTAGCAGTGTGGCTTGAGATGTACGCAGGGGATATCTGGGAACCATTCTTTAGCTGACATATTATAGTAAGAGGGTAATCAACCACATACCCTTCATTAACTTTTCATTTGAAACAGGCTTGTAAATACCTTGTTTTTAGAGAAACCGTAAACCTGGGCTAGAACTAGAACAGTTGAATATTTACCTTACTGAGGTGATGTAGTCATATTCTTTTCTATTCTGTTCTTGCTAACACCGCTCTTTCTTTCTCTCTGCTTGAAAGATACTGATCATAGGAGATCTGATGTGTAATGTCATAAGAAGTATTTCAAAAAACAGCGAGCATACCTTTTTCATTTAACCACACTCTTTGAGGTATGACGCAAACCAATAAGATCGGTAGGTGGAAACGGGAAGAGATGACTCTGACACAATGTCGGAAACGGATGTTTTGTTTGAAACTGCTGGCGAGTGAAGATGACAGTGAGAACGAGTGGGTTTCACTGGCGAAAAAGAAAGGAAACAAGAGAAGTAAAATTGTGATGTAAAATAGGAAACTGGTTTTTGGTCGAGGTGAAGGTTTTGGACCAATGGAACCTGGGAGATCCGTTTGAAGTCTCGATAAATGTCATGGATGCGTTGGGTGAAGTGGCGTCAGTGAGTCAGAAGAAGTGGGCTTATTTAGATTTTTTTGTGTGTGTCGAGACATGATCAGGTGTCTCGATCAATGAGAGAAGACTTGAAATAGACAAGATGGCGGCGTACACATTGTTGGATTACTTCATGGAGCAAAAAAAGTATTTTAATAACATAGCTTTTTCATCTGATTTCAAATGGACCCCTTGCAACTGGACACAGACATTTTATGGGACTCCTGTTTACACGAATCGAGGACGAAGACAATGATCTGTGCTACACCAAACAGTACCTATCCTGTAACACCCATTAATGGATACCAAAAGTCTTCGGATAAATCACATCTGGTGTAACAATCTGTAGCTAAGGTAGTACAAGGAATCCTGTACCCTGAACCTGTGTAGGGATTTGATTTGGATTGGACTGTGAGTGACTGAAGAAGTGGGATAGTGGGATTGATCTCTATTTGTATTTAGTGTATTGTCGTTTCTCTCCCCCCTCTTTCCCGCAATGGATTCTAGAGGGTCCACACGGGGAAAACCCTAAAGCTGCCGCCAGCACCACCTTCAGATGCACCTGACACGGGAGAGAGGCTGTAAGCCTGTACGCACTGCAGGAAGAGGTTCTCAGAGAGGAGATACCTCAGGATACACCAGCAGAAAAACCATCCCACTCTATAACATAGAAAGTAACCATTCCACTTGAGAGCTTCTGACGTTTAGATCAAACTCTGCATTAAAGACATTGATTAATTCTCATTGTTGTCAGCAGAAAATATAATTTGGTATAACGAGAGTAACAGATTTCAGTGTTGAATATTCCTGGGTAGGATGTTGCATCCAGACATAAAGAATCTTTTATATTGTGTTTGTACTGTGTTGGCTAAATGATGTTCACAAATGAATTTTTATTACTTCCATTCAACTACTTAATTTTTTCCAAAAGACACTTTTAATGAGAAAATGAATGCAGTTTATCAAGTTCATGCAGTTGTTTTGTTTAGACGTGTGTGTGGTTCTATTGCTAATACTCGTTTCAATGTGTCACTATGGGATTTGCTCGGGGGCGGATTATTTGTTTGAAGTATCCAATCACACAGCATTTGTTGGAGACAGAGAAGTCGAGTAGCGCCCACTGGTCAACAAGGATTATCCCTCATCTTGGTAGCCCCTCGATGGCCAGGGAAACTCTGGTTAGCGGAGATCAGTCTCCTGCTTTACATCGAGGTCTGGCAACTACTGTTACGCAGGGATCTTTTGACCCAGGCGAACTGAGAGATTTCCCACCCTCACCCAGAAACCATGGCCCTCTGGGCCTGGCCTGTGAGAGGGTACATCTGAATGTGACAGGCTTGCTTCTCTGAGTCATTGAGGCTATCCAGAGTGCAAGAGCCCCTTCTACACGTTCATTGTATGGAAACAAGTGATATGTTTTTGATGAATTGGTGAGACCAAAAACTGATTATTCCTTACCAATGCTCTGTATCCGAGGTTTTATGCTTCTCGCAGGACTTTTTGGACATAGACCTTGACAGTGGAGAACGCCTTCCCTATCTAGCCACTATCTCGGGCCTGTCATATAGGCTTCGACAACAACACAGTAGGGAACACCCTCTGTTATGTTGTTTCATGAAGGAAGCGCGTCGCTTATGCCCAGTCTCCAAGCCTTCAGCCCCGTCTTGGGGTCTGTCTATTGTGCTTGAGGTGATTTCACAGCAACCTTTTGAGCCGCTTGAAAACTTAGTTGAAAAATCTCTCCTTCAAGATGGCTTTGCTGATTGCCCTTACATCCGGAAAGCAAGAGAGTGAGCTGCACGCACTGCCAGTCCACCATTCGTGCCTACAGTTTGCCCCGGGGTTATCCAAGGTAACATTGTTACCCAACCCTGCCTTTATGCCGAAGGTCAGCAGCAATTACAATTGTCTCGCCCTAGAGCTTATGGCTTTCCACCCGCCACCCTTCACTTATATGGAAGAAGAGCGTCTCCACCGTTTATGTCCAGTACGTGCTTTATGCATCTACTTAGATAGAACGAGAGCATGGTATAAGAGTGACCAACTCTTCGTGTCTTGGGCATCCCCCCTGTAAGTGCTGATCTAGAATCAGATTTGCCTTTTAAATCATAATGAATAAGACTATTTAGACAGGCGGGGACCTGATCCTCGATCAGCACTCCTACTTTGACTCTTTGTGGATACAGGCCAGGGTCTTCAATCATTTTAAGTGTGGGACCACGCCTTTGAATTATCAAACCTTTCAAGTGTCAAGTAATCAAATCGACTTACATGTTTGCATTGTATCAAATGAACTAAGACGTTTTGTATAGTATCAAATCAACTAACATGAGGTTCTCAGAGGGGAGCTACCTCAGGACACACCAGCAGAAAACGCACACGGCCCATGTATAGAGTGATATGTAGTACTAGTTCGTTTATTTGTAGTTCATTCTGGTGGATTTGGATATTGTAGGGAACTGGATGAGGTGAACTGGTGAAAGAATGAGTATGATGAGACAGAGTAGATGATATGGTGATGGTTGGTGTGATGGTGTCTCTAAAAATGATTCACTAATGAAGAGTGACAACTATGTCCCTTTTGGTTGAGACTGGTGTTTTATAGTGAGATAATGATAGTGCCTTAATTCATGTTTACTTGACATGAAGTAGTGAAGCTGTGTGTAATGTTGAACCTTTTCCAAAGTATTAAAAAATGTATTCTATCAAAGCGAGGGTACCAGATTTACATAAAATATCGTGTTACCATAGTGTCACGTATCGGTTTGTGCAATAAAAGTACTGTACTTCATGTTATGTGATTGTATGACCATTTTGTCGAAATTAAATACAAAATTTACTCTGGTTATTTTTTTTATCATTGCAGGGACTGAGTTTCCCTTATCTCAGTCTAAACAAAACATTATACTTCATTCTTGAAACGACACATGGAAAAAATATATAATAATAAACTCAACTGACTGTGGTTAACATTTTATAATATCATGTTTCTGTGAGTACAGCAAAGACTTATCTAGTCCATGAGGATCTGCTGATATCTGGTGTTGCTCACCACAGTCTCAGTGCAGGGTTGGAGCAAGGAATGGGGCTGAAAGAGATAATCCCTCGTGTTCCTATGATACAAACGCCACAGTGTCCATGATGAACAGAGCAGGTCACCCTGGGCTTCAGCATTCACATAGAGTGGTGGGAGATCCCCCTGGTGGGAGTCTATCAGCAGGTCTGTCTTCTCCTTCAGGGTCTTGTCTAATGCCTGGTGACTGGGTTCATAGAAGGCCTGGTCCTGGGTCTAGCCTTCCTCAGTTACCTCAGGTTTACCCCACCAATACAGACAGGGTCAGGATGGGTGTTCACCACGAGAGGTGCCTAGCCTATAACACAGCACACAATCCCAACAACACCCAAACAATGGCTAGAGGTCAAGGAGGGAGCTCCTGCTTCTACCTCCTCAGGTGTCATTGGGTCACAACGTGGGAGGCCGAGCATTACGACGAACTCCGACAAGCCGTATGCCTGCCCACGTGTGGGAAGCGCTTTGCTAAGGCGAAATATGTGAAGCGGCACCAGACCGTCCCCACCAAGAAGAAGCCCTTCAAGTGCTTCTCCTTTCTGAGTATCCCTATGAGACATAGGAGTGTCCACAATGGGCACTGGGTAGTAGGTAGTAGGTAGGAGTTGCCCTTAATTAGATATTTTGTCATCCTCCCCTCTATCAACTTTCATCATGTCTATTATGTGTATTGTTATGAATCTCCCATGGCTGTTGCAAACATTGTCACTCAATAATTGACTTACTCAGCCACACAAGTCACACACTCAAAGTTGGCTGTATTTATACTGATGTACACTCACATATTTATGTGGACAGTGAAGCTAAAACTTTTAATTTGGTCCTATACTCAAGCATTTTGGATTTGCGATCAATGTTTCATTAGGCGACAGTACAGAATGACACCTTTTATTTGAGGGTATTTTCATACATCTGTTGTACTGTCTAGAAATTAATCACTTTATGTATCTAGTCCTCCCATTTGAAGGTGTCATACAGTGCATTCGGAAAGTATCTTTGTCTATGGAGATTGCATGGCTGTGTGCTCGATTGTATACACCTGAAAGCAACGGGTGTGGCTGAAATAGCCAAATCCACTAATTTGAAAGGATGTCCACATTCATTTGCATATAAAGTGCATTCAGACCCCTTGACTTTTTCCAAATTTTGTTACTGTGTGCTTAGCCTTATTCTAAAGTGGATTATATCGTTTTTTCCCTCATCAATCTACACACAATACCCCATAATGACAAAGAGAAAACAGGGTTTTAGAAATGTTTGCAAATTTATTACAAATAAAAAACTGAAATATCACATTTACATAAGAATTCAAATCCTTTACTCAGTACTTTGTTGAAGCACATTTGGCAGTGATTACAGCCTCAAGTCTTCTTGGGTATGACGCTACAAGCTTGGCACACCTGTATTTGTGGAGTTTCTCCCATTCTTCTCTGCCGATCCTCCTCTCAAGCTCTGTCAAGTTGGATGGGGAGTGTCACTGCACTGCTATTTTCAGGTCTCTCCAGAGATGTTCAAGCGGGTTCAAGTTCGGGCTCTGGCTGGGCCACTCAAGGACATTCAGAGGCTTGACCCAAAGCCACTCCTGCGTTGTCTTGGCTGTGTGCTTAGGGTTGTTGTCCTGTTGGAAGGTGAACCTTAGCCATAGTCTGTCCTGAATGCTCTGGAGCAGGTTTTCATCAAGGATCTCTTTGTACTTTGCTCCGTTCATCTTTCCCTTGATCCTGACTAGTCTCCCAGTCCCTGCCGATGAAAAACATCCTCACAGCATGATGCTGCCACCGCCATGCTTCACTGTAGGGATGGTGCCAGGTTTCCTCCTGTCACTCTCTGACCTAGGAGAGCTGTGTTTTCTCTGTTTAATTAGGTCAGGGTGTGATAGGTGGGTGGGCATTCTATGTTTTGTTTTCTATGTTTTGGCCGGGTATGGTTTCCAATCAGAGGCAGCTGTCTATCGTTGTCTCTGATTGGAAGCCATACTTAGGCAGCCTGTTTTTCCCTGTGTTTTTGTGGGATCTTGTTTTTGTGCATCTGTGTGTGAGCAGCTCCAGAACGTCACGTTTGTTTCAGTTTCACCTGTTTATTTGTTTTGTTCAAGTTCACAAATAAAATATGTGGAACTACCGGCACGCTGCGCCTTGGCTAATTTATGACAGGGAATTCGAAGACAGCACTCGTGACAGAAGATCCCACCAAAAGAAAGCCAAGCAGCGTGCGCTCACCAGGAAGACGAGCGGGACCAAGCAGTGTGGTGCAGAGGACTGGACCTGGGAAGAGAACCTGGATGGGGCAGGACCTTGGACTAGGCCGGGAGAGAATCCCCGCCTGCCGGAGGAGATAGAGGCAGCGAAGGCGGTACGGCGATACTGGGAAGAACGGCTAAGGGAGCTACAGGAGCCCGAGAGGCAGCGGCAAAAACATTTTTTTGGGGGGGCACATGGGTAGATTGGCTAAGGCGGCTCTAAGACCTGAGCCAACTCCCTGTGCTTACTGTGAGGAGCGAGTGACTGTACAAGCACCGTGTTATGCGGTGGTGCGCACAGTGTTGCCCATGCGCACTCACAGCCCGGTGCACTCGGTGCAAGCTCCTCACCGTTGTCGTGCTAAGGTTGGCACTCAGCCAGCTTGGAGTATGCCCGCTCAGCATTCCTGCCCTCCAGTGCGCCTCCAGAGCCCAGTACGTCCTGTGTCTGCTCCGCGCACTCTCCTTCCAGTGCGCCACCATAGCCCAGTACGTCCTGTGCCTGCTCCTCGCACTCCTCATCCAGTGCGCCTCCAGAGCCCAGTGCGTCCGGTGCCTGCTCCGCGCACTCTTCCTCCAGTGCGCCTCCATAGCCCAGTACGTCCTGTGCCTGCTCCGCGCACTCTCCCTCCAGCACGCCTCCATAGCCCAGTACGACCGGTGCCTGCTTTGAGCACTCTGTCCTCAGTGCGTCTCCCCAGTCCGGTGAGACCTGTTCCAGCTCCACGAATAAAGCCTCCAGTGATAATCGATGGTCCGAAGCCTGTAGAGATGATCCATGGCGCGAAGCCTCTAGTGATGATCCATGGCCCGGAGCCTGTAGGGATGTTCCATGGCACGAAGCCTCCAGAGGTAATCCATGGCCCGGAGCCTGTAGAGATAATCCACGGCGAGAAGCCTGTAGGGATTATCCATGGTCCGGAGCCTCCAGTGATGATCCATGGCGCGGAACCTGTAGAGATGATCCATGGCATGGAGCCTGCAGCAACGGTCCCTAGTCCGGAACCTATAATGACGCTTCCCAGTCCGGAGCCTCCGGCGACGCTCCTCAGTCCGGAGCCTCCAGCGACACTCCTCAGTACGGAGCCTCCAGCGACGCTCATCAGTACGGAGCCTCCAGCGACGCTCCCCAGTCTGGAGCTTCCAGCGACGCTCCCCAGTCTGGAGCTTCCAGCGACGCTCCCCAGTCCGGAGCCTCCAGCGACGCTCCCCAGTCCGGAGCCTCCAGCGACGCTCCTCAGTCCGGAGCCTCCAGCGACACTCCTCAGCCCGGAGCCTCCAGTGATGCTCCTCAGTCCGGAACTTCCAGCGGCGGCTTGCAGCCCAGAACCTCCAGCGGCAGCCTGCAGCCCAGAACCTCCAGCGGCGGCCTGCAGCCCAGAACCTTCAATGGCGGTCTGCAGCCCAGAGTCTTCAACGGCGGTCTGCAGCCCAGAGTCTTCAATGGCGGTCTGCAGCCCAGAGTCTTCAACTGCGGTCTGCAGCCCAGAGTCTTCACCGGCGGCCTTCAACCCAGAGTCTTCAGCGGCGGTTGGCGTTCCAGAGCTTCAGGCGATGATCCACGGTCTGGTTGCTCCGGACACACTGAAGCGGGGGGATCAGTGGGCGGGAGGGGGGCTACGCCCGGAACCAGAGCCGCCGCCAATTATAGATGCCCACCCGGACCCTCCCCAATAGGTTCAGGTTTGCGGCCGGGAGTACGCACCTTTGGGGGGGGGGGTACTGTCACGCTCTGACCTGGGAGAGCTGTGTTTTCTCTGTTTAGTTAGGTCAGGGTGTGATAGGTGGGTGGGCATTCTATGTTTTGTTTTCTATGTTTTGGCCGGGTATGGTTTCCAATCAGAGGCAGCTATCTATCGTTGTCTCTGATTGGAAGCCATACTTAGGCAGCCTGTTTTTCCCTGTGTTTTTGTGGGATCTTGTTTTTTGTCACGTCCTGACCAGTAAAGGGTTATTTGTTATTGTAGTTTGGTCAGGACGTGGCAGGGGGTGTTTGTTTTATGTGGTTCGGGGTTTGTTGGGATATGTATTTATGTAAGAGGGGTGTTTGTTTTATGTGTTCCAAGTGTAGCTGTTTGTCTCACAGGACTGTTTTCTCGTCGTTGTTTTGTATTACGTGTTTATTTTGGTTTTCTTCAAAATAAAGAAGATGAGTTTACACGTTCCCGCTGCGCCTTGGTCTACTCCTTCAGACGGCCGTGACAGAACTACCCACCACCAACGGACCAAGCAGCGGGCCCAGGAGGAGCAAGGATCCTGAGCCAGGGAGCAGGTGGAGGCAGCAAGGAGAGCAGAGATAAGAGAGGCTAAAGAAGACCGGGAACGCTACTGGGGAACACGGCTGGCAAGGAAGCCGGAGAGGCAGCCCCAATAATTTTTTTGGAGGGGGCACACGGGTAGTTTGGCTAGGGCAGGCAGTAGACCTGAGCCAAATCCCCATGCTTATTATGGGGAGGAGCGGATCAGAAGAGCACCGTGCTATGCGGAGGTGCGCACAATCTCGCCCATGCCCACGCACAGTCCGGTGAGAGTGGTTCCAGCCCCTCGCAAGTGCCGTGCTCGAGTGAGCACTCAGCCAGGACGGGTTGTGCAGGCTGTGCGCTCCAGATCTCCAGTGCTTGTTCATGGCCCGGTGTATCCAGTTCCTGCTCCTCGCACTAGCCTTGAGGTGCATGTCTCCAGTCTGGCACCTCCAAAGCCAGCACCACGCACTAGGCTTCCAGTGCGTCAGCCCAGTCCAGTAATCCTGTTCCCGCTCCTCGCACTAGCCTTGGGGTGCGTGTCTCCAGTCTGGCACCTCCAGTACCAGCCCCACGCATCAGGCCTCCAGTGCGTCAGCCCAGTCCAGTACGTCCTGTTCCTGCTCCTCGCTCTGGCCTTGAGGTGCGTCTTACCAGTCTGGCGCCTCCAAAGCCAGCCCCACACACCAGGCCTGTAGTGCGCCTGTCCAGTCCAGAGCTTCCGGAGACAGTTCCCCGTCTAGAGCTTCCGGCGACAGTTCCCCGTCCAGAGCTTCCGGCGACAGTTCCCCGTCCAGAGCTTCCGGCGACAGTTCCCCATCCAGAGCTTCCGGCGACAGTTCCCCGTCCAGAGCTTCCGGCGACAGTTCCCCGTCCAGAGCTTCCGGCGACAGTTCCCCGTCTAGAGCTTCCGGCGACAGTTCCCCGTCTAGAGCTTCCGGCGACAGTTCCCCATCCAGTGCTTCCGGCGACGTCCTACAGTCCAGAGCCTGCAAAGACGGCCCACAGTCCGGAACCGTCAGAGACGGCCCACAGTCCGGAACCGGCAGAGACGGCCCACAGTCCGGAACCGTCAGAGACGGCCCACAGTCCGGAGCCTGCAGAGACGGCCCACAGTCCGGAGCCTGCAGAGACGGCCCACAGTCCGGAGCCTGCAGAGACGGCCCACAGTCCGGAGCCTGCAGAGACGGCCCACAGTCCGGAGCCTGCAGAGACGGCCCACAGTCCGGAGCCTGCAGAGACGGCCCACAGTCCGGAGCCTGCAAAGACGGCCCACAGTCCGGAGCCTGCAGAGACGGCCCACAGTCCGGAGCCTACAGAGACGGCCCACAGTCCGGAGCCTACAGAGACGGCCCACAGTCCGGAGCCAGCAGAGACGGCCCACAGTCCGGAGCCGAGAGAGACGGCCCACAGTCTGGAGCCGAGAGAGTCACCCTACAGTCTGGAACCGGCGCAGCGAGAGTCGCCCTACAGTCCGGAATCGGCGCAGCGAGAGTCGCCCTACAGTCCGGAATCGGTGCAGCCAGAGTCGCCCTACAGTCCGGAATCGGCGCAGCCAGAGTCGCCCTACAGTCCGGAATCGGCGCAGCCAGAGTCGCCCTTCAGCCCGAGGTGTCCAGTGACGCGCATCAGCCTGAGGTCTCCAGCAACGCACATCAGCCCGAGGTCTTCAGCAATGCGCCATAGCCCAGAGACTTCGGGAAGGGTAACATTCAATAATTATTTAGTGGGGGTGGACAGGTTAGGTGGGGGTGTAAGACCGGAGCCTGAGCCACCTCCATAGTAGGTGGGTTGGGGAGGGGGGGTGTAGCACAAGAACCGTCGGTGACGGTGGCCACCCTCCCTTCCCTCCCTTTAGTTTGGGGTTATTTTTGTATTTTTTGTGTGAGGTGCATCCGGGGTCTGCACCTTTGGGGGTGTACTGTCACGTCCTGACCAGTAAAGGGGTTATTTGTTATTGTAGTTTGGTCAGGACGTGGCAGGGGGTGTTTGTTTTATGTGGTTCGGGGTTTGTTGGGATATGTATTTATGTAAGAGGGGTGTTTGTTTTATGTGTTCCAAGTGTAGCTGTTTGTCTCACAGGACTGTTTTCTCGTCGTTGTTTTGTATTACGTGTTTATTTTGGTTTTCTTCAAAATAAAGAAGATGAGTTTACACGTTCCCGCTGCGCCTTGGTCCCATCTTTACGACGAGCGTGACAGTTTTTGTGCAGCTGTGTGTGAGCAGCCCCAGAATGTCACATTTGTTTCAGGTTCACCTGTTTATTTGTTTTGTTCAAGTTCACAAATAAAATATGTGGAACTACTGGCACGCTGCGCCTTGGCTCATTTATGACAGGGAATTCGAAGACAGCACTCGTGACACCTCCAGACGTGACGTTTGGCATTCAGGCCAAAGAGTTCAATCTTGGTTTCATCAGACCAGAGAATCTTGTTTCTCATGGTCAGAGACCTTTAGGTGCCTCTTGGTAAAATCCAAGCGGGCTGTCATGTGACTTTTACTGAGGAGTGGCTTCAGTTTGGCCACTCTACCATAAAGGCCTGATTGGTGAAATGCTGCAGAGATGGTTGTCCTTCTGGAAGGTTCTCCCATTGCCACAGAGCAACTCTAGAGCTCTGGCAGAGTGGCCATCGGGTTCTTGGTCACCTCTCTGACCAAGCCCCTTCTCCCCCGATTGCTCAGTTTGGCCTGGCGTTCAGCTCTAGGAAGAGTCTTGGTGGTTCCAAACTTCTTCCATTTAAGAATGATGGAGGCCACTGTGTTCTTGGGGACTTTCAATACTGCAGAAATCTTTTGGTACCCTTCCCCAGATCTGTACCTTGACACAATCCTGTCTCTGAGCTTTACGAACAATTCTTTCAACCTCATGACTTGGTTTTTGCTCTGACATGCAATATCAACTGTGGGACCTTATATAAACAGGTGTGTGCTTTTCCAAATCATGTCCAATCAACTGAATTTACCAAATGTGGACTCCAGTCAAGTTGTAGAAACATCTCAAGGATGATCAATGGAAACAGGATTCACATGAGCTCAATTTTGAGTCTCATAGCAAAGGGTCTGAATACTGTGTAAATAAGGTATCTGTTTTTTATTTTTATAGATTTTCAAAAATGTCTAAAAAACAGTTTTTGCTTTGTCATTATGGGGTATTGTGTGTAGATTGATGAGGAACATTTTTTATTTAATCTATTTTAGAATAAGCCTGGAACATAAAAAATGTGGAAAAAAATCAAGAGGTCTGAATACTTTCCAAATGCACTGTATGTATCATGGTGACATCTAGATGATTATCAATATTAGTTATTTCTTGTGTGGGCTGCTATCCTACTTGAAATAAAATCACATGAGAGAAAAAATTGTAATGTTAGCTACCGCCAGCGACACGACCGTGATACCCAATAGGAAGCATTTCAAGTCAGCAGGCATGTCGAAACAACCCTGGTGCACTGGTCGCCGGCTTATCTTGTTGTGCAGCCCAATCAGCCACGCCAAACAGTCTTGAGTGGCAACAAATTTGCCAAATTAGCTGATTTGTTTTCCATACACCCACTGCTTTCGACACACCCACTCGCCCATACTCCGGTCGCCATATTGGGCTGCAGCTACCCATACTTTGGACGATAGCGAATGTTTCCGGTTTTCAGGGATATAGTATTTTCAACATAACTTCTGTTTCCTCTGAAAAACAGATGTGGGGAACCCGCCAGAGATACTTTTGAGGAGATGGGAAACTACATTGAAATCATTTCAGCACCCATTGTGTACGTTGCCCATGCGTCGTCAATGGGCTGCGTGGTGCATTCTGGGCGAGTGAATGGGAGTCAATTGGGCACTAGCTCAAAAACCCAACATTAATTTCTGTCTCGGGGCAGATAGGATATATTGTATGAGGTTGTGCAGTACTAGTATAGGGTGAGACAGATGGGGGTATTTGTGATGTTGCTCTGGGTACCAAGCTCTTAAACATCCTAATGTTGAAATGGAATTGTCAATCAGTAAAGCAGAAGCCAAGGCGTTGATCAAATCAGTGGTTAAAAACAAATGGAAAGAATTGTGGAAAAGGGAGGGAAAGGGAAGACACCTGTATAAGATTCAGGGAAAGGTGAGGGCAGGGAGGTCATCAGGCCGAGAGAGAAGGGAGGAAAGTGTAATCACATGGCTGAGACTGGGACACAGACGACTCAATAGTATGTTGAAATTGGTGAGGAAACATCCAACTGGGAGGTGTGATCATTGTTAGGAGGAGATGGAGACAGTGGAGCACTTTCTAGTTCAGTGCCAGAAATATGGGAGGGAAAGGGAGCGATTTATTAGATTTGAGGAGCACTGGGGTTGAAGAGCCAAGATTAAGTGAGTTGCTGGGGAAATCTTCAGGGGAATGTAATATTTAAATATGTATTTCGTTTCCTTAGGGAGATGAGAATATTGGGTAGGATTTAGAGCTTCCCTGTCTCTTGTCCACATACCAGTCCAGATGGTGGCGGTAAGGCACCTTAAGGTTGCTAACCTCCATATAAAGTCCACAGAAGAACCCAACATTAGCATGAATTTCGTCAACAATTAGTACAACATTACAAATATTTTCCAAGATATGAGATACTTAACTTGTTCTCTGTAATATTGTATAGCTTTGAAATCGTGACATTACGTAAGGATATAGGCAGGTATCTCCATTCATACCCTGACTGAGAAGGGATTGCGTGACGATCATTTTAGCAACTGCATGACGCAGCATGTGAACGTGATTGGTCGACAGTCTGCTGAGCTGGACGTTGTAAGTTCCTACATCCATTGACCAATGGGATTCCTATCTAATATATCTGGCAGAGCTCAGGCAGAGAGGAAGAGGCAAAGCGAGAGGGATAACTGGGCCCAAAATCTGGTGGCGTTTCTCGTTCACCAAGTGAGGAGTTGTGTATGGAGGTAAATGAGTGTCGAATTTGGTCAACAAAAAAATGAATGGCTTATTTGCTTGAATATATATGTCGTAATGCTTAGGTTGTTACGAGTGTACTGATAAGTAGTATACGTGACATCAAGGCAACTTTGAGAAAACACACTGTCGGAGATGTGCCTGTTGTTCACATGTATCTGGCAAGTCATGGTTTTGCCTTATGGAACGCCGTTTGGGTCTTAAAGCACGGGGTCAAAACGCAATATTTTTAATGCTACGTATATGGAACGACCTTTGGGTCTTGAAGCAGATGGTCAAAACGCAATATTTTTAATGCTACGTGTGTAAATAAAGCAGGTGCAGGCGCTAAATTAACGCGTGCACGTGTTAAGTTAACGTCTTCACGCGCTAAATTAACACCTATACGTGTCAAATAAGCGCGTGCACATGTGCTAAATAAACGGCTGCAAGCGGTCCTGAACACGACAAATTAACACCTACAGCTCCTAAATATACACCTACACACGCTAACTTAACACGTTCTTTAATATGCTAATTTTACCTGCCAATTTCCCTAGCTCCTCCTTTTATTAAATCGGTGTACAGTCAGTTTGATGCAACAACACCACAATTGAACTGCCATATCCGCTGCAAACAGACCCTAAATGGCTGCACTCGGCTTCTGCTCTCCGATAATCCTGGACTTGATGCCCTTCAGTCCACGTTAACAAGCTTGATTCTTTTTAAATACTATTATTACTTAATCATAAAGTTGATCCGCTAGCTAACACAGAGGACAGATCTGTGTATGGCAATGCAGCTATGTTGGAGGCTCAGACACTGAGACAGCAGTGCAAGTAACTTAGGCCTATGTGTCGCTAATATTGTAAGTCTGATTAGGCCATGGGAGTATTTTATACTTAGCTAGTATATGTAGAATATATATATTTTGTTGTAATGAATGCTGGTATTTAAATGGCTGGATTGCTAAATTAGTTACTAGTTCGCTTGATAATGTTCCTTAGCTGCACACCCCGGCCATAGCCAAAGTGAACGGCGCTGTCTTGTAATATTTTTACAGCCCTGCTAGTTACATAAAGGTGACTTATTATCGAGGAGTACTGACGTCAAGGAGGAGGAGGGTCCAGAGGTGCTGATGATGAAGGAGGAGGGTCTGGGGGACCCTGAGGGGACCATGGTCATGAAGGACAACCAGACTACACCTCCTGGCCACGGAGGAACAAGCTGAGCAGCACAGGACCACACACAGTCTCACTGAGGTGAGCCCACTGTAAACTACTGTCTGAATGGTATTTGGTCAGGGCCCGTATCCACAAAGTGTGTCCTGATCTAGCATCAGTTTAGCCTTTTAGATCTTAATGAATAAGACTATGTAGACAGGTGGGGACCTGATCCTTGATCAGCACTTCTACTCTGAGACTCTTTGTGAATACAGGGCCAGGTCTTGATTAATTTTGTCTTAAGTGTGAGACCATGCCTTTGAATGATCAAACGATTAAAGAATGGCAAGTAATCAAATCAACAAACATGTTTGCATAGTACTCATAGTACTCAATCCCTCATTGCCCAATCAACGTGCTCCATTGCAGGTTGCTCATATCAGATTTCTTGATCCAACATCCTCTCACTCTGTATCTTTTACAGTCAGTAGACATGGAGGATGGGAAGCCTGATCTGCTGCTGGTCAAAGAGGAGACGATAGAAGATGAACCAGAGAGCATTGATCTGCTGAGTGGACGAAAGATGGGGGAACAAGGTAAGGGAGAAATACATATAGGATACAGCAAATTACTGTATGTTTACATACAAAAATACATATTATAATGTATGAACTTGACCAGGTAATTGACAAAACTCCATATCTAGAGATACCTCTGCCATGTTTGTAAAGTCTATTTTGTAACTTCTTCCTGTAGGTGGTTGGCTGGAAGCTAACAGAGGAGACTGGGTGGCCATTTTCGATTTCCAGACCCAGACAGGTGCAGTCAAGGGCCAAGGCGTCAACATCACCAAGCAGGCCAGGACCAGAGTCGACATGGTGTCCTGTGTGAATTCAAGTATGCTCTCTCTAATTCTCTCTTTCTCTATTTCTTTCTTTCCCTCTCTCGGAGGACCTGAGCCCTAGGACCATGCCTCAGGACTACCTGGCATGATGACTCCTTGCTGTCCCCAGTTCACCTGGCCGTGCTGCTGCTCCAGTTTCAACTGTTCTGCCTGCGGCTATGGAACCATGACCTGTTCACCGGACGTACTACCTGTCCCAGACCTGCTGTTTTCAACTCTCTAGAGACAGCAGGAGCGGTAGAGATACTCTCAATGGTCGGCTATGAAAAGCCAACTGACATTTACTCCTGAGGTGCTGACCTGTTGCACCCTCAACAACTACTGTGATTATTATTATTTGACCATGCTGGTCATTTATGAACATTTGAACATCTTGGCCATGTTCTGTTATAATCTCCACCCGGCACAGCCAGAAGAGGACTGGCCACCCCTCATAGCCTGGTTCCTCTCTAGGTTTCTTCCTAGGTCTTGGTCTTTCTAAGGAGTTTTTCTTAGCCACCGTGCTTCTACACCTGCATTGCTTGCTGTTTGGGGTTTTAGGCTGGATTTCTGTACAGCACTTTGAGATATCAGCTGATGTGATATTTGATTTGATTTGACATAGTGGATGGGACAGTGCCTGTAACTCTGGGCTGGGGAACAACACTGTTAACCATGACCAGAAACAGACAGTAGAACACAAAACAACAAACAAAATTAGTCTCTATGACAACAGACTGGTCCGCGGGGACGGGGAGGTGTCCGTATGCGGCAAAAGAGAACAGAAACAGACTCGGCTAGCGATGCGCCGTCCTGCTCCTATAGTTGTGATTCAGAGAGACTGATGGCGTCTCAGATTAACCCCCTAACAGGTTCTGCCTTCAGCCTGCCTTCTATAGGATCTATCAATTTTTTTAAATATTTTTTTTATTTCACATTTATTTAACAAGTAGGCCAGTTGAGAACAAGTTCTCATTTACAACTGCAACCTGGCCAAGATAAAGCAAAGCAGAGCGACAAAAACAACAACACAGAGTTACACATAAACAAATGTACAGTCAATAACATAATAGAACAATCTATGTACAGTGTGTGCAAATGTAGAAGATTAGGGAGGTAAGGCAATAAATAGGCCATAGAGGTGAAATAATTACAATTTAGCATTAACACTGGAGTGACAGATGTGCAGATGATGATGTGCAAGTAGAGATACTGGGTGCAAAAGAGCAAGAAGATGAATAACAATATGGGGATGAGGTGTGCTATTTACAGATTGGCTGTGTACAGGTACAGTGATCGGTAAGCTGCTCTAACAGCTGATGCTTAAAGTTAGAGAGGGAGAGATGAGTCTCCAGCTTGAGTGATAAAAAAAAAAAAAAATTGTTCCAGTCATTGGCAGCAGAGAACTGGAAGGAAAGGCGGCTAAAGGAAGTGTTGGCTTTAGGGATGACCAGTGAAATATACCTGATGGAGCGTGTGCTACGGGTGGGTGTTGCTATGGTGACCAGTGAGCTGAGATAAGGCAGGGCTTTACCTAGCAAAGACTTATAGATGACCTGGAGCCAGTGGGTTTGGCGACGAATATGAAGCGAGGGCCACCCAACGAGAGCATACAGGTCGCAGTGGTGGGTAGTATATGGAGCTTTGGTGACAAAACGGATGACACTGTGATAGACTACATCCAGTTTGCTGAGTAGAGTGTTGGAGGCTATTTTGTAAATGACATCGCTGAAGTCAAGGATCGGTAGAATAGTCAGTTTTACGAGGGTATGTTTGGCAGCATGAGTGAAGGAGGCTTTGTTCGGAAATAGGAAGCCGATTCTTCTAGATTTAATTTTGTATTGGAGATGTTTAATGTGACTCTGTAAGGAGAGTTTACAGTCTAACCAGACACCTAGGTATTTGTAGTTGTCCACATATTCTAAGTCAGAATCGTCCAGAGTAGCAATGCTAGTCGGGCGGGCGGGTGAACATGGACCCTTCGACAACACAGACACTCCCTGGCCTTTATCCTCCTCACACTCTCGTAATGTTAAATCAGACCTCAGACAATGCCAGTGCCTCAACACTAAATGGCAACACAAGCCAAATGACAGTAGTAGTTGTGCTATCAGTAACTCCAGTGGCAAATTAGAAGCGCTTCCCTTGTCCGTTCTGTGGGAAAGCCTTAGTTGGAAGTGTTTTTGAGAAAGTTGCTGCTTGCAGTGCAACCATCCATTTAAAGTCTCCCAGTTTTCACCACACACAGTAGGTGGCAGCAATACACCTTTTTGGTGTAGCCCAACTTGAAGAAGTAAACAGATGGGAAAATCTGTACTGGAGATAGTGTCATATAATGGGAACAGAAGGGAGGCGGTTATGTTATTTAGGATGAGATAAGGGCGTATGGGATTGAATTGATGGGGAAACATGGAAGAGGAAACGGTTGAACATGTATTATTATTTTGTGAAATGTATGATATAGAAAAGGAGAGGTGTTTGACAGGGTCAATCAAATTTGATTGGTCACATACACATATTTAGCGGATGTTAGTGCGAGTGTAGCGAAATGCTTGTGTTCCTAGCTCCAACAGTGCAATATTATCTAACAATTCACAACAATACACAAATCTAAAAGTAAAAGAATGGAATTAAGAAATATATAAATATTAGGATGACCAGTGTCAGAGTGGCATTGACTAAAATACAGTAGAATAGAATACAGTATATACATATGAAATGAGTAAATCTGAACGTAAACATTATTAAAGTGACCAGTGATTCCATATATATATATATATATATATATATATATATATATATATATATATATATGCGCAGCAGCCTCTAAGGTACAAGGTTGAGTAACCGGGTGGTAGCCGGTTAGTGATGGCTATTTAACAGTGATGGCCTTGAGATAGAAGCAGTTTTTCAGTCTCTCTGTCCCAGCTTTGATGCACCTGTACTGACCTCGCCTTCTGGATGGTAGCGGGGTGAACAGGCAGTGGCTCGGGTGGTTGATGTCCTTGATGATCTTTTTGCCCTTCCTGTGACATTGGGTGCTGCTGTTATTGTCTTGGAGGGCAGGCAGTGTGCACCCATTGGTGCGTTGGGCAGACCGCACCACCCTCTGGAGAGCCCTGTGGTTGTGGGCAATGCAGTTGCCGTACCAGACGGTGATACAGCCTGACAGCATGCTCTCAATTGGGCATCTGTAAAAGTTTGTGAGGGTCTTAGGGGCCAAGCCAAATTTCTTCAGCCTTATGAGGTAGAAGAGGCGCTGTTGTGCCTTCAGCACACTGTCTGTGTGGGTGGACCATTTCAGATTGTCAGTGATGTGTACGCTGAGAAACTTGAAGCTTTTCACCTTCTCCACTGCAGTCCCATTTTGGGTGGGGGTAATGGAAGTAGGAAGGTTTGAAGGGAATTATTTTATTTTATTATGAATTCAGGGTTAGTTAAGATAATATAGTGGAATAGATAGTTCGTAATGGGCCTCACACTCCAGTACAGTAGGTGGCGGTGTATGCACATGGCAGTTGGTTGCGATTCACCAATAAAACTTAAAAGAAGAAAAAGAAAACAGAACTGAAAAGCCTTTTTGTTGTTATTATTTTGATGTTTATTAACTAACACCCTGGAACTCAAAATATGATCAATTTAAATTCACAGCATCGCATACCCCAGGTAATCTTTAATTCGTGTTGGAAACAGGACTTGGTTGATAGATGTTATCTAGGTAACGCTAGTTAGCTGTTAACTGCTAATGTTAGCTAACAATGGATAACTGTATGGTTTTTCACACTCAAATAGCCTCCATTATGGAGGTGCTAGCGAATGCAGCCGTGGCAGATATCTGTAAACTCGTAGACGACGACTATGCAGTGTTTCGTTTGGAAATAACTCAAAGCCAGAAAGAAAACAGGGCATTGCGGAGGAAACTACAGCTACTGGAACTGAAGGTGTCACGGGAGCGCGCAGAGAGGACAATGCAAGAGCGCATCCTCACAAGTCGTCCCAGAACTGTCAAGATCCTCGACCGATACAGAGTAATGGCAAGAGGTAAATGTAGCAGGAGACTGCGGGACCTGTCGCCCCCTTCTCCTCTGCGCTTGTGTGGCTTTAGATGTGTCAACACCAACGGGTCTTGGTCAATTTTTGGGTTGTATGCAATAATAATAATAATGATTACTTAGCTATCTTGCGCACAGACACCTTATCATATTCTAACCAGGTTCTTGATTTACTGCATTTACTATTATTTACTCAATGAAAACAATGTGATGCCTGGAACACAATACATTTATCAATAAATAGTATATCAATAAGTTATGAGAAGCATTACCTTACAAGCATTACCTTACATCCTTGCCAATTCTAGACAGTGTCAAAATGGTCAATAGTGTACAATATAGTGTTGAACAGTAGCTAACCTATCCACCTCTTTCCCCCCAATCACTCTCTCAGGTGAAGGACATCTCACTGGAGGCCACAGGAGCTTTGTGAAGCCAGCAGGGCACAATACATGGAAAGATGACCAACCAATCACTGTTGATGAGGGGAGTGGAACCTCAACCCAGAACGTTATCGTGATAGAGGTCAGTGTAATAGTTTTGAATAAAAAATGTATTACTTGGTAAATCAAATGTGGCCGTTTATTTCAGAAAGGCTCCCCTCAGGTATTCACTTGCTTCCATGTACATCCTTATTTATCTGCCATAGCGGAGCTTGTGAGACTTCCCTATGACATTGATATCCAATTCAACTCATGTACTCCCCTCTTCTTTGTCAGTCTGCAGATGCAGAGGCTGCAGGTCCTGGAGTCAAACTAGAAAGGTCTGAAGGAGAGGAGGACCCACGGCACAGCAGAGACATCCAGACTGGGGCAGCATCTGGAGTGGCGCCCCCTGTAGCCACGGAGGACCTATCCACCGCTGCTGCGCTCCAGGCCAGGAACCGACGCAGCATCACGGAGGTCAGTCGAACGCTGTCCGATACACAGGCTCTTACACACACGATCTGAACACAGATCAGACCCCAAGAGACTAGGGCCTCCGGTCTGACCTCCTGATCCTGGCTTCTACTACTGACCGGTATTTCACCAGAGCCAGAGGACAGTTAATTCCCGTGGGGATGGTGATGATGACACGTTAGACACTGGTGGTGATGATCTGTCTTGTTTTTACACTACAGAGATGGACCCTGGCAACATATCCTTTGGTTTAGAGACACAGACTGATCTGTCTAGAGGGGACTGGAACTGGTACATTTCTGCATGGACCTCGCATAGTGCACGGGGGCATTGTCTTGCTGAAACAGGAAAGGGCCTTCCCCAAACTGTTTCCGCAAAGTTGGAAGCACCGAATCATCTAGAATGTCATTGTTTGGTGTAGCGTTAAGATATCCCTTCACTGAAACTAAGGGGCCTAGCCCGAACCTTGAAAAACAGCCCCAGACCCTTATTCTTCCTCCACCAAACTTTACAGTTGGCACTATGCATTCGGGCTGGTAGCATTCTCGTGGAATCCGCCAAACCCAGATTCGTCCGTCGGACTGCCAGATGGTGAAGCGTGATTTATCACTCCAGAGACGCGTTTCCACTGCTCTAAAGTCCAATGACGGCGAGCTTTACACGACTCCAGCTGACGCTTGGCATTACTCATGGTGATCTTAGGCTTGTTTGCGGCTGCTCGGCCATGGAAACCCATTTCACGACAAACAGTTCTTGTGTAGACGTTGCTTCTAGAGGCAGTTTGGAACTCGGTAGTGAGTGTTGCAACTTGCGGCTGAGCCGGACAATAACAGCACTTACAGTTGACCGGGAGGCTCTAGCAGGGCACTCTTATGTAGGTGTCATAACCAGCCATAAAATAACGCAATACATGTCACAACGTGTTATGACACTGGGTGTCAAGTGAAGTGTTACCAAAAATCCTTCTTGACATCACTAAGGGATCATAGCGTTCACCTGCATTCACCTGGTCAGTTTATGTCATGGAAAGAACAGGTGTTCATAATGTTTGGTATACACTCAGTGTATGAGGCACGTATAGCCTAAAAGTCTGTTTCATATTGTGTTTGTACTGTGTATTCGATGTTTGCAAATTTTCCAAAGACACTTTTTTAATGAGAAAATGAATGCAGTTCATTAAGTTCAGGCAGATATTTTTGTTGAGACATGACAAGTATGTGTGGTTTTCATGTGGTGTATTTAAAACTTGTTTATGTTCAATGAACACAAAGTGGGACTTTTCATTCTAAGACTTTTATTGGGACTCTCTTTAGCATACATCACATCTGATCTCACCCTATTCTGCATACACACAACAGCGCTTTATTACCAATATACACCGAGTGCACAAAACATTAGGAAAACCTGCTATTTCCATGACATAGACTGACCAGGTGAATGCAGGTAAAAGCTATGATCCCTTTTTGATGTCACCTATTAAATCCACTTCAATTGGTGTAAATGAAGGGGAGGAGACAGGTTAAAAATTATTTTTAAGCATTGAGACAATTGAGACATGGATTGTAAAATATTTAAGTGCCTTTGAATGGGGTATGGTAGTAGGTGCCAGGTGCACCCGGTTTGAGTGTGTCAAGAACTGCAACGCTGCTTGATTTTTCACGCGTGTATCAAGAATGGTCCACCACCCAACAGGACATCCAGCCAACTTGACACAACTTTGGGAAACATTGGAGTCAACATGGGCCAGCAATCCTGTGGAACACTTTCACCACCTTATAGAGTCCATGCCCCGATAAATTGTATTTGGAAGGTGTTCCTAATGGTTTGTACACTCAGTGAACACTCACCATATATACAGTGGGGGGGAAAAGTATTTGATCCCCTGCTGATTTTGTATGATTGCCCACTGATAAAGAAAGGATCAGTCTATAATTTTAATGGTAGGTTTATTTGAACAGTGAGAGACAGAATAACAACAAAAATATCCAGAAAAACGGATGTCAAAAATGTTATAAATTGATTTGCATTTTAATGAGGGAAATAAGTATTTGACCCCCTCTCAATCAGAAAGATTTCTGGCTCCCAGGTGTCTTTTATACAGGTAACGAGCTGAGATTAGGAGCACACTCTTAAAGGGAGTGCTCTTAACCGCAGCTTGTTACCTGTAAAAAAGACACCTGTCCACAGAAGCAATCAATCAATCAGATTCCAAACTCTCCACCATGGCCAAGACCAAAAATCTCTCCAAGGATGTCAGGGACAAGATTGTAGACCTACACAAGGCTGGAATGGGCTACAATACCATCGCCAAGAAGCTTGATGAGAAGGTGACAACATTTGGTGTGATTATTCGCAAATGGAAGAAACACAAAAGAACTGTCAATATCCCTTGGCCTGGGGCTCCATGCAAGATCTCACCTCGTGGGGTTGCAATGATCATGAGAACGGTGAGGAATCAGCCCAGAACTACACGGGGGGGATCTTGTCAATGATCTCAAGGCAGCTGGGACCATTGTCACCAAGAAAACAATTGGTAACACACTACGCCATGAAGGACTGAAATCCTGCAGCGCCCGCAAGGTCCCCCTGCTCAAGAATACATATACATGCCCATCTGAAGTTTGCCAATGAACATCTGAATGATTCAGAGGACAACTGGGTGAAAGTGTTGTGGTCAGATGAGACCAAAATGGAGCTCTTTGGCATCAACTCAACTCGCCGTGTTTGGAGGAGGAGGAATGCTGCCTATGACCCCAAGAACACCATCTCCACCGTCAAACATGGAGGTGGAAACATTATGCTTTGGGGGTGTTTTTCTGCTAAGGGGACAGGACAACTTCACCGCATCATTTGACGGGGCCATGTACTGTCAAATCTTGGGTGAGAACCTCCTTCCCTCAGCCAGGGCATTGAAAATGGGTCGTGGATGGGTATTCCAGCATGACAATGACCCAAAACACACGGCCAAGGCAACAAAGGAGTAGTTCAAGAAGAAGCACATTAAGGTCCTGGAGTGGCCTAGCCAGTCTCCAGACCTTAATCCCATAGAAAATCTGTGGAGGGAGCTGAAGGTTCGAGTTGCCAAACGTCAGCCTCGAAACCTTAATGACTTGGAGAAGATCTGCAAAGAGGAGTGGGACAAAATCCCTCCTGAGATGTGTGCAAACCTGGTGGCCAACTACAAGAAACGTCTGACCTCTGTGATTGCCAACAAGGGTTTTGCCACCAAGTACTAAGTCATGTTTTGCAGAGGGTTCAAATACTTATTTCCCTCATTAAAATGCAAATCATTTTATAACATTTTTGACATGCGTTTTTCTGGATTTTTTTGGTTGTTATTCTGTCTCTCACTATTCATATAAACCTACCATTAAAATTATAGACTGATCATTTCTTTGTAAGTGGGCAAACGTACAAAATCAGCAGGGGATCAAATACTTTTCCCCCCCACTGTACCTACAAATACCCATACACTAGTCAGGCTTGTCTGATGATTACTTGACTTATCATTGCTGACTTTTTACCCACAACATCATATTTATGTCCACCATGATGGGTTTAACAACAATGAAGTAATTCTGTAACTACAGTATAGGACTCATGTAGTGGGGATGGGTAAACACTCCATCATTAAAGTGTGTTTATTATCTGTGTGTACGTACCTGAGGGAGTGTATGTCTGTATAATCTGTATCACCTGTCTCTTCCAGGAGGAGGAGGGTCCAGAGGTGCTGCTGGTGAAGGAGGAGGGTCTGGGGAACCCTGAGGGGACCATGGTCATGGAGGACAACCAGACAACACCTCCTCCTGAACCCACAGAGGAACCAGCTGAGCAGCACAGGACCACACACAGTCTCACTGAGGTGAGCCCACTGTAAACTACTGTCTGAATGGTATTAGTTCAGGGTCTGTATCCACAAAGCCTCTCAGAGTAGGAGTGCCCATCTAGGGTCAGTTTAGCCTTTTAGATTATAATGAATAACATATGTAAAGATCCTAGATCTGCACTCTTACTCTGAGACTCTTTGTAGACCATGCCTTTGAATTATAATGCCCATTATTATAATTATAATACCCCAGTATTTCTACTTTGCACACTCATCTACTGTCAAATTTTCCATTCCAGTGTTTTAATTTCTATATTGTATTTACTTCGCCACCATGGCCTTTTTTGCCTTTACCTCCCTTATCTCACCTCATTTGCTCACATTGTATATAGACTTATTTTTCTACTGTATTATTGACTGTATGTTTGTTTTACTCCATTTGTAACTGTGTTGTTGTATGTGTCGAACTGCTTTGCTTTATCTTGGCCAGGTCGCAGTTGTAAATGAGAACTTGTTCTCAACTCGCCTACCTGGTTAAATAAAGGTGAAATAAAAAAAATTAACTATTAAAGAGGGTCAAGTAATCAAATTAACTAATATGTTTGCATACTGTAGCAGTCCCTCATTGTCCAATCAGAAGATGCTCCATAGCAGGATGCTCATATCAGATTTCTTGATCCAACATCCTCTCACTCTGTATCTCTTACAGTCAGTAGACATGGAGGATGGGAAGCCTGATCTGCTGCTAGTCAAAGAGGAGACAATAGAAGATGAACCAGAGAGCATTGATCTGCTGAGTGGACTAAAGATGGGGGAGCAAGGTAACGGAGAAATACATATAGCCTACATACAGTAATAGATCTTCAATGGGAATAGGGATGCACATGGATAATATTCTTACTTCATTCATAAAATGAAATCAATACAACTTATGTTTACATACAAAACCACACATTATAATGTATGAACTTGACCAGGTAATTGACGAAAGAAACTCCATATGTAGAGTTCTCTTCCATGTTTGTAAAGTCTCTTTTGTAACCTCTTCCTGCAGGTGGTTGGCTGGAGGCTAACGGAGGAGACTGGGTGGCCATCTTGGATTCCCAGACTCGGACTGGTGCAGCCAAGGGCCTTGGGGACGACGTCATTGAGCAGGCCAGGACCAGAGGCGACATGGCTGAGGTCAGTGGCTGGGACAGCATCTTCAACTCTGGGCTGGGGAACAACATTGTTAACCACAACTAGAAACAGACAGTCGAACACAAAACAACATCCTAATTTAGTCTCCATGACAGCAGACTGGCTGAGACCAGGGCGAGGTGTAGATTTGGTCTGCGGGGACGGTGAGGTGTCCGTATGTGGCGGGAGAGAACAGACACAGACTCGGCTAGCGATGCTCCATCCTGCTCCAATAGTTGTCATTCAGAGAGACTGATGGCACCTCAGGTTAACCCCCTAACAGATGCTGCCTTCAGCCTGCCTTCTATAGGATCTATCAACTGGAACATGGACCCTGTGACAACACAGACACTCCCTGGCCTTCATCCTCCTCACACTCTCCTAATGTTAAACCAGACCTCAGACAATGCCAGTGACTCAACACTAAATTGACAAATGAGAGAAGTTGAGACGGAACAGGTGGAGATCCACCAGAGGATACACACGGAGGAGAAACCGTTCAGCTGCCACCTGTGCCGGGCCAGTTCCTCCCACTTATCCAGCCTGTAGAGGCACCAGAGGGTCCACACAGGGGAGAAATCCTACAGCTGCCCCCAGTGTGAGAATCAAATCAAATGTATTTATGAATCCCTTTTTACATCAGCAGATGTCACTAAGTACTTATACAGAAACCCAGCCTAAAACCCCAGGGTTTAGAGCTTGAGGTAGTCACCTCATACAAGTACTTGGTAGTATGGCTAGACGGTGCACTGTCCTCCTCTCAGCATCATCTCTGTATACCTGTCACAAGACCCACTGGTTGATGCTTATTTATAAAACGCTCTTAGGCCTCACTCCCCCCCCCATCTGAGATATCTACTGCAGCCCTCATCCTCCACATACAACACCCGTTCTGCCAGTCACATTCTGTTAAAGGTCCCCAAAGCGCACACATCCCTGGGTCACTCCTCTTTTCAGTTTGCTGCAGCTAGCGACTGGAACGAGCTGCAACAAATTCTCAAACTGGACAGTTTTATCTCAATATGATCAAATTGTTTGGTTCTAGATACTAGCAGCTGTATTTAGCACTAACTGAAGTTTATTTAGTGCTTTATCCGGGTAGCCGGAGAGTAGAGCATTGCAGTAGTCCAATCTAGAAATGATAAAACATGGATTAGCTTTTCTGCATAATTTTGGGACAAAAGGTTTCGGATTTTTGCAACGTTACGAAGATGGAAAACATTTGCCCTTGAAACATTCTTGATATGTTTGTCAAAATTGATCAGGGTCCAAAGCAACTCCGAGATCCTTCAGTTTTATTTGAGACGACTGTACAACCATCCAGATCAAACAGCAGATCTCTTTGTTTCTTAGGACCTAGAACTTTGTCCGAGGTTAAATGTAAAACATTTGCCGCCATCCACTTCCTTATGTCTCAAACAGGCTTCCAGGGTAGGACATTTTGGAGCTTCACTATGTTTCATCAAAATGTAGAGGCACCAGAGGGTCTACATTGTTTGTATTTCATTCTGTTGGTTTTGGATGTATAGGTAACTGGATAAGGTAACCTGAGGAAAGAATGAGTTGATGAGACAGAGTAGATGATATGTAATGGAAAGGGAAAGGTGGATACCTAGTCAGTTGTACAACTGAATGCATTCAACTGAAATGTGTCTTCTGCGTTTAACCCAACCCCTCTGAAACAGAGAGGTGCAGGGGGTTGCCATAATCGACATCCACGTCTTCAGCGCCCAGGGAACAGTGGGTTAATTGCCTTGCTCAGGGGTTGGTGTAAGGGTGTCTGTAAAAATGCTTCACTGGTGAAGTATAAACGCAATATGTAAAGTGTTGGCCCGTTTCATGAGCTGATATAAAAGATCCCCAAAATGTTCAATACACACAAAAAGCTTATTTCTCTCCAATTTTGTGCACAATTTTGTTTACATTCCTGTTAGTGAGCATTTCTCCTTTGCCAAGATAATTCATCCACCTTAGAGGTGTGGCACATCAAGAAGCTGATTAAATAGCATGATCATTACACAGATGCACCTTGTGCTGGGGACAATAAAAGGCCACTCTAAAATGTGCAGTTTTGTCATACAACACAATGCCACAGATGCTTGCAATTGGCATGCTGACTGCAGGAATGTCCACCAGAGCTGTTGCCAGAGAATGTAATGTTAATTTCTCCTCCAACATTGTTTTAGGGAGTTTGGCATTACGTCCAACCGGCCTCACAACCGTAGACCACGTGTATGGCGTTGTGTGGGCAAGCGGTTTGCTGATGTCAACATTGAACAGAGTGCTCCATGGTGGGGTTATGGTATGGGCAGGCATAAGCTACGGACAACAAACACAATTGCATTTTATTAATGGAAATTTGAATGCACAGAGATACCGTGACGAGATCCTGAGTCCCATTGTCGTGCCATCATCACCTCATGTTTAACCATGATAATGCACTGCCCCATGTCACAAGGATCTGTACACAATTCCTGGAAGCTGAACATTTCCCAGTTCTTCCATGGCCTGCATACTCACCAGACATGTCAGCCATTGAGCATGTTTGGGATGCTCTGGATCGACGTGTGCGATAGCGTGTTCCAATTCTCGCAAATATCCAGCACCTTTGCAACAGGCATTAAAGAGGAGTGGGACAAGCTTCCACAGGCCACAATCAACAGTCTGATCAACTCTATGTGAAGGAGATGTGTCGCACTGCATACTGACTGGTTTTCTGATCCATGCCCCTTCCATTATTGTTTAAGGTATCTGTATATGTGACCAACAGATGCATTTCTGTATTCCCAGTCATGTGAAATCCATGGAGTAGGGCCTAATTTATTTATTTACATTGACTGCTTTTCTTATATGAACTGTAACTCTGTAAATCTTTTAAATTGTTGCACGTTGCGTTTATATTTTTGTTCAGTATATGTTCCTTTAGGATGATACTGTTTTTTTAATAGTGAGTTGAGGATATTGCCTTAATTCATGTTTACTTGACACAAAGTATTGAAGGTCTTTGTAATGTAATGTTTAACTTTGTCCAAAGTTTTCAAAAATGTATTTTAACAAAGCAAGGGAACCAGATTTACAGAAAAATGTAGTGTTACCAAAGTGAGAAAGTTATTCTTCTTGCCACGTATTGTTTTGTGCAATGAAAGTACCGTACTTCACGTTATGTGAGTGTATATATACCATTTTGTTGAAATTCAATACAAAATTGACTGTGCTGACTGACTTGGTTATTTTTGCATCATTACAGGGACTGAGTTTTCCTTATCTCAGTCGAACCAAAACATTATACTTAATTCTTGAATCAACACATATGGACATTTTTTATAATGAACTCCAATGGATCCATATTGATTGTTAGGTAATTTAATCACAGTGTTAGAGATGGGCTTGACTGTGGTTATTAATATTCACGTTTCTATGTGTACAGCAAATCATTTCTTATATAAACTTTCATGCTTTTCCGTCCAATTTGTGTTTACAGTCTGCAGTCCATGAGGAACTGCTGATATCCGGCGTTGCTGGCGGGAGAGACTGGACCTCTGAAGTGGCCGGTCACAAACCCTGGCCCCAGATCAGGACCCTGGATCAGGAGCCGTTGCTCTTCCTTCCCGAGTCAGAACCAAGACCGAACCACGAGGGACAGAGACTCCACCACCACACAGAACACAACCAGTGGACAGGTGGACTGAACAACCTCAGTCCTGGTGGTCATGCGAGAGACAGAGGATCCAGTCTGCAGCCCAGACCCTTCTCTTCCCAGTCTCAGTGCAGGGATGAAACAGGACCTGGGGCTGATAGAGATAGACCCTCCTGTTCCTATGATACAAACACCACAGTATCCATGATGAACAGAGCAGGTCACCCAGGGCTTCAGCCTTCACAGAGAGTGATGGGAGAACCCCCTGGTGGGAGTCGAACAGCAAGTCTGTCTTCTCCTTCAGGATCTCATCTAACGCCTGATGATTGGGTTCATAGAAATCCTGGACCTGGGTCTAGCCTTCCTCAACTACCTCATGGTTACCCCACCAATACAGACAGGGTCAGGATGGGTGTTCACCACAAGAGGTATCTAGCCTATAACACAGCACACAATCCCAACAACACCGAAACAATGGCTAGAGGTCAGGGAGGGAGCGCAAAGACTAACCAGATGAGGGTGGCTCCTGCTTCTACCGCCTCTGGTGTCATTGGGTCACAACGTGGGAGGCCGAACATTAAGACCGACGCTGCCAAGCCGTACGCCTGCCCAACATGTGGGAAGTGCTTTGCTGAGGCGAACTATGTGAAGATCCACCAGAGGGTCCACACAGGGGAGAAACCCTTCAGCTGTACCCAGTGTCACATGCGCTTCTCAGAGGCTGGCACCCTGAAGAGGCACCAGAGGGTCCACACAGGAGAGAAACCCTACAGCTGCCCTCAGTGTGAGAAAAGGTTCTCACACCAGCACCATCTGAAGAGGCACCTGAAGGTCCACACATGAGAAAGGCCATTCGCCTTCTCTGAGGTTCTCAGAGAGGAGCTACCTCAGGATACACCAGCAGAAAAACCATTACACTTCATAACATAAAAGGTAACCATTCCCTCCTCAGGGTACAGGAATCACTACTGTAACCCCCTAGTTCCTTAGGGCCACCCAATAGCACATTGTCTCCCCATCATTGGTGACATGCTGCCAACCTTAACTTTCTCTCTTTTTTTTGCCTTAGATCTTCTCTTCCTCCAAGCTAACCCTTAAATATTTCTACCTCACATTTAGTAGTTCTCTCCTTTTGCCCACCTAACCATGCATGTACTCTTTGAGGGTGTCTCTTTCTCTGAGTTCCTTTTATTTGTGTGTACAGAGCATGATTTCTTCCTCATCTTTATCTACCCTCTTATCTTCCTACTTCATGCTGCTCATTGGTTAACTGTCACAGTGGAAGCCCCCACTAGGCCCCCACCCCCAAGCCTCGCAGCAGAGCTCTGGATAGGCTCGGTCAGGTGGGCCAGATCCATAGAGCCAATCGGGATGCTTCTTAATCTTCTCTCAAGACAAAGATTCATTTTCATTACTGTCAACAGAAAAGATCCACAGATGCATTTGGAATAATGATAGGGACAGTGTTGAATATTCCTGAATAGAATATTGCATCCAGATATTGTGTGATATAAACAGTATAATGCATATATAAGTCTAAAAGGTATATTACATAGTGTTTGTACTGTGTAGGATATAAATGTTCACCAATGCCTATTTCATTACATCCATTTAACTACTTTATTTTTTACCAAGACACTTTTAATGAGAATTAATGCAGTTCATCAAGTTAATGCAGATTATTTTGTTGAGACTTGTATGTGTGGTTTTCATATGGTGTATTACATTTTTTTAAATGTTTAATAAACACAAAAAACTTTCATGAGACTCTCTTAGTATACATCACATCTGATCTCACCCTATTCTCCATACACCCGACAGCTTTACAGCTAATACACACTCACTAAATATACCTACACAAATACCTATTGTACAAATAGTTTAGTCAGGTTTGTCCGATGAATATTGATTTATTATTACTTATTTTTTACCCATATTTATGTCCACCATGATAGGTTTAACAACAATGAAGTCATTCTGTAACTACAGTATAGGACTTAAACGTAGTCAGCCTGGTCTCAGAGCAAAACATATTATGTTTTACTAAAATCCATGCCACTCCATTTAGCATGATATGTTACTTTAAGTTAGGTTACATTACATTAGCCTACATAAATCCGGGACACTCAAATGAGTATATGTTACTTTTGGTATGACAGTAGGTTACTTAAAACAAAAAGAGGGTGGTTGGACAGGGGGGATGGGTGGGCGCATAAAGCAAACTTCTAGCAACCCAATGGTTGCGTGTTTTCATGGACAAATTTAGCATTTTAGCTAATTTGCAACTACTTGCTACTTTAACTACTCAGCATGTTAGCTAACCCTTCCCCTAAAACTAACCTTAACCCTAATCTAAAAAAGGTACAGAGGTTGTTCAGTCCACTGGTGGATGTAAATATTTTTCCTCATAATCCTGGACTATCGGACCAAAATCATATTGTTTGCAATCGAAACAGATAATCTGCTCAGACCACAACCAAGGATTATCAAAAGTTGCGCTATAAATTCTTGGACAACCCAAAGATTCCTAGATGCCCTTCCAGACCCCCTCCACCTACTCAAGGATGTCAGAGTACAAAAATCACTTAACTACCTAACTGAGGATTTAACATTGAATAATACCCTAGATGCAGTCGCACCTCTAAAAACTAAAAACATTTGTCACAAGAAATCCCTGGTATACACTAAATACACAAGCCCTGAAACAAGCTTCCAGAAAATTGGAACAGAAATGGCGCTCCGCCAAACTGGAAGTCTTCTGTCTAACTTGGAAAGATAGTATCATGCAATATCGAAGAGCCCTCACTGCTGCTCGATCAGCCTACTTTTCCAACCTAATTGAGGAGGATAAAAACAATCCATATTTTATTTTTGATACTGTCGCAAAGCTAACTAAAAAGCAGCATTCCCCAAGAAAGGATGGCCTTCACTTCAGCAGTGATGAATTCATGATCATAAAAATACTAAAAATATACGGATTTCTCAAACTCAGTTGTCCAGAAATACCAGGACACAGACTCAATTTAGGCGCTCAAGTTTTTTAATCCTGTATCTCTCGACACATCAACGAAAATAGTCATGGCCTCTAAACCTTCTAGCTGCCTACTGGACCCTATTCCAACTAAACTACTGAGAGAGCTACTTCCTGTGCTTGGCCCTCTTATGTTGAACATAATAAACGGCTCCCTATACTCCAGATGTGTACTAAACTCACTGGAAGTGGCAGCAATAAAGCCTAAACTGAAAAATCCAAACCTTGACTCGAAAATGTAAAAAACGATCAGACGATATCAAATATCTCATTCCGCTATCTCAAAAAAAAGCTGTAGCACATTGACTCATATAAATAATGTATAGAAAACGCTCCAGTCTAATTTTCGACACCATCATAGTAATGAGAATGCACTCGTGAAGGTGGTAAATGACCTTTTAATGGCGTCAGACCAAGGCTCTGCATCTGTTCTCGTGCTCCTTGACCTTAGTGCCGCTTTTGACACCATCAATCACAAAATTATTTTGGAGAGATTGGAAACCCTAATTGGTAAACACGGTTTAGTTCTTGCCTGGGTTAGATCTTATCTGTCGTAATGATATCAGTTCATCTCTGTGGACTTAAGTTGATAAAAAGATCTAACACAACATTAGGTAATAATATATGCATTATTATGGATTTATAATCATCTATAATGGGGCGGTCATTTTGGACCGGGAACACACAACTAATTAACATGAAACGAACACAACAGGAGGGTTAACCAAACCCTTTGAGCTATGACCCCAACCAATAAGATCCTTTCTCAGTGTAAATGGAAGTGGGGTGTCTTGATTTGGCTCATAGAGAATGATTTAAACATCTAGTGACCAAAAGGCCAATGCGCCATTGAGGGCTTCCACCATTTTAATGAAGTCAACATGTTGGGACTTCCTGGTAACCCTGTTGGAGTCATGTCCAACCGGGTCATCAGCCAATCGTGAATAAGAAAACGTACTAATTCAAAATGGAGATTGTCTCAATGGCACTGTCCATGCTATCACTGAAGCCAAAATGGCACAGATACAAATATGAGTCCTCTATCTATCTCTATGATTTGTCCAGTTCTCTCTGACTTATAACGCAGACGTGGAAGAATGGGGAGAAAGGCGCCAGGCTCAAACCTACGTCTTCTGAATATATACCTAGTAATGGTGTTAAAGAGTACAGATGAACTACTGAGTGTGAGATCCTGTCTCCTGTTACAACAAGTCACCAACGAGGTTGTGACATGGTGTTTGGAAGTGAGCCAGACCAGGATGAAGTACCTGAGGTGACAGGTGTGGTAGAGACTTCCAACGTTTGCCCTGAGAGGTGGATTCTATTTTTTGGGCCAACCCGTACATTGTTTCAAGCGGAGTAAATGACAAACTGGGAACTGTACATCTGTCAAAGTTTTGAGAAGTGGAATTGTTTAGCTTTTTTGAGCATCCTCCGCCCAGAGGCAGCGGGGAAACTGTGCCATGTGCCTCTGGGATCGACATGTGTAGTGCTTTGTTCTTCGGAGCAGGGTGCCACTCAAAGAAGTGATCAGGTGGGTAGCATTGAGTGTAGAGGTGGATCAAATGAAAAATAATATTCCTGGTGTTTGTGACGCCCACTGTTTGGTGAGACGTAGACCTGGTGGCAATGGCGAGACTGAGAATACGGTCTGTCTTGTTGAGCTTTGACACAGAGTTTCTACCTGATAAGGTCAGGTTAGGATTTGTTAAACTGTGAGGGCCTATGTTCCGAACCCGCTACGGTGCTTTATGTACTAAGGACTCGGACATATTGCAGCAGTGTGTAGAAAGGAGATCCCGTGATGTGGGAAATGTACAGGAGGGCATAGTCAGAGGTAGTGTAAAGTTGGGATAAAGAAAGCAGTCTCCACTGTGGGGGTGCCCATGCAGCTGGGGATCCGAAGTGCGCTTTGAAAGAGAGTCAGGTTGAGATTGCCAGAGTTTGAGAGGGGTAGAAAGTGTCCTATTCTGAGGCAGTGAAGAGAGTATAGGATAGCCCAAGGATGAGTGATTAGACTGGGAGCCCCCCTGTGAATAAGAGAGGGATCCAGAGAGGATGAGTTTTAGTAAGGTTGGATTTCTTGTGTTTATTGCTATGGATATTAATTGTACTGCACTGATGAAGCGTGAATCCCAGAAAATACATGTGGTAGTGGAAGTAGCAGAGACATTTGTGGGTGCAAGAGATCTACAGGGGGATTTAAGTGAAGGGGTTCCATGCTCCTGGTCTGTTGGCCTGGAGCAGGATCTGGTAGGGCTAAAGTAGTGGGATAGGGGTGTTTATGTGTAGGGTTATCAGGGACGGGCAACTCCAGTCCTTGGGGACCAGAGTGGTGTCACACTTTTTCCCCATCCCTAGCAAACACAGCTGATTAAACTAATTGCATTCTAAACTGAAGGTCATAATTAGTTGATTATTGGAGTCATGTTTGTTAGCTGGGGGAGAAGTGTTACACCAATCACGTCCCATCCCTGGATTAGATTGGTGGTGAGACTTATTCCCCTTTTTGTGTGACAATGTGCAATTCACACTCCGACCTGTGAAAGGCAGCAATACTTGTATAGTCTGGCGGAAACTCACACAAAGAAGTACACGGAAGTCAACAAGAACAATTTCCACGATAGCGTTTTTATTGTTGTTATTTAGACGTTTATAAACACCCTGGAACCTAAAATATGACTCATTTAACTGCACAGCATCGCATACTTGCCATATGTAGTGTTTAATTCGCGTTGGAGACAGGACTTGGTTGATAGATGTTATCTAGGTAACGCTACCTAGCTATCTGCTAACGTTAGCTAACAATGGCTAACTGTATGGTTTTTCACACTCAAATAGCCTCCATCATGGAGGTGCTAGCGAATGCAGCCGTGGCAGAGATCTGTAAACTCGTAGACGACGACTATGCAGTGTTTCGTTTGGAAATAACTCAAAGCCACAAAGAAAATAGGGCATTGCGGAGGAAACTACTGGAACTGAAGGTGGCACGGGAGCGCGCAGAGAGGACAGTGCGAGAGCGCGTTCTCGCCAGTCGTCCCAGTAGTGTCAAGATCGTCGACCGATACAGAGGAATGGCAAAAGGTACATTTTGCAGAAGGCCGAGACTGGGTGGCCTGTCGCCATTCATATATGTGTGTATAAATATATAAAAATAAATAGATGGTCAGTTTTAGGATAGTATGCAATAATTCCCCTGATTACTTAGCTATCTTGCACAAAGACACAATGTCATATTCTAACCAGAATTCTGGTTAGAAATTCTTGATTTACTGCATTTCATATTATTTACCCAATGAAAACAATGATGCATGGAACATAATACATCAATCAATAAATAGTATATCAGGAAGTTAGAGGTGTTACCTTACATTCTTGCCAATTGTAGACAATGTCAATATTGTACAATATAGTGTTGAACATTGACAGTAGCTAACCTAACCACCTATTTCCCCCAAATCACTCTCTCAGGTGAAGGACATCTCACTGGAGGCCACAGGAGCTTTGTGAAGCCAGCGGGACACAATACATGGAGAGATGACCAACCAATCACTGTTGATGAGGGGAGTGGAACCTCAACCCAGCACATTATCGTGATAGAGGTTAGTGTCATAGTGTTGCATAAAAAATGTGTTACTTGGTAAATCAAATGTGCCCGTTTATTTCAGAAAGGGTCCCCTCAGCTATGTACATCCTCATTTATCTGCCATAGGGGAGCTTGTGAGACTTCCCTAGGACATTGTTATCCTGTTCAACTCATGTACAAGTAATAACCTCCTCTCTTCTTGTGTCAGTCTGCAGATGCAGAGGCTGCAGGTCCTGGGGTCAAACAGGAGAGGTCTGAAGGAGAGGAAGACCTACGGCACAGCAGCGACATCCAGGCTGGAGCGCCCCCTGTAGCCACGGAGGACCCTGCCCCAGCGCAGCCCAGGACCCGACACAGCATCAGTGGAATGCAGAACGCTGTCCTCAAGTCAGAGTCCGACACCGAGACTTTAACTGTAACACACAGGTTCTTACACACAGGATCTGACCACAGATCAGACCCAGAGAGACTAGGGCCACTGGGCTGTCCTCCTGCTCCTGGCTCAGAGTATTTACCAGTATTTCACCAGAGCCAGAGGACGGTTCATTCCCGTGGGGATGGTGATGGTGACGCGTTAGACACTGGCAGTGATGATCCATCTTGTTCTTACGCTACAGAAATAGATCCTGGCAAAATACCCTTGGTTTTAGAGACACAGACTGATCTGTCTAGAGGGGACTGGAACCGGTACAGTAGTAGTATATACTCTAAAGGGTGCTTAGATAAGAAAGGGGAGGTTATAATGGTAGATGAGGTGAAAGTGGAGGGCGACGCTCCTCCCACATGGAATGCAGATAGTCACCTAGGAGAAGGACACTCGCAGGGCAGCGATTTCTTAAATTACAGGGGAAGCTTAGAGACAAATCTAAATGTCGCCACCCTCTCCTCTTTACATGCGTTCAGGGGTCGTGACCCAGTGTTCACGTCGATGGCACCTTCTGATTCACATGGCGACGTCCTTTTCGATCAGGTATTGAACTCAAACAACACGGCTAGAGCCCAGGCTCAGGGAGAAGGAGCCACATCAGGCAATAGTAAAGAGAAAAGATTCCTCTGCATGTTCTGTAACAAAGGCTTCAGCTGTCCCCAGAAGGTGGAGAGGCACCAGAGGGTCCACACAGGGGAGAAACCCTTCAGTTGTACCCAGTGTGAGAAGAGGTTCTCCCGCCAGGACAACCTAAAGATGCACCAGAGGGTCCACACAGGGGAGAAACCCTTCAGCTGTACCCAGTGTCACATGCGCTTCGCCCTGGCAGGCAACCTGAAGATGCACCTGAAGGTCCACACGGGAGAGAGGCCATTCGCCTGTACGCACTGCGGGAAGAGGTTCTCCGAGAGGAGATACCTCAGGATACACCAGCAGAAAAACCATGCCATTCTATGATATAGAAAGTAACCATTCTACTCGATAGCTTCTGACGTTTGGATCAAACCCTGCATTAAAGACAAAGATGAATTTGTCAGCAGAAAAGATCCACTGATTACTTTTGACTTACATAGCTGCCTTTTTTCAGTATAGCACTCAAATGTAGTGGGGATGGGTAAACTCTCCATGTTGATAGTGTTTTTATCTGTTTGTTCGTATATGTCTGTGTCCTCTGTATCACCTCTCTTCCAGGAGGAGAATCCAGACTGTCGATTTATATATTACACTAGATGACTGATAAGGGCGCTGTTTTGAAACCGCGCCTCCATCTTGGCACTCCCCCACCCTTGTAAAAAATATTTTGCGTCTTTTACTAACCTTTTTGTACACCAGCTTCAAACAACTGAAAGTATAATATTTTTGGTCATGGAAAACATATTTCACAGCGGTTTAGATGGTAGATTGATTCTCTGCATTATACTTACTTGTTTTGTCACAAACGGAAATTAGGTGAACTATTTAAGCAATAAGGGCAAAGGAGGTGTGGTATATGGCAAATATACCATGCCTAAGGGTTGTTCATATGCGCAACGCGGAGTGCCTGGACACAGCCCTTAGCCATGGTATATTGGCCATACATCACAAACCCCCGAGGTGCCTTATTGCTATTATAAACTGGTTACCAACGTAATTAGAGCAGTAAAAATACATGTTTTGTCATACCCGTGGTATAGGGTCTGAAATAACATGGCTGTCAGCCAATCAGTATTCAGGGCTCGAACCACCCAGTTTATAATTGAATTTGAACAACCAGGAAATGGGGGAGCGATTTCTGCATAGAGCAGCATTTTATTGATAACGACCCATTGGCCAGTGAGAGGCTTTGAAGCTACCGGTAAGCCATATTGGCACTCCCCAGAAGGAAATGTATTTAATACATGTAATTTTGTCCTTGAAACATTTTAATACATGTCATTTTGTCCTTGAAACATTTTCATTGAAATACTGCAGAATTCCATTCATTCCTATGGAGGACATGCTCCTTCTGGGGAGTGCCAATATGGCTTACCGGTGGCTTCAAAGCCTCTCACTGGCCAATAGGTCGTTATCAATAAAATGTCACAATAAGATGCAGAGTGTTCGATTTGCCTGCTTGGGGGGAAAAGAGACCCCAGCTCCTCTAAAACCATTGACAACTGTGTGCCGTTTTCAAGGGATTGTTAAATAAATGTTAACTATTTGGTTGTAATATCATCACCTAGTCAGAACTACACATTTCCATGCAAAACAATGGTGCACATTTAGCTACATCAAAGTTCTTCAGCCAGTAACTGCATGCTTTTAATTATCAGTAAACATCAATTGATCATGTCATTTCAGATATTTGAGGGTAGCCCACGATATCTCTCAGTAGTGGCCACTATTAATTGGATAATTGCGTGATATAAAAGTGAACTATATCTGACAATTATGAGTGGTTTAGGTTAATTTCCCATCCTTTGTGGGCTCTGCCTGTCAAGCAGCAGAAGGGCGCATTTGCTGTTGCAATGTTAGCAGATAATGTTTACTTTGCAAGTTTTTCAGAGTGGATAATCACAATTGCTGCTGACAGACATGATAGGCTATATTGATTGATGAACCACGTCAAATTGGCTAGCTAGCTAGCAAATAACAGATCACGTCAATATGGCTGGTTAACAAGCTAAGTTTCCGAGGATAAACTAGATGGCTATATCCAAATATTGTTTGATTTGCGTGCCATCTATAATGGTGATGATGTGACAGGTTAAAGGAAATACTCATAGCCTGTTATACATTAAAAAGTATTAGTAAGTTCATAGTATGTGAGGATCTTAAAACATCTAAGGTTAAAAAGATCAGGCATTCAGTATTAGTTGATAGAGATTGATAACATTCATATAATTGTGTTAAAAAGTTAAAATCCGTCAAGCGTACAAAGGGTAAGAATTGTAAAAGGAATGTGTAAACGTTATATTGCTTACTTTATTTTGTGGTGCCTAATTGAAGGGGAAAAGTGTTAATCTGTGATCTACTAAATGCTCTTAATCTATGAGCCTGAGATCGATTGCTCTGGTCTCCACCCAAGTTCGCGGGGAAAGCGCGGTCTTTTTCCTCATTGCACTAAAGCTCATGGAGGAAACAATACCGTATCACTCTCGTGATTATTTCTCCCCTTTTTCAGGGGCGTAACATTTTTGGAGGCTCCGCTGAGATTGCTGCTCAGATGTCCAGTTTCCACATCCTGGTCGCTGAATTCCGAGCCAGCTAAATCCCCACATAACAACTCAGGCAGGCTGCAGTGAGGAAAGTGTTGCTGTTCGAGGGGAGCTGGAAGTTGGGGGTTAAGTACGTGTCAACTGAGGCCATTGATTGACCATCAGAGACAGTTAGGACCATCTAATTCAGAGTCAACTCCTGCACAGTAAAAGTTCCTCCTGTTCTGTCAACATGACAACCGCCTTGGAAGAACTACAGGAAGAGGTAGTAGGAGAATTGCACACCCTGACTAAAGACAAGTTACTAGAGATATGTGATTTCCTTGACATCTCAGGCGAACAGAGAAGAGATGTTCAAGACAAAACCCGCATATCATTGATGACTCACATTATGATGTTCCTTGAAAGAGAGGAAGTTGCAGAGTTAGAAGATGGCGGCATGTCGGAATTGTTGCTACTTAAAGACAAAATGACAGAGATGATCAGTGGCATAGATAACAAAACAGGGCAAACTGACCATGATATTGAAACAGCCGGAACACATCACAGAATAGAGGAACTGGGAACTGAGCAGATTACTGCAGCCAAAGCCAGTGATTCTCTGCGTCAGCCCCAACCCCATGCCAATCTTCAGGTGAGCGTGTCGCTCTCACCCAGTGCACAGCCCAGCTCATACTGGCGCAAAGAGTTTAACATTTCTGGTCAGATAGGTGAACCGGGCCAGAAAGATAAACAGATTTTTTCCAGCCTTGCCCATCAGATCGAGAATGGATTTAACAGAGGCTATCCTGAGGTAGAAATAGTAGACGCAGTAGTCAGGGCTATTTCTCCAGGCTCACAGCTATGCAGGTACTTGGAAGGTAAACCCCAGCTAACTCTTCCCACACTTAGATGTATCCTGCGTTCCCACTTCCAAGAGAAGAGTGCAACAGAGCTTTACAAACAGATAGCTTCAGAAGCACAGCATAGCAAGGAGACCCCTCAAAGCTTCCTGATGCGCGTCTTAGATTTGAGGCAGAAAGTACTGTTTGCATCCCAGGAGTCAGAATCAGGGCTTAAGTATGACCCTGCTCTAGTCCAGCGCATGTGTTTACACACAGTCCTTACAGGTCTCCAGAGTGACAGTATCAGGATAGACATGCAGCCTCTCCTGCTAGATAGCGAAACATCAGATGAGGTTTTGCTAGAGAAGCTTAATATTGCTTGTGCTAATGAGATAGAAAGATGAAACAAAAAGCGGTTAAATGCCCCACAGCCTGCTACAACTGTAAGTGTAGTCCAGTTAGAAGATACGCCATCTGCAAAGTGTCCTGTGAAGGAAGCCAAAGCTAAGATACCCGCAGAACTGTTAACAGAGTTAGCTGAACTTAAGACAGGTGTAGCTTCTCTAAAAGGTCTCAGTGCAGAGATTGCTCAGATTAAGGAGACATTACAGCAGCCTATGTTTCAGTCACCGCCTTGTGCCTATGCCCCACCTCCAGTTAGGAGGCCAGATAGGGACCCCCAGCCACCTGTTTCCCAGCAGCAGTATTACAGCAACTACAGTCAGCCCCAAGCACCTGACCCTGCACAGCATCAATATGCACCTAACCTGTATACCAACCGCTCTGCTCAAGCTCCAAGGAGGTGTTTTGTCTGCCAGCAGGCCAGAACAGAAGCACGCTGCACACACTGCTTCCGATGTGGGAGTGGAGAACATGTTCAAGCTGTATGTAAAATCCGGGGAGTCAGACCATCAAGAGAGGCCCCTTTAAACGGGGAAGGGTTACCGCTGAGGGACGAGTGTTAACCGTAGCTACCAAAAAGTCCCAGAAATGTGCAAATTGTGCCAGAGAAGATTAATTTGAGGACCTGAAACAATGTTCATCATGTAAAGAGACACTGTACTGTTCCAAAGTATGTCAAAACCAACATTGGACTAAACATAAGGAAAAATGCACTCACCTGAAAATTGACTCTACCAGTGAAAGGTTTTCCAGCACAGAGGAAAATGCCCACTCTTTACCATCCCTAGCTCAAGGTTGCCACCCCCGTAGGTCACCTCGCTAGTCGGCAGACAGTGCCTTATTGAGTGTCACCTGAATCGCCACCACCTCCAAGCTCTATGGGACACAGGCTCTCAGGTATCGGTCATTGATGAAAGAGGAATCTCTCCCAAACGCAAGGCTGAGAGATGTTTCAGAAATCCTGGACTCACCTGATGATCTAAGGTTGACTGCAGCAAATGGGACTGAAATGCCGTACCTGGGATGGATTGAAACAACTTTTCGGCTAGCCTCTGAAACTGACCAAACAAAGGAACTGATCATCCCAGTGCTAGAATTGAAAGGCTGTCACCTATCTCATCCCATCATAGGTTTCAATGTTATCGAGCACATCCTGACAATGACCAAAAAGACTAAACAATACAGTACAGTAAAAACAGTTTTCCCAAGCCTCAAAAGAAACAAGGTGAGAGCTTTTATACAGGCTGTTAGCGCAGAACAGACAGATGAATACGCAGTGAAAAACAAGAAAGAGAAGGTTGCCGTACCAAAACACAGTAGCATTCAGATTGAGTGCCGTGTAGCTTCCCAGCCTTTCAAAGAGGACATGACAATGCTTTTCCAGCCAGACCTGAACCCGCAGTGGCCAGACGACCTTGAGTTCTTTGACACACTAGTCAGAGTCAGGAAAGGTGTTTTTCCAGTTATCATGCTTGATGTCTCTAACCCCACTGACCACGACATGCTAGGACGCACAATAATCGGTACAGTACAAACCATTATGACTCTGTTACCTGCCCAAGTCTTTGAAAACACTGTCACCCCAGCCACAGTGAATCACACCAGCGTTCGAACCCCATGTACTGCTACTGAACAGTGGGATCCACCAGTAGGTTTAAATCACCTAACCGAAGAGCAGAGAGTGGTTGTTAGGCAAATGCTTAGAGAAGAGTGTCACTCCTTCTCCAGATCAGACAATGACATTGGCTGTATTGAACGATTGAAAATGACTATTTCTCTAAAGGACTCTGAACCAGTCAAGCGCACATACATGTCAGTGCCCAGGCCACTGTATCAGGAGATGAAGGGTTACCTTTATGACCTCATAGCCCAGGGCTGGGTTAGGAAGTCAATCTCTTCATATTCTTCACCTGTAGTGTGCGTTCGGAAGAAGGACGGGACCCTCCGGTTGTGTATAGATTACAGAGACCTGAACAGAAAGACACATCCCGACCGCCAGCCCATCCCTCGGGTCCAAGACATCATGGACAGTTTAGGTGGTAATTCCTGGTTCTCCCTCTTAGATCAGGGAAAAGCGTATCACCAGGGGTTCATCTCTGAAGAAAGCAGACCACTGACAGCATTTGTGACCCCGTGGGGACTCTATGAGTGGATACGTATGCCATTCGGCCTCATGAACGCTCCTGCAGCTTTTCAGCGGTGTATGGAGGAGTGTTTGGAAGGGCTCCCGGATAACATCTGCATTCCTTATCTGGACGACACGCTAGTTTTCAGTAAAACTTTCGACAGCCATGTGAATGATGTGCGAAAAGTTTTGCAGCGTCTCAGAGAGTATGGCATTAAACTCAAACCAAGTAAGTGTGATCTCTTTAAACCCCAGGTCCGTTATTTGGGCAGAATAGTGTCTGCAGAGGGCAGCCGAGTTGACCCAGCCGATTTTGAAGCAGTAAGAGCATTGAAAGAAATCAGACCAGAGACTGTGGGCCAGCTCAGAAAAATGCTTGGTTTACTCACTTACTACAGACAGTACATCAAAGACTTTTCTAGGAGGGCCAGCTGCCTGTATGACCTCCTGAAAGCAGATTCAGAGAAATTACCTGACCACCCACGGAAAACAAAAACAAAGAAAGGAAGTCATGTGGTGCCCTCAAACAAGCCAATCCTGTGGACTGACCAGCATCAACAGGCACTTGAGCTGCTGATTGTGTGTTTGCTTCACCCACCAGTCTTAGGTTTCCCTGATTTCACTCAGCCATTTGTTGTACACACTGATGCGTCACACCAAGGCTTGGGAGCAGTTCTTTATCAAAAGCAAGATGGGAAGCTTAGGGTCATTGCTTATGGCTCTCGAACCTTAACAGCAGCTGAGAAGAACTATCACTAACACTCAGGCAAGCTAGAATTTCTAGCTCTAAAATGGGCAATCACTGATAAGTTCCATGATTATTTGTACTATGCTCTGACCTTCACTGTATACAGCGATAACAACCCGCTCAGCTACATTCTGTCTACTGCAAAACTGAACGCAACCACTTCCAGGTGGGTTGCAGAATTGGCTGATTTCCACTTTACAATAAAGTACAGGCCAGGCAGAGAGAACAGTGATGCAGATGCTTTGTCAAGGATGCCACTGGATGTAGAGTCACTGATGGAAGAATGTTCTGAGGAGCTTCCAACAGACACCATTGCCGCCACGATACAAGCAGTTGAGGTACAGAAAGAGGCTGTTGTACCTTGGTCACTTTCAGCTGCATCTATGTCAGTATCAGCTGAAGGTGAGACAACCACTGCAACAATCAGCTCGATCCCAAAAGATGGGTAAAGAGAAGCACAAGAATCTGATCCGGTCATCCGTCCTGTGCTCAATTTCAAACTGTCTGGTTCCAAACCGCCAGTTAAAGAGCAAAAGGAATCCAGTCCAAAGACAAAATGCCTATTCAGAGAATGGGACAAATTGACAATAGACAGTGATGGCATTCTGTACAGAATCACTACAGCCTGCAAGCAGTTAGTTCTACCAGAGCAGTACAAAGGTAAAGTGATGGAAGAGTTGCACAATAACATGGGACACCAAGGTACTGACCGCACTGTATCACTAGTACATGACCGCTTCTTCTGGCCATACAGTGCCTTGCGAAAGTATTCGGCCCCCTTGAACTTTTCGACCTTTTGCCACATTTCAGGCTTCAAACATAAAGATATAAAACTGTATTTTTTTGTGAAGAATCAACAACAAGTGGGACACAATTATGAAGTGGAACGAAATTTATTGGATATTTCAAACTTTTTTAACAAATAAAAAACTGAAAAATTGCCCGTGCAAAATTATTCAGCCCCTTTACTTTCAGTGCAGCAAACTCTCTCCAGAAGTTCAGTGAGGATCTCTGAATGATCCAATGTTGACCTAAATGACTAATGATGATAAATAGAATCCACCTGTGTGTAATCAAGTCTCCGTATAAATGCACCTGCTCTGTGATAGTCTCAGAGGTCCGTTTAAAGCGCAGAGAGCATCATGAAGAACAAGGAACACACCAGGCAGGTCCGAGATACTGTTGTGGAGAAGTTTAAAGCCGGATTTGGATACAAAAAGATTTCCCAAGCTTTAAACATCCCAAGGAGCACTGTGCAAGTGATAATATTGAAATGGAAGGAGTATCAGACCACTGCAAATCTACGAAGACCCGGCCGTCCCTCTAAACTTTCAGCTCATACAAGGAGAAGACTGATCAGAGATGCAGCCAAGAGGCCCATGATCACTCTGGATGAACTGCAGAGATCTACAGCTGAGGTGGGAGACTCTGTCCATAGGACAACAATCAGTCGTATATTGCACAAATCTGGCCTTTATGGAAGAGTGGCAAGAAGAAAGCCATTTCTTAAAGATATCCATAAAAAGTGTCGTTTAAAGTTTGCCACTACCCACCTGGGAGACACACCAAACATGTGGAAGAAGGTGCTCTGGTCAGATGAAACCAAAATCGAACTTTTTGGCAACAATGCAAAACGTTATGTTTGGCGTAAAAGCAACACAGCTCATCACCCTGAACACAACATCCCCACTGTCAAACATGGTGGTGGCAGCATCATGGTTTGGGCCTGCTTTTCTTCAGCAGGGGCAGGGAAGATGGTTAAAATTGATGGGAAGATGGATGGAGCCAAATACAGGACCATTCTGGAAGAAAACCTGATGGAGTCTGCAAAAGACCTGAGACTGGGACGGAGATTTGTCTTCCAACAAGACAATGATCCAAAACATAAAGCAAAATCTACAATGGAATGGTTCACAAATAAACATATCCAGGTGTTAGAATGGCCAAGTCAAAGTCCAGACCTGAATCCAATCGAGAATCTGTGGAAAGAACTGAAAACTGCTGTTCACAAACGCTCTCCATCCAACCTCACTGAGCTCGAGCTGTTTTGCAAGGAGGAATGGGCAAAAAGTTCAGTCTCTCGATGTGCAAAACTGATAGAGACATACCCCAAGCGACTTACAGCTGTAATCGCAGCAAAAGGTGGCGCTACAAAGTATTAACTTAGGGGGGCTGAATAATTTTGTTAAAAAAGTTTGAAATATCCAATAAATTTCGTTCCACTTCATGATTGTGTCCCACTTGTTGTTGATTCTTCACAAAAAAATTACAGTTTTATATCTTTATGTTTGAAGCCTGAAATGTGGCAAAAGGTCGAAAAGTTCAAGGGGGCCGAATACTTTTGCAAGGCACTGTATATGCAATCTGACATCGAGCACTATGTGACTAAAACTTGTAGCTGTGTCAAGCACAAAAAACCAGCCCATGAAACAAGAGCTCCTCTGACAAACATTGTGACAAACCAGCCATTTGAACTGGTATGTATAGACTTCCTTCATCTCGACAGATGCAAAGGGGGATATGAGTACATCCTCGTGATTGTTGATCATTTTACACGTTTCACTCAATCCTACGCCACCATATCAAAGTCAGGTAAAACTGCTGCAAATCTCATCTTGCCCTGAAGTTTGGGTTCCCGTCCCGCATCCACCATGACCAAGGGGGTGAATTTGAAAATCAGTTGTTCCATCAGTTAAAGAAACTCAGTGGCATGGCGGGGTCCAGAACAACACCCTACCACCTGATGGGGAACAGTCAAGTGGAACGCATGAACAGAACAGTGTTGCAAATGTTAAAGACACTAACTGAGACACAAAAGTCAAATTGGAAGGAGTCTCTGAACAAACTGGTTTATGCCTATAACTGCACCCGTTGCGAAGTGACTGGCTATTCACCATTTTATCTTCTGTTTGGGAGATCACCCAGGCTTCCAGTTGATATGCTCTTTGGATTGTGCACAGAGGCAGGTTCCAGTAACCAGCGAGACTACGTGGAGAACTGGAAACGAGGGATGGAAGAAGCATACTCCATTGCAAATGAAAATGCTTAGACAGCCGCTGAAAGAAGTAAGAAGTACTATGACACTAAAGTTAGGAGTTCATTGCTACAGCCTGGCGAGCGAGTTCTGATTAAAAACCTGACACCAAGAGGAGGACCAGGCAAACTCCGTAACTATTGGGAAGATACAATTCACACAGTAGTGAGACAAATGGGTTCAGACCTGCCGATTTTATGAATTGAGACCAGAAAAGGGTAGGGGACGCTCCAGGGTCCTGCACAGAAACCTGCTCATGTCTTGTGACCACTTACCTTTTGAGACACAACCAGAAATGACCAAAGATGACAAAAGTCAGAAAACAAGGAGACATCAGCCTGCATCACAGCCTCTAGATTCTGATGAAGACAGCGGGGATGAATATGACCTTCATCATGAGCCGCTACAGGTTCCCACATCTCCTACAATACCTGAGGAGAGGAATGCTGAACCAGCGAGAGAGTGGGAACACAGGCCCCCACCAGTGAAACAGACAGTTGCAGTGCCGGTCCCTGATACGCTACCAGCACAGCCTCTTGTTGAAAAGCGGCTGGAGGAGACAACAACAGTTAAAGACCTGCCTGCTGAGGAGATGAACTTGCCTGCTGAAAATTTGCCTGATGATCGTCCACCAAGTGCCTTTCCTTCATTAACTGCTGCTGCTGAACCTGAGGAACCAGCCTACCAGCTGCCACGAAGAGAGAGACACCCTCCAAGACGTATCACCTATGATCAGCTTGGTATCCCTTCCTGCTACAGTATCCAGCCACAGCCACAGTTGTTCCATGTCTACTCTGCACCAGGAATGGTTCCATGGCTGCCATCACTACAGCAATGTTACTTTCAGCCACCTCGCATGTATGGGCTTCAGCAAACATGAGGCTACAGAGTTGACATGTTTGACCATGGACTACTGACTGATTTCACAGACTGTCACAAGAGACAATTTGCAGACTATGCATATAGATCATTAAAATTGATGGACTGTTGATCAATAGTATGAGAAAAGACTGATTATGGACTGTTTATACAGCTGGTCAACAGATATGGACTGTGAATATAACTTGTTAGTTATATTTGAACTGTGACCCGTGACCTCTGCTCAAGTACTACCTTACAGAAGAGGATCTTCTAGGTCCAGTGCATACAGACTGTTTAAGAAGACAATGTGGTAATGTTGGGACAACATTTATTTTGTCGGGGAGAGTGTGACAGGTTAAAGGAAATACTCATAGCCTGTTATACATGAAAAAGTATTAGTAAGTTCATAGTATGTGAGGATCTTAAAACATCTAAGGTTAAAAAGATCAGGCATTCAGTATTAGTTGATAGAGATTGATAACATTCATATAATTGTGTTAAGTTAAAATCCGTCAAGCGTACATAGGGTAAGAATTGTAAAAGGAATGTGTAAACGTTATATTGCTTACTTTATTTTGTGGTGCCTAATTGAAGGGGAAAAATGTTAATCTGTGATCTACTAAATGCTCTTAATCTATGAGTCTGAGATCGATTGCTCTGGTTTCCACCCAAGTTCGCGGGGAAAGCGCGTCTTTTTCCTCATTGCGCTAAAGCTCATTGAGGAAACGATACCGTATCACTCTCGTGATTATTTCTCCCCTTTTTCAGAGGCGTATCAATGACAGTAGTCCGACTGACAACCTTACCAGGATGAGGACTTGCCCATGTAACGCTAAATTACGCATGTTGTTTGCTTAGCTAGCTAACTACATGCCAAATTGTTAGGCTGCCATCGGTTATCAGAAAATACAGTGCCTTTAAAATATATATATATATTTCACCTTTATTGAACCAGGTAGGCCAGTTGAGAACAAGTTCTCATTTACAACTGCGACCTGGCCAAGATAAAGCAAAGAAGTGCGACACAAACAACAACGCAGAGTTACACATGAAATAAACAAACGTACAGTCAATAACACAATAGAAAAAAATCAATATACAGTGTGTGCAAATGAGGTAAGATTAGGGAGGTAAGGCAATAAATAGGCCATAGTGGAGAAGTAATTACAATTTAGCAATTAACACTGGAGTGATAGATGTAGATGTGCAGAAGATTCATGTGAAGTTTAGAAGCTTCTGATAGGCTAATTGACATCATTTGAGTCAATTGGAGGTGTACCTGTGGATGTATTTCAAGGCCTACCTTCAAACTCAGTGCCTCTTTGCATGACATCATGGGAAAATCAAAAGAAATCAGCCAAGACCTCAGAAAAAAAAATTGTAGACCTCCACAAGTCTGGTTCATCCTTGGGAGCAATTTCCAAATGCCTGAAGGTACCGCGTTCATCTGTACAAACAATAGCACGCAAGTATAAAACCATGGGACCACGCAGCCGTCATACCGCTCAGGAAGGAGACATGTTCTGTCTCCTAGAGATGAACGTACTTTGGTGCGAAAAGTGCAAATCAATCCCAGAACAACAGCAAAAGACCTTGTGAAGATGCTGGAGGAAACAGGTACAAAAGTATCTATATCCACAGTAAAACGAGTCCTATATCGACATAACCTGAAAGGCCGCTCAGCAAGGAAGAAGTCACTGCTCCAAAACTGCCATAAAAAAGCCAGACTACGGTTTGCAACTGCACATGGGGAAAAATATCGTACTTTTTGGAGAAATGTCCTCTGGTCTGTTGAAACAAAAATAGAACTGTTTGGCCATAATGACCATCGTTATGTTTGGAGGAAAAAGGGGAGGCTTGCAAGCCGAAGAAGCACGGGGGTGGCAGCACCATGTTGTGGGGGTGCTTTGCTGCAGGAGGGACTGGTGCACTTCACAAAATAGATGGCATCATGAGGCAGGAAAATTATGTGAAGCAACATCTGAAGACATCAGTCAGGCAGTTAAAGCTTGGTCACAAATGGGTCTTCAAAATGGACAATGACCCCAAGCATACTTCCAAAGTTGTGGCAAAATGGCTTAAGGACAACAAAGTCAAGGTATTGGAGTGGTCATCACAAAGCCCTGACCTCAATCCTATAGAAAATGTGTGGGCAGAACTGAACAAGTGTGTGCGAGCAAGGAGGCCTTACAAACCTGACTCAGTTACACCAGCTCTGTCAGGAGGAATGGGCCAAAATTTATTGTGGAAAGCTTGTGGAAGGCTACCCGAAACCCAAGTTAAACAATTCAAAGGCAATGCTACCAAATACTAATTGAGTGTATGTAAACTTCTGACCCACTGGGAATGTGATGAAAGAAATAAGCTGAAATAAATAATTATCTCTACTATTATTCTGACATTTCACATTCTTAAAATAAAGTGGTGATCCTAACTGACCTAAGACAGGGAATTTTGACTAGGATTAAATGTCAGGATTTGTGAAAAACTGAGTTTAAATGTATTTGGCAAAGGTGTATGTAAACTTCTGACTTCAACTGTATGTGGCTAAATCTAGTGTGCCTACTGCGATGACCAATCTAATAGCTCAAATTACCAATCGAATAGCTCCAATCATGACCCGGCCAGGCAAAGTTTGATACTAGAGAATTCAAAAATTTAAAAACCATTACCAGAGAGAGACTGTCAAAGAATAGAGCAAAGAGCTGCTGTTTTTATGAGTGTGTTCATGTCTAAGATTTTATTCAGAAACATAAAACGTGCTTCTCCCTACTTACACTAGCGCTGCAATGAATGAGTAGCAAAGTTTATCGATAGCATTATTATTAGCATCAGCTAGTCGTGTTTATTTTAATATCAAGGAATATTTCACTTTCTCTGGTCTTAGGAACAATATACATATGGGCACGACTCAAGTTTCGGCAATAAGTGGAAGACAGTGTCCCCTCTCTATGGTCAGTCTCACAGGAGGAACAGAAAGAGAGCCGGAACAGGAGAGAGCTGGAACCGCAAGAGGCGGACCCTCTGCTGCTCTCTCCCTTCGCTGAGACTAATGCCTTGTTCAAAACAACTAGGAACTTGGAAATCCCTCTGACTTCAGTGCATTTTATACAACTAGGAACGCTGAAAAAAACTAGCTCTGATTGGGAAAAATCATTTTGAACAGTCATCCAAACTCGGGCATCTTTCTAGAGCTCTGACTTTTAGACATGAAGATCACTGAAGTCATGATTTGATCTCTAGTTCCCAGTTCTCTTGAAAGCACCATGACCATCAGATGCCGGTACCATCAGTCCAGTAAAATAATAAAGCAAATCATTTGCAAATGGTAGCCATGATGAACAGTTTAATTGGTATGGTTCAACTTTATAACTACCCTGTCTCTGTTCCACACTCCAGTCGATGGCGGTAATGCATCACTAAAGTTGGTTGCCAACCGCCATTTAAAAACCACTGAAGAAGTGTAAACGGAAGTGTACAGTGACCAAGACAAATTTCCACGTTGGCGTTTATATTGTTATTTAGACATGTATTACACCATGGAACTCAGAATATGAGTAATTTAACTGCAGAGTTTCATAAACTTATCCCTGGTAGTCTTTAATTCGCGTTGTAGACGGGACTTGGTTGATCAGATCTGTTATCTAGGTAACGCTAACGATCTAGCTGCTAATGTTAGCTAACAATGGATAACTGTATGGTTTTTCACACTAAAATAGCCTCCATTATGGAGGTGCTAGCGAATGCAGCAGTGGCAGAGGTCTGTAAACTGGTAGACGATGACTATGCAGTGTTTCGTTTGGAAATAACTCAAAGCCAGAAAGAAAACAGTGCATTGCGAAGGAAAGTACAGCTACTGGAACTGAAGATGGTACGGGAGCGCGTCCTCGCCAGTCGTCCCAGTAGTGTCAAAATCCTTGACCGATACAGAGGAATGGCAAGAGGTACAGTTTGCCGAGGTTGAGGGGCCTGTCGCCCAGTTCACAACTGCACATGTTTGACTTTAGATGTGTTAACCACGTATGGTTAAACATTGTCCAGAGACCTGATGTTGAATTTCATGACATTGGAGACCACGCCAAATGAGCGTTTGGATCAGGAAAGTTCTCTCTCAGGACCTCTACAAGCCAGAATGCTGAATAAAATAATTGTACTTATTTTGCCTGATGTCCGTGCAGTTGGTCCTTTTGCAGGTAGGAATGTTAGACAATATATCCAAATTATGATTGTCAACTTTTAAAAATATGAATGCACTACCAGCACATTTATCAACCAAAGTGGTAAAGTAACTTAAAATATAACTGTATTCAACATACTGGCTTGTAAAGGTTGTGAGAATAAACTTTCCTGATCCAAACGCTCATTTGTGCCTTTAGTAGAATTCAATGAAATTCGACATAGTTTCCAGGCTAAGTTAACCGGAGTTGTGTCTTGGTCAGTTTTTGTTAGTATGCAATAATTCTCCTTTAGTTAACTTGCAGAAAGACACACTATCATATCATATAATCAGAAAACATTTACTGCATTAAAAAAACGATATTATGCATGAAACATAATAAATCGATCTATAAATGTTATATCAAGAAGTTATGCAAAGTGTTACCTTACATTCTTGCCAATTCTACACACTCAAAATGGTCAATAGTGTGTAGTATAAGTATTAAGCATTGACAGTAGCTAACCTAACCACCTCTTTTCCTCCCAATCACTCTCTCAGGTGAAGGACATCTTACTGGAGGCCACAGGAGCTTTGTGAAGCCAGCGGGACACAATACATGGAGAGATGACCATCCAATCACTGTTGATGAGGGGAGTGGAACCTCAACCAAGAACGTTATCGTGATAGAGGTTAGTGTAATATAATTACAGTACATCAAATGTGGCCAGTTTATTTCAGAAAAACTCCCCTCAGATATTTGCTTGCTTACGTGTACATCCTTATTTATCTGCCATAGGGAAGCTTGTGACACTTCCCTACGACATTATTATCCAATTCTACTCATTTACTGGTAACAACCTCCCCTCTTCTTGTGTCAGTCTGCCGATACAGAGGCTGCAGGTTCTGGGGTCAAGCTGGAGAGATCTGAAGGAGATGAGGACCCACTGCACAGCAGAGACATCCAGACTGGAGCAGCGCATGGAGTGGCGCTACCTGTAGCCACCGAGGACCTCACCACCACTGCTGCGCCCCAGGCCAAGACCCGATGCAGTATCACGGAGGTCAGTGGAACGCCGAACGCCGTCCTCAAGGCAGAGACGGAGACAGGCACAGAGACTTTAATTGTAACACAAAGGCTATTACACACAGGATCTAACCACCGATCAGACCCCGAGAGACTGGGCTGTCTTCCTGCTTCACGCTCAGAGCATTTAATGGTATTTCACCAGAGGCAGGGGACAGTTAATTCCCGTGGAGATGGTGATGCGTTAGACACTGGCGTTGATGATCTGTCTTGTTCTTACGCTACAGAGATGGACCCTGGCAACATGCCCATGGGTTTAGAGACACAGACTGATCTGTCTAGAGAGGACTGGAACCGGTACAGTAGTAGTAGTGTATACTCTGAAGGGTGCCTAGATAAGAAAGGAGAGGTTATAGTGATAGATGAGGTGACTGTGAAAGTAGAGGGCGACGCTCCTCCCACATGGAATGCAAATACTCACCTAGGAGACGGACACTCACAGGGCAGAGATTTCTTAGATTACAGGGGAAATCTAAATGTCGCCACCCACTCCCCTTTACACACGTTCAGGGATCGCGACCCAGTGTCCGCACCTTCCGATTCACACGGCCACGTGATTTTTGATCAGGTATTACATTTAAACGATAGGGCTGTAGCCCAGGCTCGTGGTGGGGGAGCAACAACGGTCGGGAAAGAGAAACTGGCTAACTGGAATGCAGACGAGACTCACTTAGGAGAAGGACACTCGCAGGGCAACACTAGTGACTTCTTAGCCTACAGGGAAAGTTTAGAGACAAATCTAAATGTCACAACCCACTCCCCGTTACACACAGTGTCCATGTCGATGGAACCTTCCAATTTGCACGGCCGTGTTCTTTTCAATCAGGTATTGAACTCAAACGACCAAAGGGCCAAGGCATGGAGAGGGGGAGCAACAACGGGCGGAAAAGAGAAGCGCTTCCTCTGCATGTTCTGTAACAAAGGCTTCAGCTGCTCCCAGAAGGTGGAGATCCACCAGAGGGTCCACACAGGGGAGAAACCCTTCAGCTGTACCCAGTGTCACATGTGCTTCACCCATGCTGGTAACCTGAAGAGGCACCAGAGGGTCCACACAGGGGAGAAACCTTTCAGCTGTGCCCAGTGTCATATGTGCTTTGCTCAGACTGGTGACCTGAAGAGGCACCAGAGAGTCCACACTGGAGAGAGGCCGTTCGCCTGTACTCACTGCGGGAAGAAGTTCTCAGAGAGGAGCTACCTCAGGATACACCAGCAGAAAAACCATTCCACTCTATAACATAGAAAGTAACCATTCCACTCGATAGCTTCTGATGTTTAGATTAGAGACAAAGAATCATTATAATTGTTATCAGCAGAAAAGATCCACAGATGAATTTGGAATAACGAGAGTAACAGATTTCAGTGTAGAATATTGCATCCAGACATTGTGTGATATATAAGCCTAAAATGTCTGTTACATATTGTGTTTGTACTGCGTAGGTTATATAACTATTTAATTACTTCCATTCAACTACTTAATTTTTTTCCCAAGACACTTTTAATGAGAAAATTATTTCATTTATGCAGTTTATCAACTTTGAGGCATGTGTATACTGTATGTGGTTTTCATATGGTGTATTTAAAACCTGTTCATCTTTAATAAACACAAAATGGGACTTTTCATTCTAAGACAAACACCGGACCGCGCTTTATAACCAATAAACACTTACTAAATATACACTACAATTCAAAAGTTGGTGTTCACTTAGAAATGTTTTTGAAAGAAAAGCACTTTTTTTGTCCATTAATAACATCAAATTGATCAGAAATACAGTGTAGACATTGTTAATGTTGTAAATGACTATTGTAGCTGGAAACTGATTTAATGGAATATCTACATAGGTGTACAGAGGCCAATTATCAGCAACCATCAGTCCTGTGTTCCAATGGCATGTTGTGTTAGCTAATCCAAGTTTATCATTTTAAAAGGCTACTTGATCATTAGAAAACACTTTTGCAATTGTTAGCACAGCTGAAAACTGTTTTGCTGATTAAAGAAGCAATAAAACTGGCCTTCTTTAGACTAGTTGAGTATCTGGAGCATCAGCATTTGTGGGTTCGATTACAGGCTCAAAATGGCCAGAAACCAAGCACTTTCTTCTGAAATTCGTCAGTCTATTCTTGTTCTGAGAAATGAAGGCTATTCCATGTGAGAAATTGGCAAGAAACTAAAGATCTCGTACAACGCTGTGTACTACTCCCTTCACAGAACAGCGCAAACGGGCTCTGTCCAATGTCTGTTCTTTTGCCCATCTTAATCTTTTTTTATTGGCCAGTCTGAGATATGGATTTTTCTTTACAACTCTGCCTCCCGGAGTCGCCTCTTCACTGTTGATGTTGAGACTGGTGTTTTGCGGGTACTATTTTAATGAAGCTGCCAGTTGAGGACTTGTGAGGCGTCTGTTTCTCAAACTAGACACTCTAATGTACTTGTCCTCGGCTAGCAATTCTCTGGCCCTGCCCCTATACTTCTGATTCAGAGAGACTGATGGCGCCTGAGGTTGACCCACTAACAGATGCTGCCTTCAGCCTGCCTTCTATAGGATCTATCAACTGGAACATGGACCCTGTGACAACACAGACACTCCCTGGCCTTCGTCCTCCTCACACTCTCCTAATGTTAAACCAGACCTCAGACAATGCCAGTGCCTCAACACTAAATGGCTACACAAGCCCATTGACAAGTGACAGTAGTAGTAACACTATCAGTAGATCTGGTGGCAAAGAGAAGTTCTTCCCGTGTTCATTCTGTGAGAAAGCCTTCAGTTTCCCCAAACAGGTGAAGATCCACCAGAGGATGCACACAGGGGGAAAAATCTTTTGGCTGCCACGTGTGAGAATATGTTCTCCCACCAGCACCAGCTGAAGATGCACCTGAAGATCCACACAAAAGAGCCCGTTCGCCTGTACCCACTGCGGGAAGAGGTTCTCGGAGAGGAGTTACCTCAGGATACACCAGCAGAAAATGCACACGGCCCATGTATAGAGTATAGTGACATGTAATGTAGTACTAGTTAGTTTGTAGTTAATTCTGTTTGTTTAGGATGTAGTAGGGAACTGGATGAGGTGAACTGAGGAAAGAATGAGTATGATGAGGCAGAGTAGATGATATGGTGATGGTTGGTGTGATGGTGTCTGTAAAAATGCTTCACCGATGAAGAGTGACTACCTTGTCCTGTTTGATGGTCATGTTTTATAATGAGGAATTGAGTGCTTATGTTTACTTGACATTAAGTAGTGTGTAATGTAATGACAGTGTTATAAATGTGAATTTGATGAAACGTGAGGGTACCAGATTTACAGAAAAGGTCAAGTGTTACCATAGTGAGAAAAGTTATTCTACTAGTCACGTATCATTTTGTGCAATAAAAGTACGGTACTTCATGTTGTGAGCGTATGACTATTTTGTTGAAATTAAGGTTTTCCTTATCTCAGTCGAACCAAAACATACTTAATTTGAGTCAACACATTGCCATTCTTTTTTAGAAACTCCAATGACTCCATATTGTTAGGTACTTGAATCAGTGTTAGAGATGTGTTTGACTGTGGTTAACATTTGATGTCATGTTTCTGTGTACAGCAAAGAGTTTCTTATATAAACTTTCATGCTTTTCTGTTCAATTTGTCTTTACAGTCTGCAGTCCATGAGGACCTGCTGATATCCGGTGTTGCTGGCGGGAGAGACTTGACCTCTGAAGCGGAAGCGGCTGGTTACAAAACCTGACCCCGGATCAGGACCCTGGATCAGAAACCGTCCCTCTTCCTTCCTAAGTCAGAGCCAGGACCGAACCACGAGGGACAGAGACTCCACCAGCACACAGACCACAACCAGTGGACAGGTAGACTGAACAACCTCAGTCCTGGTGGTCATCAGAGAGACCGTGGACCCACCCTGGGCTTCAGCCTTTGCAGAGAGTGGTGGGAGTCTATCAGCAAGTCTGTCTTCTCTGTCAGGGTCTTGTTTAATGCCTGGTGACTGGGTTCATAGAAAGCCTGAAGCTGGACCTATGTCTGGCCTTCCTTAGTTACCTCATGGTTACCCCACCAATACAGACATGGTCAGATTGCACGTTCACCAGAAGAGGTACATAGCCTATTACACAGCACACAATCCAAACAACACCCAGTCAAGGAGGGAGCTCAAAGACTAACCACCTGAACCACCTCTGGTGTTATTGGGTCACAACATGGGAGGCCGAGCATTAGGACAGACGCCGACAAGCCGTACGCCTGCCCCGTATGTGGTAAGCGCTTCGCTTAGGCGAAGTATGTGAAGGACCACCAGAATGTTCACACCAAGGAGAGACCCTTCAATTGTCAGCTGTGATAAGGCGTCCGCATGCTTCCCAGCCAAAACAGTTTGGAAGAGTTTGTGCATATGTTATGAGGCAAGCCGAAATTCGGAGCTGATGTCTACGCCCCTTCGTCGGTGACTGGTCAACAGTAGAGATTCTTCATTAAAGTCTTTGTTGTCATTCAACAAGAGACGACTAGTTGTCATGCACAATTTTTCATTGACATATACAGCACCAAACATCTTAGTTAGCTGTGAAATTTGTGCAACTAAGATCTCCTCGGCAAAGGCATCCAATTTAATGACAACTCAAGAAATCTATTTTAGATTAACTGACTATTTTGAGGAAGTGTGTACTGGCTACGGCGTCTCAAAATGGACTAACAGTACTATTGCCTTTTTTTTCTCATTTTTCAAGCGAAGGTCTTAAGGGAGTATGCGAGCACACTTGTTCAGTTAGGCATGAACTGAAGAATGCTGATGCCTTTACAAGAGGTTGTCCTTCGGAAGTAACCTTATCTGACACAGGAGTGTCCACCATGGGGAGAAATCATAGCAGTGTGGCTTGAGATGTACACAGGGGATATGTGGGAACCATTCTTTATCTGACATATTTTAGTTATCATGTGAAGTGTCTTGGGGTAAGAGGGTAATTAACCACATGCCCCTCATTAACCCTTTGTTAACTTATCATTTGAAATGGACTTGGGTAAATACCAGTTTTTAGATGGACAGTAAATCTAGGCTAGAACAAGGACATTTACCTTACTGAGGTGATGTAGATGGAATAAAGCAATATTATTTTCTACTCTGTTCTTGCTAACACTGTTCTTTCTAAAGAAGTGTGCTCTCAGCTTGAAAGATACTGATCATAGGACATTTGATGTAATAAACGGTACCGTATTTCAAATTACAGTGCGCATACCTTTTTCATTTAACCACACCCTTGAGCTATGACGCCAACATATAAAATGATTTGTCTTCAGTGTAATTACGTATTTTTGTCAATAACAGCTGGTGCGAGATATTCTAATATTAAAGAAGTCTCGAGGTATTGTTCACCTGAGGTAGAGTACCTTATGATAAGCTGTAGACCACACTATCTACCAAGAGAATTCTCATCCATATTATTCGTAGCCATCTATTTACCACCACAGACCGACGCCGGCACTAAGAGCACACTCAACCAGCTCTATAGGGCCATAAGCAAACAAGAAAATGCTCACCCAGAAGCGGCTCTCCTAGTGGCCGGGGATTTTAATGCAGGCAAACTTAAATCAGTTTTACCACATTTTTTGGGCAACCAGAGGAAAAAAACTCTAGACCACCTTTACTCCACACACAGAGATGCATAGAAAGCTCTCCCCCGCCCTCCATTTGGCAAATCCGACCATAATTATATCCTCCTGATTCCTGCTTACAAGCAAAAACTAAAGCAGGAAGTACCAGTTACTCGCTCAATCCGGAAGTGGTCAGATGGCGCAGATGCTACGCTACAGGACTGTTTCGCAAGGCACAGATTAGAATATGTTCCGAGATTCATCCAATGGCATTGAGGAGTATACCAATATGCATCGACGACGATGTCCCCACAGTGACCGTACGTACATATCCCAACCAGAAGCCATGGATTACAGGCAACATCCGCATCGAGCTAAAGGCTAGAGCTGCCGCTTTCAAGGAGCGGGACACTAATCCGGACCCCTATAAGAAATCGAACCATCAAACAAGCAAAGCGTCGATACAGGATTAAGATTGAATCGTACTACACCGGCACTGACGCTCGTCGGATGTGGCAGGGCTTGAAAACTATTACGGACTACAAAGGGAAACCCAGCCGCGAACTGCCCAGTGAGGGGTAGTGGTAGTGCGTACGGCCCAGTACATCACTGGGACCAAGCTTCCTGCAATCCAGGACCTATATAATAGGCGGTTTCAGAGGAAAGCTCATAAAATGGTCAGAGACTCCAGTCACCCAAGTCATAGACTGTTTTCTTTGCTACCGCACGGCAAGAGGTACCGGAGCGCCAAGCCTAGGACCAAAAGGCTCAACAGCTTCTATCCCCAAGCCATAAGACTGCTGAAAAATTAATCAAACAGCCACCGGATTATTACATTGACACTAGAGGTCGACCGATTATGATTTTTCGATACCGATTATTTGGGGACCAAAAAAAGCCGATACCGATTATTCGGACGTTTTTTGGGGGGTTTGTTTGTTTTCTGTAATAATGACAATTACAACAATACTGAATAAACACTTATTTTAACTTAATATAATACATAAATACTATCAATTTAGCCTCTAAATAATGAAACATGTTCAATTTGGTTTAAATAATGAAAAAACAAAGTGTTGGAGAAGAAAGTAAAAATGCAATATGTGCCATCTAAAAAAGCTAACGTTTAAGTTCCTTGCTCAGAACATGAGAACATATGAAAGCTGGTGGTTCCTTTTAACATGAGTCTTTAATATTCCCAGGTAAGAAGTTTTAGGTTGTAGTTATTATAGGAATTATAGGACTATTTCTCTCTATACGATTTGTATTTCATATACCTTTGACTATTGGATGTTCTTATAGGCACTTTAGTATTGCCAGTGTAACAGTATAGCTTCCGTCCCTCTCCTCGCTCCTACCTGGGCTCAAACCAGGAACACATCGACAATAGACACCCTCGAAGCAGCGTTACCCATGTAGAGCAAGGGGAACAACTACTCCAAGTCTCAGAGCGAGTGACGTTTAAAATGCTATTAGCGTGCACCCGGCTAACTAGCTAGCCATTTCACATCGGTTACACCAGCCTAATCTTGGGAGTTGATAGGCTTGAAGTCATAAACAGTGCAATGCTTGAAGAATTGCGAAGGGCTGCTGGCAAAATGAATGTTTGAATGAATGCTTACGAGCCTGCTGGTGCCTACCACCGCTCAGTCAGACTGATCTATCAAATATCAAATCATAGACTTAATTATAATATAATAAACACACAAAAATACAAGCCTTAGGTCATTAATATGGTCGAATCCGGAAACTATCATCTCGAAAACAAAACGTTTATTTTTTCAGTGAAATACGGAACCGTTCCGTATTTTATCTAACGGGTGGCATCCCTAAGTCTAAATATACCTGTTACATTGCACAACCTTCAATGTTATGTCATAATTATGTAAAAATCTGGCAAATTAGTTCGCAACGAGCCAGGCGGCCCAAACTGTTGCATATACCCTGACTCTGCGTGCAATGAACGCAAGAGAAGTGACAATTTCACCTGGTTAATATTGCCTGCTAACCTGGATTTCTTTTAGCTAAATATGCAGGTTTAAAAATATATACTTCTGTGTATTGATTTTAAGAAAGGCATTGATGTTTATGGTTAGGTACAGTCGTGCAACAATTGTGCTTTTTTCACAAATGCGCTTTTGTTAAATCATCCCCCGTTTGGCGAAGTTGGCTGTCTTTGTTAGGAAGAAATAGTATTCACACAGTTCGCAACGAGCCAGGCGGCCCAAACTGCTGCATATACCCTGACTCTGTTGCAGAGGTGACACATTTTCCCTAGTTAAAAAAAATTAATGTTAGCAGGCAATATTAACTAAATATGCAGGTTTAAAAATACACTGCTCAAAAAAATAAAGGGAACACTAAAATAACACATCCTAGATCTGAATGAATGAAATAATCTTATTAAATACTTTTTTCTTTACATAGTTGAATGTGCTGACAACAAAATCACACAAAAATAATCAATAGAAATCCAATTTATCAACCCATGGTGGTCTGGATTTGGAGTCACACTCAAAATTAAAGTGGAAAACCACACTACAGGCTGATCCAACTTTGATGTAATGTCCTAAAAACAAGTCAAAATGAGTCTCAGTAGTGTGTGTGGCCTCCACGTGCCTGTATGACCTCCCTACAAGGCCTGGGCATGCTCCTGATGAGGTGGCGGATGGTCTCCTGAGGGATCTCCTCCCAGACCTGGACTAAAGCATCCGCCAACTCCTGGACAGTTTGTGGTGCAACGTGGCGTTGGTGGATGGAGCGAGACATGATGTCCCAGATGTGCTCAATTGGATTCAGGTCTGGGGAACGGGCGGGCCAGTCCATAGCATCAATGCCTTCCTCTTGCAGGAACTGCTGACACACTCCAGCCACATGAGGTCTAGCATTGTCTTGCATTAGGAGGAACCCAGGGCCAACCGCACCAGCATATGGTCTCACAAGGGGTCTGAGGATCTCATCTCGGTACCTAATGGCAGTCAGGCTACCTCTGGCGAGCACATGGAGGGCTGTGCGGCCCCCCAAAGAAATGCCACCCCACACCATGACTGACCCACCGCCAAACCGGTCATGCTGGAGGATGTTGCAGGCAGCAGAACGTTCTCCACGGCGTCTCCAGACTCTGTCACGTCTGTCACGTGCTCAGTGTGAACCTGCTTTCATCTGTGAAGAACACAGGGCGCCAGTGGCGAATTTGCCAATCTTGGTGTTCTCTGACAAATGCCAAACCTCCTGCACGGTGTTGGGCTGTAAGCACAGCCCCCACCTGTGGACGTCGGGCCCTCATACCACCCTCATGGAGTCTGTTTCTGACCGTTTGAGCAGACACATGCACATTTGTGGCCTGCTGGAGGTCATTTTGCAGGGCTCTGGCAGTGCTCCTCCTGCTCCTCCTTGCACAAAGGCGGAGGTAGCGGTCCTGCTGCTGGGTTCCATGCTCTGGACAATACGCTGACAGACACAGCAAACCTTCTTGCCACAGCTCGCATTGATGTGCCATCCTGGATGAGCTGCACTACCTGAGCCAGGAAGCATAGGAACTGAGAAGTGGTCTGTGGTCACCACCTGCAGAACCACTCCTTTATTGGGGGTGTCTTGCTAATTGCCTATAATTTCCACCTGTTGTCTATTCCATTTGCACAAAAGCATGTGAAATCTATTGTCAATCTATTGCTTCCTAAGTGGACAGTTTGATTTCACAGAAGTGTGATTGACTTGGAGTTACATTGTGTTGTTTAAGTGTTCCCTTTATTTTTTTGAGCAGTGTATATACTTGTGTATTGATTTTAAGAAAGACATTGATGTTTATGGTTAGGTACACGTTGGAGCGACGACAGTCCTTTTTCGCGAATGCGCACCACATTGATTATATGCAACGCAGGACAGGCTAGATAACTACACATGGTTGATGATATTACTAGTTTAACTAGTGATTATGATTGATTGATTGATTTGTTTTTTATAAGATAAGTTTAATGCTAGCTAGCAACTTACCTTGGCTTCTTACTGCATTCGCGTAACAGACAGGCTCCTCGTGGAGTGCAATGTAAAGCAGGTGGTTAGAGCGTTGGACTAGTTAACCGTAAGGTTGCAAGATTGAATCCCCAAGCTGACAAGGTAAAAATCTGTCGTTCTGCCCCTGAACAAGGCAGTTAACCCACCGTTCCTAGGCCGTCATTGAAAATAAGAATGTGTTCTTAACTGACTTGCCTAGTTAAAAAATATTGTTAATTATTTTTTTATTTTTTTTTAAATATAAAACAATCGGCAAATCGATGGCCAAAAATACCGATTACCGATTGTTATGAAAACTTGAAATCAGCCCTAATTAATCGGCCATTCCGATTAATTGGTCGACCTCTAATTGACACCCCCCCCCCCCCCATTTGTTTTGTTGTGACTCGGTGTTTATTATCTATGCATAGTCACTTCCCCCCTACCTACATGTACAAATTACCTCTAACCTGTACCCCTGCACACTGACTCTGTACCGCTACCCCTTGTATATAGCCTCGTTATTGTTATGTTATTGTGTTACTTATTATTTTTTACTTTAGTTTGTTTGGTAAATGTTTTTATTGACATTTTTTTACCCCTTTTTTCTCCCATATTTCGTGGTATCCAATTGGTAGTAGTTACAGTCTTGTCTCATCGCTGCAACTCCCATACGGACTTGGGAGAGGCGAAGGTCGAGAGCCATGCATCCTCCGAAACACAACCCAAGCTAGCCGCACCGCTTCTTGACACAACGCACATCCAACCTGGAAGCCAGTCGCACCAATGTGTCGTAGGAAACACCGTACACCTGGCGACCTGGTCAGCGTGCACTGCGCCCGGCCCGCCACAGGAGTCGCTAGTGCGCGATGAGACAAGGATATCCCTGCCGGCCAAACCCTCCCTAACCCGGACGACGCTGGGCCAATTGTGCGTCGCCCCAAGGGCCTCGCGGTCGCGGCCGGCTGCGACAGAGCCTGGGCTCGAACCCAGAATCTCTGATGGCACAGCTAGACCACTGCCCCACCCGGAAGGCCCTTGTAAATATAATCTTAACTCTTCTTGAACTGCACTGTTGGTTAAGGGTTTGTAAGTAAGCATTTCACGGTAACTTGTTGTATTTGGCGCATGTGACAAATAAAGTTTGATTTGATGTTCCTCTCCTGAAAACCCTGAGCAGTCGACAGATGGTGAACTCAGAAATTGAACCTGAGAAAAGTGAATTGTAAGAACCTGCGCTGACAGGTGAGGTGAAGGCTTCCAAGCCTCAGCCGAATGACCAGGAAAATGCCAGATATGACTTGGGCCCAGTGGGAGTACAATTCGTGAAGAACATGCTAACGGATACATTGTGATAAAGCTAGTTAGCATTGGCTTGCGAAACTAGCTCTAATTTCCTTCATGCTGGACACAAAGACATAAAAATGGTATCCACTAGTTCATCTGCCTGGGGAAGTAGTATCCTGAAGTATCCCTTTAAATTGTACTGTACAGATGGAATGGAAATCCCAGAAGATTGAATTGGTAGTAGCAGCAGAGAGGTTTTTGGGTGTCAGATTTGAATGTAGAAGGATCTTCGGGGGTTTTGAGAGAAGGGGTTCCAGCCTCCCAGGCCGACGGTGTTGGTGTAGGACCTGTTAGGGCCAAAGTAGTGTGAAGGGGTGGTGGAGTATGTTGGGGGATAATGCTATATTGAGAGCAATTTTAATGGCGTCTTTTCATAGGCACTAACACCCACCATGGTTTGTTGTGCAAAGCCTATAGGGAAATTAATTGAGTTTTTATAAGGTTTTTGGATAAATTCTGGAAATAATGTCTGTGGTAAACACAGGTTGTGTCTGCGTACCCATACCAGTATACTATATACTTAAACTGCATGGTATGTACTCCTCTCAGTGCTAGAGGCGTCACTACAGACCCTGGTTCGATTCCAGGCTGTATCACAACCGGCCGTGATTGGGAGTCCCAAAGGGCGGCGCACAATTGGCCCAGCGTCGTCCGGGTTAGGCCATCATTGTAAATAAGAATTTGTTCTTAACGGACTTGCCTAGTTAAATAAAGGTATAAAACAAATTGTCTCATACTATTTATGACAATGTTTAATAAAAAGTCTGCGTTATGCCAGAGCCATAGCGTACTACTTTGATATGGCTTCGCAGATATAAACCAGAAAGTGCATCCTCAAAAATCTCTGGATACACAGTTCTAAATCCAAATATCATCCCTATTTATAAATCTGTTTTCAAAGATGTTCAATTCAATGGTCATGATAATTTTAAGGACAACAAAACACACATTACATTTTAACACAGAGACTCTTTGCTCGTCTTCTTTGCCAACTTAAATTTGTTTTTTGTTTTACTTCCAGAGTACTATGATATCTCAATGTCCTCCTTTTTTCTGGTTTGAATGCATTGTGGGTGTGAAATGTCCAAAAAGTTTACAATTCATTCATACTACATGAGAAGCCGAAATGAGTATGACATCCAGGCATTTAAAGCGTACAACATTTTCAAAATGTCACATACTATAAAACAAAACACAAATCACATACTCAAACGGCCTTTCTATTTAGGATGTAGTATGGGTATTTGGATACAGCCACTGGCTTAGATCTTATACGTTTTGTTCAATGACAATCTTAATCAGCTAACATCAAGGCCTAAAATGAACTTTTTGGTCCACCAGCCACTGGCAGGTACAGGAAAAAAATCTACCAGCCACTCAGATTTTTTTTTATCAGTCAAAATATTTTTGGGCCATAATTACATACAAAAAACTAAAAACGGATGACCATGCTTTGTAGTGTTTCTAATACAATCAATGTATTAGTAAGAAGTAACGTGGTATATTGCTAAATTTCACAAAAAAAATGGTGACTTCAGTATTTTAACGAAAATATCAGATGATATTTCCCTTCTTTTTTTGTGAACAAATGTGTAATGCACTTTCCGAACAGTGAAAGGCAGCAATACGCAACAAGGCGTCTAACCCGGCCGGAAAACCACACGAAGAAGTAGTAAACGGAAGTGAACAGTGATCAAGAACAATTTCCACGTTAGCGGTTTTTTGTTATTTAGACATTTATTAACACCCTGGAACTCAAAATATGATTAATTTAACTGGACAGCATTACTTATGTATCCCTGGTAGTGTTTAATTCGCGTTGAAAACAGTACTTGGTTGATATAGTTAATGATAGTTAGCTGCTAACGTTAGCTAACAATGGCTACCTGTAACTCAAACGTTATGATTTTTCACACTCAAATAGCCTCCATCATGGAGGTGCTAGCGAATGCAGCCGTTGCAGAGATCTGTAAACTCGTAGACGACGACTATGCAGTGTTTCGTTTGGAAATAACTCAAAGCCAGAAAGAAAACAGGGCATTGCGGAGGAAACTACAGCTAATTGAACTGAAGGTGACACGGGAGCGCGCAGAGAGGACAACGCGAGAGCGCGTCCTCGCCATTCGTCCCAGTAGCGTCAAGATCCCCGACCGATACAGAGGAATGACAAGAGGTAGGCTACACTTTGCAGAAGGCCGAGGCTGCGGGGCCTGTTGTCCCGTTCCCCTCTGCGCATGTATTCAGATGTCATACCCAGAGTTTGGTCTTGGTCAGTTTTTGGATAGTATGCGGTACTTCTCCTATCATGCATTGTTTTCCCCTATCTTACCTTTATTTTACCAGGCAGGTTAATAAGAAATACTTATTGCACAAAGACTATTCAAAACAGATTTTTGATTTTCTATATTTACTATTGTCATGCTCAATTAAAATAATGTGATGGATGGAACAAAATCAATAAATGTCAAGACTTTATTATAAGTGTTACATTACATCCAGGGCCGTATTACCAAACGGCACGCAGCGCATGTGTCTTAACCTCCCAGGGCCCCCCACCAATATTTTGGGGGCCCCAATATTTTGCTGGGGGAGGTCGGGCTCCCCCAGATAGCATATGAAAGCACCAGTTGTGGGCAAGGTTCCCTTAACATTTTTGGGGCATTGAGCAAATTTTAACATGCAGCTGGCCAAGAACAGACCAGCACGTTTTGCTCTTCACTGTAGTCAGAGGGCTAATTTCAATACTATGTCTGCCAGTCTTTCTTGGCTAAAAGTTGAGGAGAGACCGACTACATCGCTTCTCGTTTTTATAGGAAACAATGTGTTGAAAATTCCTAATTGTTTTCATAGTCAACTTACACACAACACTGACACACACACTTAACCCACCAGACATGTCACCAGGGGTATTTTCAGTCCCCAGGTCCAGAACAAATTCAAGGAAATGTACAGTATTATACAGCGCCAGGATTGCATGGAACTCCCATCTCATATAGCGCAAGTGAACAGCAAACCTGGTTTTTAAAAAATGAATAAAGCAACACCTCACGACCAATGTTGCCTCATTTTCTGGGGCACTCAGCAAATTTTTGGTCTTGTGAGGGGAAACTTGAACGTTGTGAGTTAGGCTGTACCCTGCAAACTAAAGGGATTTCTTCTCCAATGAGCAGCAGTCCTTCTCCGATGAGGTTTAACGGCAGTTGGCATCCAATAAATGTTGCATTACCGCCACCTACTAGACTGAAGTACAACACCCTTATACTTTTGCTTGAATAAATGAATAAATAAATACCCTACCATCTAACACTACACAAAAGAAAAAGAAAAAAAAGATCAACACCCTACTCCACTATTTAAAATGATTTAGTGCTACCTCAGGCCAACAACCTGAAAGGATGGGACACCACCACTTAACACACCCTGTAACTCTTCTGATGTCAAGTCTCGCACATCCAAATACCTCTGCAGTTTTCTGTGACCTACGTTCCATCCCTGCAGTACAGTTGATAACCATTTCTATAAATGCTAAAAATCCAGTCCTACTGAAACATATATCACGTGTTTGCCTATCCCTCTGTATTGGCACAAATCTACTACTCACAACACTCCTCCCAGGATCCCTCCCCCTTGACCCATCTTCCTCTACTTTCTTCACTGCCTCAGCATATGACAACTTCTGCACTACTCTGACCCTGGAAACCTCAACCTGAGTCTCTCGCACGGGACATTTCTGATCCCCAGTCCCATGGGCACCCCTACAATTAACACATACCACTACTTTCCCAAATGCTACACATTCCTTTGTCTCATGCCCTTCAGCACACTTCTCACATCTAGGAACCTCCCTCCTATACACTGCTGCCACATGCCCAGAGCAGAAGTCCTGGAGGAGGTGGTTGTGAGTTGGTTGTGGGTCACCTGGAGGTCAGGCCCCCCCAGATAGCATATGAACAGATCATAAACTAGAAAATGTGTAGAATTGCAGGGAATTCGGTTAAAAACTCAAAGTTTCTCTCAGCCTCATGGCAAAATGTGTACAATATCATGAGATTAGCTATATAACGGTAAATTGTTCTCTCTGCCTCATGGCAAAATGTGTAGAATTGCAGGAAATGAGCTTGAAATTTGCTAAATGTGTAAAATAGCATGAGATTAGCTATAAAACTGCACATTTGCCCTGGAGGTACAGTGGGGTCCGACATTATTGACACCTTTTGATAAAGATGAGCAAAAATGACTGTGTAAAATAAATTATTCAAATACTGAACTATATTGTATTACTTTTTTGGGGGGGGGGAATGTATATTATTTTCACCACAACTGATGGTCATGTCATCTGACTAAAGCACCGCTTCCAATCCAAGTGACAATGCTGTTTAGCAAACTCCAGGTGTTTTCCTTTTTTGGATGACATTAAAATAGAGCTCTTTGCTTTGGCCACGCATACCAGTGGTGGGTTTGGCGTTGAAATGAGGATGCATGAGCAGAAAATAACCCCATACCTACTGTAATATATGGTGGTGGATCTTTGATGTTATTGCTCTATTTTGCTTCCACTGGTCCTGGGGCCAGTGGAAGTAGTCAATAAGCGCAGACGAAGGATATCAAGAATCTGGAAGGATTCTGTATGGAGGAATGGTCTATAGCCTTGTTCACATTGGCAGTTTGAAGTGATGCAATTTTTTTCTTGCGTATCTGATTTGAATCTGATCTTTTTCCTGCATTCTGACAGCCAAAAAACACATTGAATCAGATATTTCAAGCCATACCAATCTGATTCCTGGCCATGCGACTTGTGTCTGAACAGTCAAATCTGATTTATTTGCCCTCAAGTGGTTTTTAAGACTTATTTGGCATATCTTGTTGCTTGCTAGCTACTCTGTTGACAAGATAATGTGGTAGCTAACTAGCTTGTTCATCGTTTACAAACAAATGAGTGAATATGCTAGAAAGCTAAATGGCTTCCCAGCTGCTGTGACTAGCCAAAAAGGACTCATTTTGAAAGTTGGATCTTTAAGTGTTCATCGCAGGCATTGTTGTCACCTTAGCTTGCTACATAACTTCTGAGTGATAGGAAGCATGTGCGCCACCACCAATCAGCCTACACAACTGTGCACACACCCGCCGTTGCTATGACAACTAGCGTAGCCATGTCAGGAAATGACTGATTTGAGCGTCAAGGCTTTAAGTGTGAACAAGGCCTTCAGTGTGAACAAGGCTTTACATCCTTCCCAATGTGTTCTCCAACTCAAAAAAACATTAGGAAAAGGCTCGCTGCCATTATCCTCATAAGGTGAGGTATTGAAAACAGTAGTGTCAATAATTTGGACCCCTACCCTTTTTGAGAATTGTATTTATTACTTGTTAAACAAAATCTATTTCTCTGAGCAATTGTATTATTATAATTCCAATTTTTTTTGGAGCATACAATAAAGTTCGGTATTTTAAGGATTTATTTTATACAGTCATTTTTGTTCATTTTTATTATTAAGGGTGTCAATAATTTCGTACCCCACTGTAGATGCCCCGAGGCCCCAGATTTGGTAGTCCAGCCCTGCTTACAGCTCTGCCAATTGTAGACAGTGTCATTAGTGTACAATATAGTGTTGAGCATTGACAGTACCTAACTTAACCACCCGCTTTCCCCCAATAACTCTCTTAGGTGAAGGACATCTCACTGGAGGCCACAGGAGCTTTGTGAAGCCTGCAGGACACAAAACATGGAGAGATGACCAACCCATAGCTATAGATGAGGGGAGTGGAACCTCAAACCAGCATGTTATCGTGATAGAGGTTTGTGTAATAGTGTAACACGACAGTACATCAAATGTGTCCCGTTTATTTCAGAAAGGCTCCCCTCAGCAATACACTTGCTTACATGTACATCCTCATTTATCTGCCATAGAGGAGCTTGTGAGACTTCCCTATGGTATTGTTATCCAATTCTACTCATGTACCAATAATAACCTCTCTTCTTGTCTCAGTCTGCAGATGCAGAGGCTGCAGGTCCTGGAGGATCGTCTCTGGTCAAACAGGAGAGGACTGAAGGAGAGGAGGACCCACGACACAGCAGAGACATCCAGATTGGAGCGGTTGGAGTGGCGCCCCCTGTAGCCACGGAGGACTTCGGCTCCGTGCCCCATCCTAGGGCGCAATGCAGTATCACGGAGGTCAGTGGAACGCCGAATGTCGTCCTGAAGTCAGAGAAAGACACAGAGACTTTAACTGTAACACAAAGGTTCTTACACACAGGACCTGACCAAATGTCAGACCCAGAGAGACTGGAGCTGGAACCACTGGGCTGTCCTCCTGCTCCTGGCTCAGAGTATTTACTATACGGTAACCCGAGCCTGAGGACGGTTCATTCCCATGGGGACTCAGGTGACGTGTTAGAGACTGGCAATGATCCGTCTTGTTCTTACACAACAGAGATGGACCCTGGAAACATGCCCTTGGGTTTAGAGACACAGACTGATCTGTCTAGAGGGGACTGGAACCGGTACAGTAGTAGCGTATACTCTGAAGGGGAGGTTAAAGTCATAGATAAGAGGGCTGTGAAAGTGAAGGGCGAGGCTCCTCTGACATGGAATGTAGATGAGACTCACTTAGGAGTAGGACACTCACAAGGCAGAGATTTCTTAGACTACAGGGAAAGCTTGGAGACTAATCCAAATGTTGCGTCCCATTCCCCTTTACACACGCTCAGGGATCTCGACCCAGTGTCCACGTCGATGGGGCCTTCCGATTCACAGAGCCGGGACTTTTTCGATCAGGTATTGAACTCAAGGGATCAAAGGGCCAAGGCTCGGGGAGGGGGAGCAACATCAGGCAATAGTAAAGAGAAACGGTTCTGTAACGAAGGCTTCAATTGCCCCCAGAAGGTAGAGATCCACCAGAGGGTCCACATAGGGGTGAAACCCTTCAGCTGTACCCAGTGTCATATGCACTTTGCTGAGGCTGGCAACCTGAAGAGGCACCAGAGGGTCCACACAGGGGAGAAACCCTTCAGCTGTGTCCAGTGTCACATGCACTTCGCCAGGACGGGTGACCTGAAGAGGCACCAGAGGGTCCACACAGGGGAGAAACCATTCAGCTGTACCCAGTGTCACATGCGCTTCGCCCAGGCTGGCAACCTAAAGATGCACCTGAAGGTCCACACGGGAGAAAGGCCATTTGCCTGTCAGCACTGCGGGAAGAGGTTCTCAGAGAGGAGATGCCTCAGGATACACCAGCAGAAAAAACATTCCATTTTATAACAAAGAAACCATTCCACTCAATAGCTTCTGACACTTAGATCTAAACCTGCATTAAGACAAAGATTCATTTTCATTGTTGTCAGCAGATGCATTTGAAGTAACGAGAGTAACAGATTTCAGTGTTGAATATTCCTGTGTAAATATTCCATCCAGATGTGTGAAACAATGCATTCAGGAAGTATTTTGTTACTTTACATCCTTATTCTATGTATATATTTCATCATCAACCTACACACAATACCCCATAATGACAAATCAAAAATAGTTGTATTTTTTATTTTTGCAAATTTATAAAAAATAACTGAAGTATGACATTTACATACAGTGGGGGGGAAAAAAGTATTTGATCCCCTGCTGATTTTGTACGTTTGCCCACTTACAAAGAAATTATCAGTCTATAATTTTAATGGTAGGTTTATATGAACAGTGAGAGACAGAATAACAAAAAAAAAAAAAAAAAAAACGCATGTCAAAAATGTTATAAAATGATTTCCATTTTAATGAGGAAATAAGTATTTCACCCTTCTGCAAAACATGACTTAGTACTTGGTGGCAAAACCCTTGTTGGCAATCACAGAGGTCAGACGTTTCTTGTAGTTGGCCACCAGGTTTGCACACATCTCAGGAGGGATTTTGTCCCACTCCTCTTTGCAGATCTTCTCCAAGTCATTAAGGTTTCGAGGCTGACGTTTGGCAACTCGAACCTTCAGCTCCCTCCACAGATTTTCTATGGGATTAAGGTCTGGAGACTGGCTAGGCCACTCCAGAACCTGAATGTGCTTCTTCTTGAGCCACTCCTTTGTTGCCTTGGCCGTGTGTTTTGGGTCATTGTCATGCTGGAATACCCATCCACGACCCATTTTCAAAGCCCTGGCTGAGGGAAGGAGGTTCTCACCCAAGATTTGACAGTACATGGCGCTGTCAAATGATGTGAAGTTTTTCTGTCCCCTTAGCAGAAAAACACCCCCAAAGCATAATGTTTCCACCTCCATGTTTGACGGTGGAGATGGTGTTCTTGGGGTCATAGGCAGCATTCCTCCTCCTCCAAACACGGCGAGTTGAGTTGATGCCAAAGAGCTCCATTTTGGTCTCATCTGACCACAACACTTTCACCCAGTTGTCCTCTGAATCATTCAGATGTTCATTGGCAAACTTCAGACGGCATGTATATGTATTCTTGAGCAGGGGGACCTTGCGGGCGCTGCAGGATTTCAGTCCTTCGCGGCGTAGTGTGTTACCAATTGTTTTCTTGGTGACAATGGTCGCAGTTGCCTTGAGATCATTGACAAGATCCTCCCGTGTAGTTCTGGGCTGATTCCTCACCATTCTCATGATCATTGCAACCCCATGAGGTGAGATCTTGCATGGAGCCCCAGGCCGAGGGATATTGACAGTTCTTTTGTGTTTCTTCCATTTGCAAATAATCGCACCAAATGTTGTCACCTTCTCACCAAGCTGCTTGGCGATGGTCTTGTAGCCCATTCCAGCCTTGTGTAGGTCTACAATCTTGTCCCTGACATCCTTGGCGAGCTCTTTGGTCTTGGCCATGGTGGAGAGTTTGGAATCTGATTGATTGATTGCTTCTGTGGACATGTCTTTTTTACAGGTAACAAGCTGCAGTTAGGAGTACTCCCTTTAAGAGTGTGCTCCTAATCTCAGCTCGTTACCTGTATAAAAGACACCTGGGAGCCAGAAATCTTTCTGATTGGGAGGGGGTCAAATACTTATTTCCTTCATTAAAATGCAAATCAATTTATAACATTTTTGACATGTTTTTCAGGATATTTTTGTTATTGTCTCTCACTGTTCAAATAAACCTACCATTAAAATTATAGACTGACCCTTTCTTTATCAGTGGGCAAACATACAAAATCAGCAGGGGATCAAATACTTTTTCCCCCCACTGATAAGTATTCAGACCCTTTACTCAGTACATTGTTGAAGCATCTTTGGCCGCGATTACACCCTTGAGTCTTCTTGGGTATGACGCTACAAGCTTGGCTTACCTGTATTTGGGGAGATTCTCCCATTCTTCTCTGCAGATCCTCTTAAGCTCTGTCAGGTTGGATGGGGAGTGTCGCTGCACAGCTATTTTCAGGTCTCTCCAGAGATGTTCGATCGGGTTCAAGTCCGGGCTCTGGCTGGGCCACTCAAGGACATTCAGAGACTTGTCCCGAAGCCACTCTTGGCTGTGTGCTTAGGGTCGTTGACCCGTTGGAAGGTGAACCTTCACCCCAGTCTGAGGTCCTGAGCGCTCTGGAGCAGGTTTTCATCAAGAATCTTTATGTACTTTGCTCCGTTCACTGTCCCTCGATCCTGACTAGTCTCCCAGTCCCTGCCGCTGAAAAACATATGCTGCCACCACCATGCTTCACCGTAGGGATGGTGCCAGGTTTCCTCCAGACGTGATGCTTGGCATTCAAAGAGTTCAATCTTGGTTTTGTCAGACCAGAGAATCTTGTTTCTCATGGTCTGAGAGTTTTTAGGTGCCTTTTGGCAAACTCAAAGTGGGCTGTCGTGCCTTTTACTGAGGATTGGCTTCAGTCTGGCCACTCTACTATAAAAGCCTGATTGGTGGAGTGCTGCAGAGATGGTTGTCCTTCTGGAACATTCTCCCATCTCCACAGAGGAACTCTGGAGCTCTGTCAGAGTGACCATCGATTTCTTGGTCACCTCCCTGGCCAGTTTCGCCGGGCGGCCAGCTCTAGGAAGAGGTTCCAAACTTCCTCCATTTAAGAATGACGGAGGCCACTGTGTTCTTGGGGACATGTCTCAGAGCTCTACGGACAATTCCTACGACCTCATGGCTTGGTTTTTGCTCAGATCAGATTAAATTTTATGACCAATTTATGCGGAAATCCAGGTAATTCCAAACGGTTCACATACTTTTTCTTGCCACTGTATATGAACTGCTGCATGTTGCATTCATATTTTTGTTCAGTGTATATAATCCTAAAATGTCTGTTACATATTGTGTTTGTACTGCGTAGGCTATGTGTTCACATGCCTATTTCATTCAATTACTTTATTTCTTTGCCAAGACACTTATAATGAGAAAATTAATGCAGTTTATCAAGTTCATGCAGATTTTTTGTTGAGGTGTGTGTGATTTTCATATGGTGTATGTCGTGGAATTATTGTCATCAAAAGGAGAGACTTTTACATTTCTTCAAAACAAGTAAACTTTGTTATTTAATTACTGCAGTAATGGAGCTTGTCAACGAGCCCCCCGTATGTGATTCGTTGAGAGACCAACCAGCAGGACTAAGCCACAGCATTTTATAGCGAAGTCCATCCTCCTGGATGTTCATGACAAATCACAGATGTATAGAATGGGTCACAAGGTTAGGATTCGTATGAAAGATACTAATAATTCACAGCAAACAGTATCTGCTGTAAAGACAGAGTCTCATTGTGTAGAAACCAGAGTCTGGACCCCAGCTCCATACTGGAGCCATCTCCCCCTGGTACCCCAGTACAGAAACATTAACTCATGCTCTGGAATGCAGTATCACCCAAAAACATTGTAAATCTTCTGTCAGTGTTAAATCTCCCAGAGGCCCATCCTCAGTAGAACACACACAGATGAAAGTGTTCTAAGAACCCCCTATTCTGTTGCATAAAACAACCATTTGATGCAATAACAATATTATAACAATCTTGCAATATGTATTTAAAACTTGTTTGTTTAATAAACACAAAATGGGACTTTTCATTCTAAGACTTTCATTGATTCTCTTTGGTATACATCACATCTGATCTCACCCTATTCTGCATACATCCAACAGTGCTTTATAACCAATATATCTACACATACCCACACAAACACCTACTGTATGTCAAAATAGGTTAGTCCGGTTTGTCTGACTTTTGACTTATCATAGCTAATTCCATATTTACCCACAACATCATATGTATGTCCACCATGATGGGTTTCACAACAATGAAGTCATTCTGTAACTACAGTATAGGACTCAAACGTAGTGGGGATGGGTAAACACTCCATGTTGTAACTGTGTGTATGTACCTGAGGGAGTGTATGTCTGTGTAATCTGTATCACCTCTCTTCCAGGAGGAGGAGAGTCCAGAAGTGCTGCTGGTAAAGGAGGAGGGTCTGGGGAACCCTGAGGGGACCATGGTCATGGAGGACAACCAGACTACACCTCCTCCTGAACCCACAGAGGAACCAGCTGAGCAGCACAGGACCACACACAGTCTCACTGAGGTGAGCCCACTGAACTACTGTCTGTATGGTATTAGTTCAGGGCCCATATCCTCAAAGCCTCAGAAAAGGAGTGCTGATCTAGGATCAGATGAGCCTTTTCGATCATACTGAATAAGCCTACATAGATCCTCGATCAGCAATTCTATTCTGAGACTCTGTGGATGCGGGCCCAGATCTTGATTAATTCTGTTTTAAGTGTGGGACCATTCTTTTCAATTCTCAAACCATTAAAGAGTGTAATAGCATTACATTTACATGTTACATAGCAATCCCTCATTGGCCAATGAGAAGATGCTCCATAGCAGGGTGCTCATATCAGATTTCTTGATACAACATTCTCTCACTCTGTATCTCTTACAGTCAGTAGACATGGAGGATGGGAAGCCTGATCTGCTGCTAGTCAAAGAGGAGACAATAGAAGACGGACCAGAGAGCATTGATCTGCTGAGTGGACTAAAGATGGGGGAGCAAGGTAAGGGAGAAATACATATAGCCTACATACAGTAATAGATCTTCAATGGGAATAGTAATACATATAGCCTACATAGAGTAAGTGGTCTTCAATGGGAATAGTAATACATATAGCCTACATACAGTAATAGATCTTCAATGGGAATAGTAATACATATAGCCTACATACAGTAATAGATCTTCAATGGGAATAGTAATACATATAGCCTACATACAGTAAGTGGTCTTCAATGGGAATAGTAATACATATAGCCTACATAGAGTAAGTAGATCTTCAATGGGAATAGTAATACATATAGCCTACATACAGTAATAGATCTTCAATGGGAATAGTAATACATATAGCCTACATAGAGTAAGTGGTCTTCAATGGGAATAGTAATACATATAGCCTACATACAGTAATAGATCTTCAATGGGAATAGTAATACATATAGCCTACATACAGTAATAGATCTTCAATGGGAATAGTAATACATATAGCCTACATACAGTAAGTGGTCATCAATGGGAATAGTGATGCTCCTGGCTGTTGTTTTTTCTTCATTAAAAAAATCAAATCAAAACAAGTTATGTTTACCTTCAGAAGTTTCAAGTTTTATTTGTCGCATGTACAAGTACAGTGAAATTCTTAACTTGCAAGCCCAACCCAGAAGTACAGTATTCAATATCAAATAGTATAACTAATAAAAAATATATTAAAAAGGAGAAATAAGAGAGGAAGCTATATACAGTGTCAGTGCCAGTACCAAATGTACAATGTGCACTGATATTGGAGTGTTTGAGGTAGATACAGTGCCTTCAGTAGGTATTCACACCAGTGGCGGTCGGTGCCATTTAAGATGAGGGAGGATGATTTTTTTTTTTAATGAGCATGGCCTTTTCTATTACAGCATATTGGATGACTGTCATTCGTATTTTATTCATCCAGCCCAATGTAACATCGACAGGTTTAGGATACTGCATGATTCTCAAATTTTCCCTATGCTCATCATGAGGTTGGTTCAAAAGGTCAAGAGAAAAATGAGAGTAATCCAGACAGTTGACACATTCAATACCGCTTTGTACACTCTTGCCTGCATCTAGCTGATCTAGGGCATAGTCATTAGTCCAACAGTTGCAAATGAGAGTTTCTATTGGAAAAATGTAGGTATGTTTATCCCTGTTTCGTTCCGTTCGCTTCCGTTTAAGAAATGTTTTTCAACAGAATCAGCGGAATGAATACACTCCTGATCACCGCAAACACAGTTCACTTTCATAGCAGCCGTATACAAAAAGCATGATCATTTGCTCATTGTATAATTCCTTCTCGCATCTATGCGCTCTCCTCCTGGACTTCAGTGTACAACACAGGCAAAAAAATAAAATCCAAGCCAAACCTTCATTCCATAACTGCTAACCGCTACACACAGCCTACATCGTTGTCACCTAACGTCATAGTAAACATATCTAGCTACTAGCATTAATATATCAGCAACAAACGTTAGTTTACAGCAAGCGGTTTAGCATTTACACCGGCGGAAATAAATTGATAAAACCAAAAGCTTACCTTGACTTGGAAGAGCTCCAGTGTTAGATGTGCTATGTTAGCTATCTCTGTTTGAGCCGGGCGTACGCTAGCTAGACAAGTGAAAGTGAAATTTAAAAAATAAATATACACACTACCTTTCAAAAGTTTGGGGTCACTTAGAAATGTCCTTGTTTTTGAAAGAAAAGCAAAAAAAATTCTCCATTAGAATAACATAAAATTGATCAGAAATACAGTGGAGACATTGTTAATGTTGTAAATGACTATTGTTGCTGGAAACGGCAGATTTTTTTATGGAATATCTACAGTTGAAGGGAAGTTAACATACACTTAGATTGGAGTCATTAAAACTCGTTTTTCAACCACTCTACAAATGTCTTGTTAACAAACTATAGTTTTGGCAAGTCGGTTAGGACATCTCCTTTGTGCATGACACAAGTAATTTATCCAACTGTTTACAGACAGATAATTTCACTTATAATTCACTGTATCACAATTCCAGTGGGTCAGACATTTTCATACACTAAGTTGACTGTGCCTTTAAACAGCTTGGAAAATTCCAGAAAATGATGTCATGGCTTTAGAAGCTTTTGATAGGCTAATTTACATAATTTGAGTCAATTGGAAGTGTACCTGTGGATGTATTTCAAGGCCTTCAAGGCCAATTTCCAAATGCCTGAAGTTACCACGTTCATCTGTACAAACAATAGTACGCAAGGGACCACGCAGCCGTCATTTCGCTCAGGAAGGAGACGGGTTCTGTCTCCTAGAGATTTTGCTAAAAGTGCAAATCAATCCCAGAACAACAGCAAAGGACCTTGTGAAGATGCTGGAGGAAACGGGTACAAAAGTATCTATATCCACAGTAAAACGAGTCCTATATCGACATAACCTGAAAGGCTGCTTAGCAAGGAAGAAGCCACTGCTCCAAAACCGCCATAAAAAAGCCAGACTATGGTTTGCAACTGCACATGGGAACAAAGATCATACTTTTTGGAGAAATGTCCTCTGGCCTGATGAAACAAAAATAGAACTGTTTGGATATAATGACCATCATTATGTTTGGAGGAAAAAGGGGGAGGCTTGCAAGCAGAAGAACATCCCAACCGTGAAGCATGGGGTTGGCAGCATCATGTTGTGGGGGTGCTTTGCTGCAGGAGGGACTGGTGCACGTAACAAAATAGATGGTATCATGAGGATATATTGAAGCAACATCTCAAGACATCAGTCAGGAAGTTAAAGCTTGGTTGCAAATGGATCTTCCAAATGGACAATGACCCCAAGCATACTTCCAAAGTTGTGGCAAAATGGCTTAAGGACAACAAAGTCAAGGTATTGGAGTGGCCATCACAAAGCCCTGACCTCAATCCTATAGAAAATTTGTTGGCAGAACTAAAAAGGTGTGTGCGAGCAACGAGGCCTACAATGCTGACTCAGTTACACCAGCTCTGTAAGGAGGAATGGGCCAAAATTCACCCAACTTATTGTGGGAAGCTTGTGGAAGGCTACCCGAAACATTTGACCCAGGTTAAACAATTTAAAGGCAATGCTACCAAATACTAATTGAGTGTATGTAAACTTCGGACCCACTGGGAATGTGATGAAAGAAATAAAAGCTGAAATCATTCTCTCTACTATTATTCTGACATTTCACATTCTTAAAATAAAGTGGGGATCCTAACTGACCTAAAACAGGGAATTGTTACTTGGATTAAATGTCAGGAATTGTGAAACTGAGTTTAAATGTATTTGGCTAAGGTGTATGTAAACTTCCAACTTCAACTGTACATAGGCATACAGAGGCCCATTATCAGCAACCATCACTCCTGTGTTCCAATGGCACGTTGTGTTAGCTAATCCAAGTTTATCATTTTAAAAGGCTAGTTGATCATTAGAAAACACTTTGGCAATTATGTTGGCACAGCTGAAAACTGTTGTCCTGATTTAAAGAAGCAATAAAGCTAGCCTTCTTTAGACTAGTTGAGTATCTGGAGCATCAGCATTTGTGAGTTTAATTACAGGCTCAAAATGGCCAGAAACAAAGAACTTTCTTCTGAAACTCATCCGTCTATTCTTGTTCTGAGAAATGAAGGCTATTACATGCGAGAAATTGTCAAGAAAGATCTCGTACAACACTGTGTACTACTCCCTTCACAGAACAGTGCAAACTGGCTCTAACCAGAATAGAAAGAGGAGTGGGAGGCCCCGGTACACAACTGAGCAAGAGGACAAGTACATTAGTGTGCCTAGTTTGAGAAACCAACGCCTCACAAGTTCTCAACTGGCAGCTTCATTAAATAATACCCGCAAAACATCAGTCTCAACGTCAACAGTATAGAGGCGACTCCGGGATACTGGCCTTCTAGGCAGAGTTGGAAAGAAAAAGCCATATCTCTGTCCAGTGTCTGTGTTCTTTTCCCCATCTTAATCCTCTCTTTTTATTGGCCAGTCTGAGATATGGCTTTTTCTTTAATCAGCACAATAGTTTTCAGCTATGCTAACATAATTGCAAAAGGGTTTTCTAATGATCAATTAGCCTTTTAAAATGATAAACTTGGATTAGCTAACACAACATGCCATTGGGACACAGGAGTGATGGTTGCTGATAATGGGCCTCTATACACCTATGTAGATATTCCTTTAAAAATCAGCCGTTTCCAGCTACAATAGTCATTTACAACATTAACAATGTCTACACTGTATTTCTGATACATTTTATGTTATTTTAATGGACAAAAAAATGAGCTTTTCTTTCAAAAACAAGGACAGTTCAAAGTGACCCAAACTCCATATGTAGAGTTCTCTGCCAAGTTTGTAAAGTCTATTTTCTAACCTCTTCCTGCAGGTGGTTGGCTGGAGGCTAACAGAGGGGACTGGGCAGCCATCTTGAATTCCCAGACCCAGATGGGTGCAGCCAAGGGCCCAGGGGACAACATCACTGAGCAGGGCAGAACCAGAGGCGACATGGTGGAGGTCAGTGGATGGGACAGCGTCTCCAACTCTGGACTTGGGAACAACACTGTTAACCAGAAACAGACATTTGAACACAAAGCAACAGCTGAATTTAGTCTCTTTGACGACAGACTGTCTGAGACCAGTGAGAGGCGTAGATTTGGTCTGCAAGGACGGGGGCGTGTCCGTATGCAGCGGGAGAGAACAGACACAGACTCGGCTAGTGATGCTCCATCCTGCTCCTATAGTTGTGATTCAGAGAGACTGATGACGCCTCAGGTTAACTCCCTAACAGATGCAGCCTTCAGCCTGCCTTCTATAGGATCTATCAACTGGAACATGGACCCTGCAACAACACAGACCCTCCCTGGCCTTCATCCTCCTCACACTCTCCTAATGTTAAACCAGACCTCAGACAATGCCAGTGCCTCAACACTAAATGGCTACACATGCCCATTGACAAATGACACTAGTGGTGACACTATCATCAGATCCGGTGGCAAAGAGAAGCGCTTCCCATGTTCATTCTGTGGGAAAGCCTTCAATTTTCGCAAACAGCTGGAGATCCACCAGAGGATGCACACAGGGGAGAAACCATTCGGTTGTCACCTGTGCCGAGCTAGTTTCTCCCACTCCTTCACCCTGAAGAGGCACCAGAGGGTCCATACAGGGGAGAAACCCTACACCTGCCCCCACTGTGAGAAGAGGTTCTCCCACCAGCACCATCTGAAGAGGCATTTGAAGGTCCATACGGGAGAGAGGCCGTTCGCCTGCACTCATTGTGGGAAGAGGTTCTCAGACAGGAGCTACCTCAGGATTCACCAGCAGAAAAACCATTCCCATCTATAACATAGAAAGTAACTATTCCACTCGATAGCTTCTGATGTTTACATCAGACCATGCATTAAAGACAAATATGCATTTTTTGTTGTCAGCAGAAAAGATCCACAAATGCATTTGGAATAACAAGAGTAGTAGATTTCAGATTTTCATCTAGACTTGTACAGTGCCTTCAGATAGTATTCACACCCCTTTACTTTTTCCACATTTTGTTATGTTACAAAGTGGTATTAAAATGGATTTAATTGTACTTTTTATGTTAACAATCTACACAAAATACTCTTTAATGTCAGTGTAAGAAGAATTCTAACATTTGTAAAACATTTATGAAAAATAAAACACTAACATACTGTATCCTGATTAGTAGTCATACAGTGCATTCAGAAAGTATTCAGACCCCTTGACTTTTTCCACATGTTACGTTATAATCTTATTCTAAAATGGATTCAATTGTCTTTTCCCTCATCAATCTACACACAATGCAAAAACATTTTTTTTTTTTATTTTAGCACATTTTATAAAACATTTCTTAACTGAAATGCTGCCACCACCATGCTTCACTGTAGAGATGGCGGCAGGTTTCCTCCAGACATGACACTTGGCATTCAGGCCAAATAGTTAAGTCTTGGTTTCATCAGACCAGATAATCTTATTTCTCGTGGTCTGAGAGTCCTTCAGGTGCCTTTTGGCAAACTCCAAGCGGGCTGTCATTAAGGCTGTGGCGGTCACCAATTTTCGTCAGCCGGTGATTGTCAAGCAAATAACTGTCTGTCTCACGGTAATTGACTGTTAATTAACATAGACACGTTTAGCATCTCCTGGCTTCCACACATAGCCTACAAGCCACTGATGCAGACCTTAGCAACATCTACATTTTAAAAAGCATAAGAAATCCATGTAATAAAACCTACACCTTCACAATAAATCTATTATTTATTTTAGACGGGTCTAAAGAAGCATGATATGAAGAAAATGTAGTCTATTTCACAAGAACAGAAGAGCATACTCTGAGTTGTCCTTATGTTAGGTCCTGATCTGGCTATGCCAATTGGCTGTAGGCTACACTATTTCATTTAGCAGACAAGATTTGCTTAGAATACCGTGGTATTATTTTATAGTATGAAGAATACAATTGAACAAAGCTGAATAAAATAGAAAGGATATTTTCTCCAAACGATTTGAGGGAGTGCGCACATGCAGTTATTCTGTGTTGAGCGGTTAACAAAGAAATAGGTAGTCCTATATGCTTCATTTAGAGTTATTAATGTTATTAATGTAACTTTAGTTGTCTTGCAAATGTTGGGCTATATGTTTTGATTTGTAATACATTGTAAGGCTTTATGATGCGACTCTAATGATGATTTGAAAAAAGTCACTTGAAAGGCATGAGCTCTGCTTTGTTTTTTGCACAGACTGTACACACTTCATCAGTCACTCATTCACAATTTGACAAGCACTTGATAATGCATAGAATTTTAAGGGCGGCTTCCCCTTTGTGTGGCCGTAATGCACCCTAAAAAATTCCATGCCTTTTGCGGCCTTTGGCCATTATGCCCTTCTCCCTGAGTGCTGTGTGCGCCGAATCACCACTCTCATGGTTCACCATCATGTGATCTGATCTTTCTCACAGGCTACAAGTGAAGATAGACACATCAGGGATGCAACTGCGAGGTGCATATTGAATATATTGGAAGAACTGCCCACATTTACTTTTCGCCAGCGAGATGAATAGGCCTAACAAACAGCAAAAGCACTAGCCTATGTCAATCTACTATCCCCCATAGTACATAAGTCGACCTATTTTACTCTGTGTGGGAAATAAATATTCCTAACAGTCTGGGACAGTTGTGGAATGCGATAGATTACAAAATAATACAACCACTATCAACAAACATTTTTTTTTTTTTTACACAATGTGGCTTACGCAACAGATCAGAATGTTTAGCTTAAAATGTTGATAAACTATTAGGTCATTTCTTCACATTAAAAGTGCAGCAATGTGCACATGGTAGTAGGCTATAAGTGCGAATGTTCCATTAGCGGAAAACACCATTATCAAAAGTGACCGTAATGCAGTTATGTATGTAATGCTTTTATTATAAAGGTGCATTTTTATGGTGAAAATTATCTTTCCCAAACTTGAAACTCACACGCTGCTTATGTATGTATGCCAGTTAGGCTCTACACCCCTTGTAAAGTGAATTAATGCACTTAATTTTAAGAAGTTATTTGGCCGCTTCAGTTGTAATACAAACCTTATCAAAACATATAGGCCTAGGGCTTCCCGAGTGGCGCAGTGGTCTAAGGCACTGCATCACAGTGCTAGATGTGCCACTAGAGATCCTGGTTCGAGTCTGGGCTCTGTCGCGACCGGGAGACCCATGGGGTGGCGCACAATTGGCCCAGCGTTGTCTGGGTTAGGGGAGCGTTTGGCCGGCAGGGATGTCCTTGTCCCATCGCGCTCTAGCGACTCCTGTGAAAGGCTGGGCGACCTGTATGCTCGACCTGCGACCTGTATGCTCTCGTTGGCTGGCCCTTGCTACATATTCATCGCCAAACCCACTGGCTCCAGGTCATCTATAAGTATTTTCTAGGTAAAGCCCCGCTCACTGGTCACCCGTAGCACATGCTCCAGCAGGTATATTTCACTGGTCACCCCCAAAGCCAACACCACCTTTGGCTGCCTTTCCTTCCGCTTCTCTGCTGCCAATGACTGGAACGAATTGCAAAAATCACTGAAGCTGGAGACTTATATCTCTCTCACTAACTTTAAGCATCAGCTGTCAGAGCAGCTTACTGATCACTGCACCTGTACACAGTCCATCTGTAAATAGCCCACCCAACTACCTCTTCCCCATATTATTTATTTTTTGTTGCTCTTTTGCACCCCAGTATCTCTACTTGCACATCATCATCTGCACATCTATCACTCCATTGTTAATGCTAAATTGTAATTATTTCGCCACTATGGCCTATTTATTGCCTTACCTCACTAATCTTACCTCATTTGCACACACTGTACATAGATTTTTCTATTGTGTTATTGACTGTACGTTTGTTTATCCCATGTGTAACTCGGTGTTGTTGTTTTTGTCGCACTGCTTTGCTTTATCTTGGCCAGGTCACAGTTGTAAATGAGAACTTATTCTCAACTTGCCTACCTGGTTAAATAAAAAAATAAAACATATACTGTAGGCCTATGGGCTAGGCTACATGAGGTGTGAATATGATTTGAAAAGGCATTGTTTCTTATGCTGGGCATCATTCACAAGTGATAATATATAATTCACTAGTGATAGGCTAATATTGTCAGCCATTAGACTATTCTTGATTAAATCTTGTCTTTACATATACTAAATAATATGTTTGAAATTTGTTTTGATTTAGAATGGACATTATCGTTCACCTGTATCGAAACAGGGGCAGTGGGAAAAAATACATGTCATCTATGCACTTAAATAGCGAATGGAGGATGCTTTTCCCAGGTAGGGTATACTCCTGTTGTAAATATAAGCAATGTGCTTAATATTAGGAAAGTTGAGTACTAAATATATTAGGCCTAGCCTGTAGAAAGCTGATGGGATCCTCCTCTTTTTAGTAGAGGCCATCACTCTATTTTCTCTCGCAATTGCATAACCTATAGAAATGTTGCACAACATGAACTCATGGGCTCTCATGAAGTGTTTGATTGCGCACCCTCAGGCTCGTGCAGTGGGAGATCTTCGTAGGTTATACTCAGCCAAGTCTCAGGATAGTAAGTTGGTGGTCTGTTGATATCCCTCTAGTGGTGTGGGGGCTGTACTTTGGAAAAGTGGGTGGGGTTATGTCCTGCCTGATTGGCCCTGTCCAGGGGTATCGTCGGACCGGGCCACAGTGTCCTGCGACCCACCTCTGTCTCAAGTCTCCAGTATCTATTCTGCAATAGTCTTTGTGCCGGGGGACTAGGGTCAGTCTGTTATATCTGGCGTAATTCTCCCGTCTAATCTTGTGTCCTGTATGAATTTAAGTATGCTCCCTCTAATTCTCTCCCTCTTTCCCTCCCCTCCCGAAGGACTTGAGCCCTAGGATCATGCCTCAGGAATACTTGGCCTGATGACTCCTGGCTGTCCCCAGTCCACCTGGTCGTGCTGCTGCTCCAGTTTCAACTGTTCTGCCTGCGGCTAGGGAACCCTGACCTGTTCACCGGACGTGCTACCTTGTCCCGGACCTGCTATTTTCGACTCTCTCCCTCTCTTTACAGTACCTGCTGTCTCAACCTCTGAATGTGCCGATATGAAAACGCAACTGACATCTACTCCTGAGGTACTGACCTGTTGTTGTTGCACCCTCTACAACCACTGTGATTATTATTTGACTCTGCTGGTCATCTTGAACATTTGAACATCTTGAAGAACAATCTGGCCTTAATGGCCATAATCTCCACCCGGCACAGCCAGAAGAGGACTGGCCACCCCTCAGAGCCTGGTTCCTCTCTAGGTTTCTTCCTAGTTTTCTGCCTTTCTAGGGAGTTTTTCCAAGCCACCGTGCTTCTACATCTGCATTGCTTGCTGTTTGGGGTTTTAGGCTGGGTTTCTGATTAGCACTTTGTGACATCCGCTGATGTAAAAAGTGCTTCATAAATAAATGTGATTGATTGATTACATTTGCATTGATGTTAGAGGGAACATAGAGTGCTGAGTACCAGGCAATTAGCAAGTTTGGTAGGCTACTAACCAGCAGCAGCATCAGAACATGGAGAAGCCTAACAACAGTCACGGTATAATTTGATGGCCTTCATGACTTGTGACCAGTGTGGCGGTAATACTGTCACCGCAACATCCCTAGCTGTAATTTTCCTTTTACTAAGGAGTGGCTTCCGTCTGGCCACTTTACCATAAAGGCCTGATTGGTGGAGTGCTGCAGAGATGGTTGTGGAAGGTTCTCCCATCTCTACAGAGGAATTCTGGAACTCTGTCAGAGTGACCATCGGGTTCTTGGTTACCTCCCTGACCAAGGCCTTCTCCTCCGATTGCTCAGTTTGGCCGGGCGGCCAGCTCTAGAAAGAGTCTTGGTGATTCCAAACTTCTTCTATTTAAGAATGATGGAGGTCACTGTGTTCTTGGGGATCTTCAATGCTGCAAAAAATGTTTTGGTACCCTTCCCCAGATCTGTGCCTCGACACATAACTGCCTTGGGGCTTTACGGACAATTCCTTCGACCTCATGGCTTGGTTTTTGCTCTGACATGCATTGTCAAATGTTGGACCTTTATACAGTTGAAGTCGGAAGTTTACATACACTTAGGTTGGAGTCATTAAAACTTGTTTTTCAACCATTCCACAAATTTCTTGTTAACAAACTATAGTTTTGGCAAGTCGGTTAGGACATCTACTTTGTGCATGACACAAGTAATTTTTCCAACAATCGTTTACAGACATATTATTTCACTTATAATTCACTGTATCACAATTCCAGTGGGTCAGAAGTTTACATACACTAAGTTGACTGTGCCTTTAAACAGCTTGGAAAATTCCAGAAAATGATATCATGGCTTTAGAAGCTTCTGATTGACTCAGATTATGTCAATTAGCCTATTGGAGGTGTACCTGTGGATGTATTTCAAGGCCTACCTTCAAACTCAGTGCCTCTTTGCTTGACATGATCGGAAAATCTAAAGAAATCAGCCAAGACCACAGAAAACAATTGTAGACCTCCACAAGTCTGGTTTATCCTTGGGAGCAATTTCCAAATGGCTGAAGGTACCACGTTCATCTGTACAAACAATAGTACGCAAGTATAAACACCATGGGACCACTCAGCTGTCATACCGCTCAGGAAGGAGACAGGTTCCGTCTCCTAGAGATAAATGTACTTCGGTGCGAAAAGTGCAAATCAATCCCAGAACAACGGCAAGGACCTTGTGGAGATGCTGGTGGAAACGGGTACAAAAGTATCTATATCCATAGTAAAACGAGTACTATATCGACATAACCTGAAAGGCCGCTCAGCAAGGAAGAAGCCACTGCTCCAAAACCACCATAAAAAAGACAGACTACGGTTTGCAACTGCACATGGGGACAAAGATCATACTTTTGATAGAAATGTCCTCTGGTCTGATGAAACAAAAATAGAACTGTTTGGCCATAATGACCATCGTTATGTTTGGAGGAAAAAGGGGGAGGCATGCAAGCCGAAGAACACCATCTCAACCGTGAAGCACGGGGGTTGCAGCATCATGTTGTGGGGGGGTGCTTTGCTGCAGGAGAGACTGGTGCACTTCACAAAATAGATAGCATCATGAGGCAGGAAAATTATGTGGATATATTGAAGCAACATCTCAAGACATCAGTCAGGAAGTTAAAGCTTGGTCGCAAATGGGTCTTCCAAATGGACAATGACCCCAAGCATACTTCCAAAGTTGTGGAAAATGGCTTAAGGACAACAAAGTCAAGGTATTGGAGTGGCCATCACAAAGCCCTGACCTCAATCCTATAGAAAATTTGTGGGCAGAACTGAAAAAGCATGTGTGAGCAAGGAGGCCTACAAACCTGACTCAATTACACCATCTCTGTCAGGATGAATGGGCCAAAATTCACCCAACTTATTGTGGGAAGCTTGTGGAAGGCTACCCAAAACATTTGACTCAAGTTAAACAATTTAAAGGCAATGCTACCAAATACTAAGTGAGTGTATGTAAACTTCTGACCCACTGGGAATGTGATGAAAGAAATAAAAGCTGAAATAAATCATTCTCTTGACTATTATTCTGACATTTCACATTCTTAAAATAAAGTGCTGATCCTAAATGACTTAGACAGGGAATCTTTACTTGGATTAAATGTCAGGAATTGTGAAAAACTGAGTTTTTAAATGTATTTGGCTAAGGTGTATGTAAACTTCTGACTTCAACTGTATAGACGTGTGTGCCTTTCCAAATCATGTCCTCTCAATTGAATTTACCACAGGTGGACTCCAAGTTGTAGAAACATCTCAAGGATGATCAATGGAAACAGTATGCAACTAAGCTCAATTTTGAGTCTTATAGCAAAGAGTCTGAATACTTATGTAAATTAGGTATGTTTTTTATTTGTAATAAATTGACAAACATTTCTAAAAACCTGTTCACTTTGTCATTATGTATTGTGTGTAGATTGAGGTAAAAATTGTATTTAGTCAATTTTAGAGTAAGGCTGTAACGTAACAAAATGTGGAAAATGGAAGGGGTCTGAATACTTTCCGAATGCACTGTACACACACCATTATACACTGCTCAAAAAAATAAAGGGAACACTAAAATGACACATCCTAGATCTGAATGAATGAAATAATCTTATTAAATACTTTTTTCTTTACATAGTTGAATGTGCTGACAACAAAATCACACAAAAATAATTAATGGAAATCCAATTTATCAACCCATGGAGGTCTGGATTTGGAGTCACACTCAAAATTAAAGTGGAAAACCAGACTACAGGCTGATCCAACTTTGATGTAATGTCCTTAAAACAAGTCAAAATGAAGCTCAGTAGTGTGTGTGGCCTCCACGTGCCTGTATGACCTCCCTACAACGCCTGGGCATGCTCCTGATGAGGTGGCGGATGGTCTCCTGAGGGATCTCCTCCCAGACCTGGACTAAAGCATCTGCCAACTCCTGGACAGTCTGTGATGCAACGTGGCGTTGGTGGATGGAGCGAGACATGATGTCCCAGATGTGCTCAATTGGATTCAGGTCTGGGGAACGGGCGGGCCAGTCCATAGCATCAATGCCTTCCTCTTGCAGGAACTGCTGACACACTCCAGCCACATGAGGTCTAGCATTGTCTTGCATTAGGAGGAACCCAGGGCCAACCGCACCAGCATATGGTCTCACAAGGGGTCTGAGGATCTCATCTCGGTGCCTAATGGCAGTCAGGCTACCTCTGGCGAGCACATGGAGGGCTGTGCGGCCCCCCAAAGAAATGCCACCCCACACCATGACTGACCCACCGCCAAACCGGTCATGCTGGAGGATGTTGCAGGCAGCAGTACGTTCTCCACGGCATCTCCAGACTCTGTCACGTGCTCAGTGTGAACCTGCTTTCATCTGTGAAGAACACAGGGCGCCAGTGGCAAATTTGCCGATTTTGGTGTTCTCTGGCAAATGCCAAACGTCCTGCACGGTGTTGGGCTGTAAGCACAACCCCCACCTGTGGACGTCGGGCCCTCATACCACCCTCATGGAGTCTGTTTCTGACCGTTTGAGCAGACACATGCACATTTGTGGCCTGCTGGAGGTCATTTTGCAGGGCTCTGGCAGTGTTCCTCCTGCTCCTCATCGCACAAAGGCGGAGGTAGCGGTCCTGCTGCTGGGTTGTTGCCCTCCTACGGCCTCCTCCACGTCTCCTGATGTACTGGCCTGTCTCCTGGTAGCGCCTCCATGCTCTGGACACTACGCTGACAGACACAGCAAACCTACGTGCCACAGCTCGCATTGATGTGCCATCCTGGATGAGCTGCACTACCTGAGCCACTTGTGTGGGTTGTAGACTCCGTCTCATGCTACCACTAGAGTGAAAGCACCGCCAGCATTCAAAAGTGACCAAAACATCAGCCAGGAAGCATAGGAACTGAGAAGTGGTCTGTGGTTACCACCTGCAGAACCACTTCTTTATTGGGGGTGTCTTGCTAATTGCCTATAATTTCCACCTGTTGTCTATTCCATTTGCACAACAGCATGTGAAATGTATTGTCAATCAGTGTTGCTTCCTAAGTGGACAGTTTGATTTCACAGAAGTGTGATTGACTTGGAGTTACATTGTGTTGTTTAAGTGTTCCCTTTATTTTTATGAGCAGTGTATGTATATATATATATATATATATATATATATTGAGTGTACAAAACCTACGAATTTTTAAGCCTTGAGACAATTGATATAGTGGGTGCCAGGCGCACCAGTTTGTGTCAATAACTACAACGCTGCGGGGTTTTCATGCTCAACAGTTTTCCGTGTGTATCAAGAATGGTCCACCACCCAAAGGACATCCAGCCAACTTGACACAACTGTGGGAAGCTTTGGAGTTAATATGGGCCAGCATACCAGTGGGGTAAAAAAGTTGATTCAAGTTTGCCCAAAAGCACCTGGATGATCATTAAGACTCTTGGAAGAATGTTCTCTGGACAGATGATTCAAAAGTATAACTTTTTTTGGACTAAATGGGCCCCATTATGCCTGGTGAAAACCAAACACTGCATCCCACAGTAAGAACCTTAAACCAAAGGTCAAGCATTCTAGTGTGATGGTTTGGGGATGCTTTGCTGCCTCAGGACCTGGACGACTTGCCTTAATAGAAGGAACCATGAATTCTGCTCTGTATCACAGAATTCTACAGAATAAGGATAATGTCAGGCCATTCGTCTGTGAGACAATGATCCAAAACACAATCAGGCCAACATGAAAATGAATTTTTGGAACGGTTTAGTCAAAGTAAGCTGTAAGCTGTGTTACAAGAGCTTCTCCTTCCTGAGTAACCTTGTCAGACACAGGGGTGTCCACGAAAGGGGAAAATTGTAGTAGTGTGGCTTGCATTTCGCTGCACCTGCGATAACATTCTTTGAAGTGTCCAACTACGTCCCTCAGTTGAGCATCTGGATATGCTCACATTCTCACATGATATAGACTTGTTTGGTGTGCTGGCATAGCCGTAACACTATATTTCCCCTCTGAATGTAGTTTTGCCTACAGCCTAATTATAAAATAGACCCTCTTTTTTATAACACCTTTATAGCAAGTCAGGTCTGCTGAGAAGACATGTATCCAGTGTAAAGTATAGCAGGGGAACTGGCGACAAACCTTTACTTGGCGATACTTCCTTAATTCCCGACTTGGAAGACAAACCATGTCTTTTAAACTTCCAGGTCTAGTTAAAGGTGGTTAATTGGAATTTAGAGAACTATGTTTTGAAATGAAATCCATTTATTTCTCCATGAAGTAATCCAAAAATGTTTACGCCGCCATCATATCTATTTCAAATCTTCTCTCATTGATTGAGACGGGTGGGTGTCCACCTCAAAGTGCCGCATGTCATGAGCGCGATTCAGAAATCAAGCGTCACGTTGAATGATACACACCTGTCTTGATCAATGAGAAGATTTCTAATAGACAAGATGGTGGCATACACACACTATTGGATTAATTAATGGAGCAAAAACATTTATTTAATAACAATGACCAACATGCAACTAGACATGGAGGTTTAGAAGTCAATGGTTGTCTTCCAAGTTGGAAATTGAGGAAGTATCGCCAAGTAATGGTTGGTAGAAAAGGATCCGTTTATGCTTTACACTAGCTACGTAACAACAGCTATCCGCCAGCTGGAACAGTTAGTAGTGTCGGACTAGCTGATGATTATCATGGCTAGGTCAGTGTGTACATCCTTTTGACTTCTGTTTAGGAGGGTAATTAACCATATACCCCCGATTAACACTTTGTTAACTTGTCATTTGAAATAGGCTTGTGTATATACCTGATCTTAGAGAGACAGTAAATCTAGGCTAGAACAAGGACAGTTGAATATTTACCACTGAGGTGATGTAGATGGAATAAAGTAATTATATTCTTGTCTACTTTATTCTTGCTAACACATTGTTCATTCTAAACATTTCTGCTCTCAGCTTGAAAGATACTGATCATAGGAGATCTGATGTGTAATGTAATAAGCAGTACCCTATTTCAAAAAACAGTGCGCATACCTTTTTCATTTAACCACACCCTTGAGCTATGACACCAACAAATAAAATGTTTGGTCTTCAGAGTAATTACATGTTCCTCTCCTGAAAACCCCGAGCTGTCGACAGATGGTGAACTCTCAGAAATTGAACCTGACAAAAGTGAAGACGCCAACCAATAACATTCTTTCTCTTCAGTATAGCAGAGGTCAAGGGATTAATAAGAGCAGTGGTAAAAAACTAAATGGAAAGAGTTGTGGAATAGGGACGGAAAGGGAAGACACCTGTATAAGATCCAGGAAAAGGTGAGGGCATGGAGTTCCTCGGTTCGAGAGAGAAAGCGAGGGAAACATAATCACAAGGCTGAGACTGGGACTCATGAGGTTCAACAGCACTTTGAAATTAGTAGGGAAACATCCAACTGGGAAGTATGATCACTGCCAGGAGATTGAGACAGTGGAACAAATTATATTTCAGTGCCATCGGTATTGGAGGGAAAGGGACAATTTGTTATTAGGAATAATGGTATTTTAGTTTAATTGAATTGTTAGGAAAACCTTAAGGTGATATTATATTTATATTTGGTCACTGTTCACTTCCTTAGGGAGAAGGACGGATTAATTGGGTACGGTTAATCACTAAAGTTGGTTGCCAACCGCCATTTAAGAACCAGTGAAGAATAAGTGTAAACGGAAGTGAACAGTGACCATGGAAAACTTCCACGTTTTTGTTGCTATTTAGACGGTTATTAACACATTTAAACTCAAAATATGACTCTAAACTGCACATTATCACATAATTACCCCCAGGTAGTCTTTAAGTCGCGTTGGAGACGGGACTTGGTTGATAGAGCATTTATCTAGGTAAAATACACGTTGGCTAGCTGCTATTTTTAGCTAACAATGGCTAACTGTAAGGTTTTTCACACTCAAATAGCCTCCATTATGGACGAGCTAGCGAATGCAGCTGTAGCAGAGGTCTGTAAACTCGTAGACGACGACTATGCAGTGTTTCGTTTGGAAATAACTCAAAGCCAGAAAGAAAACAGGGTAATACGGAGGAAACTACAGCTACTAGAACTGAAGGTGGCACGAGAGCGCGTCCTCGCCAGTTTCCCCAGTAGTGACAAGTCCCTCGACCGATGCAGAAGAATGGCAAGAGGTACATTTTGCAGAAGACCTGTCGCACCGTTCACATCTGCACATGTGACTTTAGATGTGTTAACCAGGATTGGGTCTTAGTCCGTTTTTGGATAAAATGCCATTACTTAATTAACTAAATTGCAAAAAGACACAATCATATTCTAACCAGATTCTTGATTTACTGCATTTCCTATGATTTACTCATTGAAAACAATCGGATGCCTGGAACATAATCAATCGATCTATAAATGGTATATTAAGACGTTTTGTTTAGTGTTACCTTACATCCTTGCCAATTCAAGACAGTTTCAAAACTGTCAATAGTGTATAATATAGCGTTGAGCATTGACAGTAGCTAACCTAACAACCTCTTTTCCCCTAATCACTCTCAGGTGAAGGGCATCTCACTGGAGGCTACAGGAGCTTTGTGAAGCCAGCGGGACACAATACATGTAGAGATGACCAACCAATCACTGTTGATGAGGGGAGTGGAACCTCAACCCAGAACATTATCATGATAGAGGTTAGATTACAGTACATAACATGTGGCCAGTTTTATTTCAGAAAGGCTCCCCTCAGCTATTCACTTGCTTACATACCCGGGCGCTACCAGTATCGCGATACTCGTTAGTATTTAACTTCTTTAGGAAAACAGCCCTAATTTTGGAAACAAACATCATTATGTTGTCATCCAGTCATATTTATTTATTTTTCTAGCTATAGCAGACAATATTTTACACACAGCAAGTTTTTTAACCTGTTTAGGATAGGGGGCAGTATTTTCACGGCCGGATAAAAAACGTACCCGATTTAATCTGGTTATTACTCCTGCCCAGAAACTAGAATATGCATATAATTATTTGATTTTGGTAGAAAACACCCTAAAGTTTCTAAAACTGTTTGAATGGTGTCTGTGAGTATAACAGAAATCATATGGCAGGCCAAAACCTGAGAAGATTCTATATGGGAAGTGCCCTGTCTGACCATTTCTTGTCCTTCTATAGCCTCTTTATCGAAAATACAGGATCTCTGCTGTAACGTGACATTTTCTAAGGCTCCCATAGGCTCTCAGAAGGTGCCAGAACGTGGAATGATAACTCTGCAGTCCCTGGGCGAAAAACAGTAGGGGTTCTGGAAAGTGGTCGTTCTGAGAACAATGACACTGGTGCGCGCGTGCATGTGACGACTCCATTTTACTTCTTTCAGTGTTTGAACGGATACAACGTCTCCCGGTTGGAATATTATCGCTATTTTACGAGAAAAATCGCATAAAAATTGATTTTAAACAGCGTTTGACATGCTTCGAAGTACGGTAATGGAATATTTAGAATTTTTTTGTCACGATATGCGCCGGCGCGTCACCCTTCAGATAGTGTCTTGAACGCAAGAACAAAACGCAGCTATTTGGATATAACTATGGATTATTTGGAACCAAAACAACATTGGGTGTTGAAGTCCTGGGAGTGCATTCTGACGAAGAACAGCAAAGGTAATCCAATTTTTCTTATAGTAAATCAGAGTTTGGTGAGTGCCAAACTTGGTGGGTGTCAAAATAGCTAGCCATGATGGCTGGGCTATCTACTCAGAATATTGCAAAATGTGCTTTCACCGAAAAGCTATTTTAAAATCGGACACCGCGATTGCATAAAGGAGTTCTGTATCTATAATTCTTAAAATAATTGTTATGTTTTTTGTGAACGTTTATCGTGAGTAATTTAGTAAATTCACCGGAAGTTTTCGGTGGGTATGCTAGTTCTGAACAAAACATGCTAATGTAAAAAGCTGGTTTTTTATATAAATATGAACTTGATTGAACAAAACATGCATGTATTGTATAACATAATGTCCTAGGAGTGTCATCTGATGAAGATCATCAAAGGTTAGTGTTGCATTTAGCTGTGGTCTTGGTTTTTGTGACATTATATGCTAGCTTGAAAAATGGATGTGTGATTATTTCTGGCTGGGTACTCTCCTGACATAATCTAATGTTTTGCTTTCGTTGTAAAGCCTTTTTGAAATCGGACAATGTGGTTAGATAAAGGAGAGTCTTGTCTTTAAAATGGTGTAAAATAGTCATATGTTTGAAAAATTGAAGTTTTTGCATTTTTGAGGTGTTTGTCATTCGCGCCACGCTCTACCATTGGATATTGGTGAGGCGTTCCGCTAGCGGAACATCTAGTTAACCTAAAGTTCTTCTTTAATTAATACTCTGACAGAAATAGTTCCCGCTCTTAGGCAGGCCTATCCGAGTAGAGGCTGAGCGCGGTTTAAACTTACTCAGCCTATCGCTGGCGCACAGGCTGGTCCCAGCCCCTAGGCGCGTTGCAGTTGTCAGGCGTAGTTGTTGCTGTGCAGATTATCTTCGTGCTTACACCCTAGAGACTGCAACTGCAGGCTCAGTTCCTGTTTTCACACTTCAGTTATTTAACTGTAAGGTTGTGGTTAAGCTTGGACGTAGATGGTATTAGACTGTCGACATATGCAAGGAAATGTTCTGCAAGCTGTAACCACATGTGTGTGCAAAGAACCAGGTAGGACTATAGTCACATTATGCTTTGCTCAACTTCATATTGCAGCAACAGCTTAAGCACAGGCCTGAATGTTAAGCATACTCATATTATCAAAAGGATTAATCAGAAACTTGCTGTATAAAACTCACTTATAAAACCTTAACTTATAAATCTTATTCCCACAATGGAAAATCGGAAAATCACCGCAAGCTGCAAATTAAGGGCTCGCTGGCAAAATGCGGCCTGCAGGCTGCGCAATGAGTACCACTGGCCTATAGGGTCAGAGGTCAGAGGCCTGGCATTGTGGTGCCAGGACAACAACTTCTCCCTCAACGTGAGCAAAACAAAGGAGCTGTTCGTGGACTACAGAAAAAGGAGAGCCGAGCACGCCCCCATTCATATTGACAGGGCTGTAGTGGAGAAGGTCGAAAGCTTCAAGTTACTTGGTGTCCACATCACTAAGGACCTTTCATGGTCCAAACGAGGGTTGCACATTTTGGGGAATATTCAGAGGTGGAAACTGTCCGTGGGAATTAACGGGAATATATGGGAATTAACAGAAATATATGCAAATTAATATTAATACCATTTAAATGTAGATGTTTTTTGCATTGGATATACACTACCGTTGAAAAGTTTGGGGTCACTTAGAAATATCCTTGTTTTTGAAAGAAAAGCACTTTTTGTCCATTTAAAATAACATCAAATTGATCAGAAATACAGTGTAGACATTGTTAATGTTGTGAATGACCATTGTAGTTGGAAATGGCTACAATGGTCCAATGGCACGTTGTGTTAGCTAATCCAAGTTTATCATTTTAAACGGCTAATTGATCATTAGAAAACCCTTTTGCAATTATGTTAGCACCGCTGAAAACTGTTGTTCTTATTAATGAAGCAATAAAACTAGCCTTTAGACTAGTTGAGTATCTGGAGCATCAGCATTTGTGGGTTTGATTACAGGCTCAAAATGGCCAGAAACAAATAACATTCTTCTGAAACTCGTCAGTCTATTCTTGTTCTGAGAAATGAAGGCTATTCCATGCGAGAAATTGCCAAGAAACTGAAGATCTCGTACAACGCTGTGTACTACTCCCTTCACAGAACAGCGCAAACTGTCTCTAACCAGAATAGAAAGGAGTGGGAGGCACCTGTGCACAACTGAGCAAGAGGACAATTACATTAGCGTTTCTAGTTTGAGAAACAGACGCCTCACAAGTCCTCAACTGGCAGCTTCATTAAAATAGTACCCGCAAAACACCAGTCTCAACATCAACAGTGAAGAGGCGACTCCGGGAGGCAGAGTTGTAAAGAAAAAGCCATATCTCAGACTGGCCAATAAAAAAAGATTAAGATGGGAAAAAGAACAGACATTGGACAGAGGAACTCTGCCTAGAAGGCCACCATCCTGGATTGAAATAAAACAAAAAACTATTTAGTTACGAATTTAACTTTAGTTAAATGAGTTGACTCTTCACATGGGATGATTTCACTGAACAACAAAAGAAAGGGAATATTGAATGATTCCCAATGATCCATCACATCTCCCAAGAAACTAAAGCTTTGGTTGTCTTCCTCTCAGGCTTCCATGTCTTCTCCCTGGACCTCTTCAATGTCCACCTCTTGAAGATCAGACTCTGAGGCCTCATCTTCATTGTCACTTTCCAACCTTGTTGAGGATGGCTCGTTGTCAGGCTCAAAAGCCTCAAATTTGCCCAGATTGCCACACATTTTTCAACCCTTGTATTGATCAGCCTGTTGTGTGCTTTGGTGTGTGTGTTCCCAAACAAGGACCAGTTGCACTCTGAGGCGGCTGCTGTTGGTGGGATTTGGAGGATGATGGACGCAACAGGCGAAAGAGCCTCAGATCCACGACTGGCATGACTGCCATATTGCATCTCCATCCCAAAGCCTTTGCTTGGAAGTGTACTTCGCCAGACTGCCAAGAACCTTGTCCTCATCCAGGCCAAGGTGGCAAGACACGGTAGTGATGACACCATAGGCCTTGTTGATCTCTGCACCAGACAGGATGCTCTTGCCAGCATACTTGGGATCCAACATGTACGCTGCGGCGTGTATGGGCTTCGGGCAGAAGGCTTCACTCTTTTTGATGTATTTCAGAACTGCAGTTTCCTCTGCTTGCTGTGCCTTTGGGAGCAACGTCAGCACAATAATTGTTCGTTGGGAGCTCCATAAAATGGGTTTCCTTTTCCGAGAAGCCGCACACAAGCCTAAGATCACCATGCGCAATGCCAAGCGTTGGCTGGAGTGGTGTAAAGCACGCCGCCATTGGACAATGGAGCAGTGGAAACACATTCTCTGGAGGAATGAATCATGCTTCACCATCTGGCAGTCCGACGGACGAATCTGGGTTTGGCGGATGCCAGGAGAACACTTACCTGGCCCAATGCATAGTGCCAACTGTAAAGTTTGGTGGATGAGGAATAATGGTCTGAGGCTGTTTTTCATTGTTCGGGCTAGGCCTATTAGTTCCAGAGAAGGGAAATCTTAACGCTACAGCATACAATGACATTCTAAACGTTTCTATGCTTCCAACGTTGTGGCAACAGTTTGGGGAAGGTCCTTCCCTGTTTCAGCATGACAATGCCCCCGTGCACAAAGCAAGGTCCATACAGAAATGGTTTGTCGATTGGTGTGGAAGAACTTGACTGGCCTGCACAGAGCCCTGACCTCAACCCCATCGAACACTTTTGGGTGAATTGGAACGCCGACTGCAAGCCAGGCCTAATCGCCCAACATTGGTGCGCAGCCTCACTAATGCTCTTGTGGCTGAATGAAAACAAGTCCCTGCAGCAATGTTCCAACATCTAGTGGAAAGCCTTCCGAGAAGAGTGAAGGCTGTTATAGCAGCAAAATGGGGGGACCAACTCCATATTAATGCCCATGATTTTGGAATGAGATGTTCGACGAGCAGGTGCCCATAAACTTTTGGTCATGTAGTGTACATACATATACAGAGATATACTTAGATATACTATAGATATACATAGATATACATATATATAGATATACTTCAATGGGAATATTGATGCAACTTGCTATTATTTATTTTCATTCATAAAATTAAATCAGTTCAACTTATGTTTACATAAACACATTCTAAAATGTATGAACTTGACCAGGTAATTGACCAAAAAAAATCTATATATAGTGTTTTCTCTGCCATGTTTGTAAAGTCTATTTTCTAACCTTTTCCTGAAGGTGCTTGGCTGGAGGCTAACAGAGGAGACTGGGAAGCCAGCTTGGATTCCCAGACTCAGACCGGTGCAGCCAAGGGCCCAGGGGTCAACATCCCTGAGCAGGCCAGGACCAGAAGCGACATAGTGGAGGTCAGTGGATGGGACAGTGTCCTCAACTCTGGGCTGGGGAACAACACTGTTAACCACAACCAGAAACAGACAGTGGAACACAAAACAACATCCGAACTTAGTCTCCAAGACAACAGACTAGCTGAGACTAGTGCAAGGCGTAGATTTAGTCTGCGGAGACGAGGTGGTGTCTGTATGCGGCGAGAGAAAACAGACACAGACCTGCTCAATGCTCACACAGGAGAAAAACCCTACAGCTGCCCCCAGTGTGAGAAGAGGTTCACCCACCAGGACCAACTGAAAATGCACCTGATGGTCCACATGGGAGAAAGGCCATTCGCCTGTACACACTGCAGGAAGAGGTTCTCAGAGAGGAGCTACCTCAGGATACACCAGCAGAAAATGCATCCCACTCTATAACATAGAAAGTAACCATTCCACTCAATAGCTTCTGATGTTTAGATCAAATCATGCATTAAAGACAAAGATGAATTTCCATTGTTGTCAGCAGAAAAGAGCCACAGATGCATTTGGAATAATGAGAGTAGCAGATTTCAGTGTTGAATATTCCTAGGTAGAATATTGTATCCAGACATTGTGTGATATATAAGCCTAAAAAGTCTGTTTCATATTGTGTTTGTACTGCGTAGGCTATATGATGTTCACAAATGCATTTTTCACCCAAGAAACTTTTAATGAGAAAATGAATGCAGGTCGTCAAGTTCATGCAGATTTTTTGTTGACATGCATGTGTGGTTTTCATATGATGTATTTAAAACTTTGTTTAATTAACACAATGGGATTTTTTATTATAAGACTTTATTCTAGACTCCCTTTAATATGCATCCCATCTGATCTCACCCTATTCTGCATACACACCAGCGCTTTACCATACTTACTAAAATACCTACACATCCTACACACACGTCAAAATAGTTTAGTCGCGTTTGTCTGAAGAATTTTCACTTATCATAGCTGACTCATATTTACCCACATCATATTTATGTCAACGATGACGTCATTCTGTAACTACAGTATAGGACTCACGTAGTGGGGATGGGTAAACACTCCATTTTGAAAGTGTGTGTTTATTATCTGTGTGTGTACGTACCTGAGGGATTGTATATCTGTAATCTGTATCACCTGTCTCTTCCAGGAGGAGGAGGAGCGTCCAGAGGTGCTGACATGGAGGATGGGAAGCCTGATCTGCTACTAGTCAAAGAGGATATGCTGAGTGGACTAAAGATGGGGGAGCAAGGTAAGGCAGAAAAACATCTAGCCTACATACAGTAATAGATCTTCAATGGGAATAGTTATGTGCCTGGCTATAAATATTTCTTCATTTTCTGTATTCATAAAATGAAAAAATACAACTTATGTTAAAATACAAAAACACAATGTATGAACTTTATAAGATATTTGAGCAAAAAAACTCCATATGTTGAGTTCTCTGCCATGTTTATAAAGTCTATTTTGTAACCTCTTCCTGCAGGTGGTTGGCTGGAGGATAACAGAGGAGACTGGGAGGCCATCTTGGATTCCCAGACCCAGCTAAGGGCCCAGGGGACAATGTCACTGAGCAGGCTGGGACCAGAGGCTACATAATGGGTGCCAGTGGATGGGCCAGCATCCTCAACTCTAGGCTGGGGAACAACACTTAACCATAACCAGAAACAGACAGTGGAACACAAAAAAAACATATAGACTTAGTGTCCATGACTATAGACTGGCTGCAACCATGGCAAGGCTTAGATTTGGTCTGCGGGGACCGGGAGTTGTCTGTATGTGGCGGGAGAGGACAGACAGACTTGGCTAGTGATGCTCCATCCTGCTCCTACAGGTGTGATCCATATGGTCAAGTGCTGCAGAGCACAGACTTGAACCTGATCAAACATCTCTGGAGAGGCCTGAAAATAGATGTACAGCAATGCTCCCCATCCAACATGACAGCGCTTGAGAGGATCTGCAGAGAAGAATGGGAGAAACTCCCCAAATACAGGTGTGCCAAGCTTGTAGCGTCATCCCCAAGAAGACTCGAGGCTGTAATCACTGCCAAAGGTGCTTTAACAAAGTACTGAGTAAATGGTCTGAATACTTATGTAAATGTGATATAAATTAGCAAAAATGTCTAAAAACCTGTTTTTGTTTTGTCATTCTGGTGTATTATGTGTAGATTTAATCAATTTTAGAATAAGGTTGTAATGTAACAAAATGTGGAAAAAGTCAAGGGGTCTGAATACTTTCCGAATGCACTGTACACACAAAAAGTAGGTCACATGGGGGAGAGGAGTGGCTTCCATCTGGCCACTACCATAAAGGCCTGATTGGTGGATGTCAGTACATACACCCCAAAAGTAGGTCACATGGGGAGAGGTGTTGTGTTGCTTTGTTTTTTTTTTAACCAGGTTTGCTGTTCACTGGCACTATATGAGATGGAAGCGAGTTCCATGCAATCATGGCTCTGTACAATACTGTGCTTTTCCTTGAATATGTTCTGAACCTGGGGACTGTGAAAAGATCCCTGGTGGCATGTCTGGTGTAAGTTGACTATGCAAGCAATTAGGAATTTCCAACACATTCATGTTTTTGTATAAAAAACAAGAAACGATGCAGTCCGTCTTTCCTCAACTCTTAGACAAGAGAGACTGGCTTGCATATTATTGATATTAGCCCTCTGATTACAAAGAGCAAAACATGCTGCTCTGTTCTGGGCCAGCTGCAGCTTAACTAGGTCCTTCTATGCAGCACTTGATCATATGACTGGACAATAATCAAGACAAGAGGTAATAATCTAGAGCCTGCAGGACTTACTTTGTGGAGTGTGGTGTCAAAAAGCAAAGCATATCTATCATGGACAGACCTCCCCCCATCTTTACAACCATGATGCTGGTGTTTTATAAATGAGGAAATGATTGTGCCTCAATTCAAGTCGTGAAGCTGTGTGTAATCTAATGTTGAACCTTTTCTAAAGTATTCTACAATGTATTTTTATCAAAGTGAGGGTACCAGATTTACAGAAAAGGTCAAGTGTTACCATAGTGAGAAAAGTTATTCTAATTGTCACATGCATCTTTTGTGCAATAAAAGTACTGTACTTCACCTTTATGCAAGTATGACCATTTTGTTGAGGTTAAATACAAAATTGACTGTGCTGAATGACATGGTTATTTTTGTATCATTGCAGGGACTGAGTTAGGGATGGGCACTGTTATTCAAATATCCATGGACATTAGTATTTAATTACTTGGGAGAGTATTCATTTGAGAGAAACATATAGGCCTATTTTAACAAAGGCTTTTGTCTCTAATTAAATACAATTATCTATGTGACATTTCTACATAGCCTACAAGGATAGACCATTACATACAAAATGTTAATACAATTTTATTAAAGTTATGAGTGCGCCCCATAAAAAAGAGGCACCGGTAACCTACACACATTTCACAGGTGTAGCTTTTTCTTATTGTCGTCAATCAAAGCGGCTCTACATTCAGAGGCTCCATGTGTAGCAAGTGAAGTGGGAGATTTCTAATCAACGCAAAAGGCAATTGCGGGATTTAATTGTCTAAATGAGAAGGAGTAGGCTACAACGATCAACCAACAGGTAGGCTGTTTCATATTAATGGGGTTGTTGTTGCCAAGTATTGAGAGCAAAGCTAAATAGCCTCAATTAGCCTTGCTACTTTTGCTAGCTAGCTACTGTAGCTAAATAGCTTCTTTACAACGATTTAATGCAGTTAAGACAGGCACTACCAGATGGTATAATAAGTAAGGCAGCAGCAAGTTTGTCTAACTAGCGCGAGTTGGTTTGGTTACTTTCTTGGTCTCCCTCTGTGCCGCATATTGACTGTCACACACACCTGCTCCTCTCGCCCCTCCCCACCCTTCTGCCGAAACAAGCAGAGCACAGCGCACCCATGAGCAAAGTAAAACAAACAAAAAAAAGTTTTATTTTAAACATATGTAGTTCGACTGTTCAGATATCATTTGTATAGTTAAATAATTTCAAATGCAACAAGTGCTCAGCATATGTGGGAACTCCTTCAAGACTGTTGGAAAAGCATTCCAGGTGAAGCTGCTTAAGAGAATGCCAAAAGTGTGCAAAGCTGTCATCAAGGCAAAAGGTGGCTACTTTGAAGAATCTCAAATAAAATATATTTTTATTTGTTTAACAAATATTGATTCCATATTTGTTATTTCATAGTTTTGATGTCTTCACTATTATTCTACAATGAAGAAAATTGTAAAAAATTCAGAAAAACCCTGGAATGAGTAGGTGTGTCCAAACTTGACTGGTACTGTACTTGTGTAAATACCTGTTTTTAGAGAGACAGTAAATCTAGGCTAAAACAAGGACAGTTTAATATTTATCTTACAGGCTCTAGTTTTGTCGCACCTGGACTACTGTTCAGTCGTGTGGTCAGGTGTCACAAAGAGGGACTTAGGAAAAATGCAATAGGCTCAGAACAGGGCAGCACGGCTAGCCATTGGATGTACACAGAGAGCAAACATTAATAATATGCACGTCAATCTCTCCTGGCTCAAAGTGAGGAGAGATTGACTTTATCACTACTTGTAATTGTGAGAGGTATTGACATGTTGAATGTACTGAGCTGTCTGTTTAAACGACAAGCACACAGCTCAGACACACATGCATACACCACAAGACATGCCACCAGAGGTCTCTTCACAGTCCCCAAGTCCAGAACAGACTATGGGAGGCGCACAGTACTATATAGAGCCATGACTACATGGAACTCTGTTCCACATCAGATAACTGATGCAAGCAGTAGAATCAGATTAAAAAAATTACAAAATTAAACACCTTATAGAACAGTGGGAACTGAGAAGTAACACAAACATAGGCACAGACATATGCATACACACACATGATAACATTGCATTGTACACGTGGATTTTGTGCTGTAGATATGTGGTAGTGGAGTAGGGGCCTGAGGGCACACACTTAGTGTGTTGTGAAATCTGTTATGAATGTATTGTAATGTTTTTTTAATTGTATAATTGCCTTAATTTTGCCAGACCCCAGGAAGAGTAGCTGCTGCCAATGGGGATCTCAGCTTGAAAGATAATGATCATAGGAGATGTGATGTAATAAGCAGTACCGTATTTCAAATAATAGAGCGCATACTTTTTCAATTTAACCACACCCTTTGGGCTATGACGCTAACCAATAAGATAATTTCTCTTCACTGTAAACGGAAGTGACCAGTGACTAAGAACAGTTTCCACGTTAGCGTTTTTTATTGTTGTTATTTAGACATTTACTATTACCCTGGAACTCAAAATATGACTCATTTAACTGCACAACATCATATACTTACTCCAGGTAGTATTTAATTCGCGTTGGAGACAGAACTTAGTTGATAGATGTTATCTGGTTAACGTTTGCTAACAATGGCTAACTGTAACAGTAACGTTATGGTTTTTCACACTCAAATAGCCTCCATCATGGAGGTGTTAGCGAATTCAGCCGTGGCAGATATATGTAAACTCGTAGACGACGACTATGCAGTGTTTCGTTTGGAAATAACTCAAAGCCAGAAAGAAAATAGGACATTGCGGAGGAAACTACAGCTACTGGAACTGAAGGTGGCACGGGAGCGCGCAGAGAGGACAACGCGAGAGCGCGTCCTCGCCAGTCCGAATAGTGTCAAGGTCCTCGACCGATACAGAGGAATGGCAAGAGGTACATTTACCAGATGGCCAAGGCTGCGGAGCCCTGTTACAATATGCGCATGTGTTGAGATGTGTTACCCAGATAATGGTCTTGGTCAGTTTTTGGTTAGTAGTATGCAATACTTCCCCTGAATACTTAGTTAGGTAGCTAGTTATCGTGCAATTTTTATTTTACCAGGCAGGTCAATTAAGAGCAAATAATTTGTGCACAAAGACACAATATAAAATTCTAACCAGATTCTTGATTTACTGAATTTCCTATTGTCACACTCAATTAAAATAATGTGATGCATGGAACATAATAAATAAATAGTATATCAAGAAGTAATGAGTAGTGTTACCTTACATCCAAGGCCGATTACCGAACTGGCAACTGCCCGAGGGGCCCCCAACCCCCCCCAAAAAATATTTTAAGATTGATGGCCTATCATGACAAATACTGTCCACTTACCAAAATGTGGCCATCTCTGCGCCACAATAGGATTCAATTAATTGTTAGCGTCCGTTGCTATATCAATGGTGTGACGAACTAAAGCGTCAAATTTTGGAGATCATTACAACCAAAACCGGTATGTAAACAAAGCTGATTTCCCGTGACAATTTTGCTGCTAAAACGAGTTTCTACGATTCAAAATAGCAACAACAAAAAAACGTGGAAACTGCACATTAGCTTTCAGATCACAAAGTGAGCTCCTATGCAGCTATTATCATTTCGTTCATGTGCAATTCAGTTCATACACTGGCTCATCTGGCTGGCATGTTTTTATTTTAAGCTTCCCTTGTCTTGTTTTACACGAAAGTATGCTTTCATTAGTCATATTATTATTTATTTTTTCCTGTCTCCCTTCCTCCACCACATGTCATAGCTCAGTACTACAGTAGTGCACTTGTGGTTGAATATAATACAGGACATAACAAACAGTTGAATAATGTTGAACTCACAAATACCATAAAGGGATTTACAACAATGAATTAACCTAATTGATTAATTAAATGAACAACTTGTGAAAACCAACCTGTCAGTAATTAAGATTGTAAAAGGTTTCTATTTTTGTAGAACAGATGTGTCGTGAACTTGTTTATTTAATTTAATAGACCCACGTGGCAGTTATAGACTGAAATATATGGGTATAGGCTAACATCAAAACATAAACAATAAAACACCATTTAGTTGAGAAAACAAAAGTATGAATGAGAAGTAAAGTACATCATATGAGAAGAGGGAGATCTTCAGAGTTCGCAGAAATAGGCTATGGGTGATGTTGTTGTTGTTGTTGTTGCTATCGCTCTGTTCTGGCATGTGGGATAGAAAGGAGGTGGGTGCTACGGGTGGTTCTGCCCATCACTTGCCCTCGACAGGCAGCCAGTGTCCAAAGGGGAACTTGAAGGAGATGGCAAAATCCAGGCACAGCTGCTCTCTTCACTCTTGGAGTGTTTGCAGTGCTAGTGTATGTAGCGCATCTGTGTATCTCACTGTGCCCAGGATGAAATGGCAAGCACAAGTTCTTTGCAGATTAGATTAACCAACATGACAATAGCAGTAGCTGTAGATAATGTAATGAAAAGTGGGATCTTGGAGGGTGGTTCACACTACTGTTTGTGGTCACGTCATATCTGCGTTTAAGTATATGCATTATGTATATGCATTTAAGTATATGCATTATGTACATAAACACATGCATTCACTCACTCATTTATCAGGAGATGACTGCATTACTCTTGATGTTGCATGTTACTAAATGTAACCTGGACTTAAATTGAATCAACATAAGAGCATGAGTAAATGTGTAGAAAAAATAGGGAAGGGAAGCGCTGCTGGGATACTGTAGTATATAGATATGGAAACGACAGTCTTGTTTTACTCCTCTCCTCTCAATACTTTTTGAGAAGTAGCCATTATTTACTATTTTACATCTGGGGTTGCTGTACATAACTGTAAGCCATTGTATAAGAGATTCACCGAAATAAAGTAATCGAGGCATTTATGTATAAATTGTAGTCGTGCTTTATCAAACGCTTTTCAAAATCTGCTATGAAGACCAGGCCTGATATCTTTGATGTTTCATAATGTTCAATTGTTTCAAGTAATTGTCGTATTTTATCTCCAATATATCGTCCATGTAAAAAAACATGTCTGATCAGGATGAACAATATCTGGTAAAACATTTTTTATTCTATGTGCAATGCATTTTGGCAGGATTTTTGCATCACAACATTGAAGTGTAAGAGGCCTCCAGTTTTTTAAATGGACTGGATCTTTGTACTTATCACCTGGGTCCTGTTTTAGTAGTAATAAAATCAAACCTTGTTGAGTACCTGAAAGTCTACAATTTTTATAGGATTAATTAAAACATGGTAATAATGGATCTTTGAGTACATCAAAAAGTTCTGATGTACCTCTACTGGTATACCATCAAGCCCTGGTGTTTTTCCAGATTGAAAATATTAAATTGCCTTTAACAGTTCCTCTTTTGTACATTGGCCTTCACACAGGTCTTTCTGTAATTTGTTAATTTTACATTATTATTAGGAAAGACATTCTTACAGTTAACATCATTCAATGGAAATGGAGGAGACTGAAAATAAAACATATGCTTAAAATATTTTGCTTCCTCTTTCAAAATATAATTTGGTGAATCATGGATGACTCCATCATTTGTAATGAGTTTCTGTAAATTCTTTTTTGTAGAATTTCTGTTGAAGATTCAATAAAACATTTGTGCATTTTTCACAATTTTCCATCCAATTCGCTTTATTTTTATAATACATTACTCTTGATTGTTGTTGAATAAGTGTCACGAGAATTTTCGATCCCAATGATTATAACTAACAATTATTTAAGCTTTGACCAATCCCCGAAGTTTGTAAGACCCTGGGTTGAATAATAATTAGGCAAAGACTCAGCTTCTGCAAAAGGTCCGTAAGGTTTATTCAGAGAACGTTCTAAAGTCAAAAATACAAAGACATGTCATTTTATAACTTCCACCCCCACCTACTTCCCCTAACATCACACACACACAAACAGTAGGTGGGCTGTATCTCTCCCCACAGTCCAGATTCCTCGTATATCACTACCAAGCTGGCAGTTCCATACCGTTCCCTCCCTCCCGAGATTAGAGGGACCTTGACAGTGTCTCTTTCCTGTCGTAAGTTTTTCAAAGTTCCAACCATGTATAGTTTAATTGTCCTCTGTGTTTTCTTAGTCACACACACCTTTCTCTCCCTTACTTGTCTCGACCAAACCTTATTGGACTTAAGTTTATCACTCTAATTCATTTTACTTTACATTGTCTAATAATTACGTTAGTCTAATTATTCATAATACATGTTACAATCTAATAATTACGTTAGTCTAATTATTCATAATACATGTTACAATCTAATAATTACGTTTCAGGGTGGAATTCTTTAGACATTACCTTAAACATAGAAATTCCATTATCAATAAGTACCTCCAATTCTTTTTGTTTTTCCTCTAAACTATTTTGTACCTCTAATACAGTTTCCATTACCTGCGCTGTTATTTCCACTATTTCCTTTATTAGTCTAATCTCTTTTGAGCTAAACTGATTTTGATTTGTATTGTATTGAATGGCCTCTAAAAGTACATTTAAAAGTGACCCATACAATAAGGGGATCGTCTGTTGTGCAGAAAAAAGTCAATTATGAATTATTTTGTCTTAGTTAATTAAGAAAAAATTGTCATCCAATAGGCTTTGATTACAGTTCCAATGTCCCCGTCCACGTGGAAATTCTGTAAGAGTTGTATGGAGGCCAATTAGATGGTGGTCCGATCGCATTCTGTCTCCTATTTATACTTTTTTAAACTTTTGATGCCAGCAAGAATGAGACCAGGAAGTAATCCAGACGGCTAGTTTGATTAAACCTCTGTGTATATCTCATTAGGTCAGGGTTTTTCAGCCTCCATTTGTCCACTAGTTCAAATTTTGCCATGATATTTGTGATCTCCTTAAGTGCTTGAGGGGGATAGTTTGTAGTGTGATTTCCTTTACGATCCATTGAGGTACTTAAAACCGTATTATAATAGATTCATTCGTTGCTTGTGAGCTCAATAGATTATTATATATATTTTCGATGAACTGTGGATCATCATTATTTGGCCCATAAAGATTAATTAGCCAGATCTGTTTTTGGTCCAATGCCATATTTAAAATAATCCATCTTCCTTGAGGATCTGTTTGCACAGTGTGAACAATGGGATTACGTTTTTTTATAATCACCCGTTTTGAGATTCTTTGCCCATGACAAAAATACTTATATTTGTCGAGTGAGTTTCCTGTAAACAATAGATATTATATTATTTTTCTTTTAGCCAGGTATAAATGTATCTACTTTTTTTATGATCTGCTAAGCCATTACAATTGTAACTGGCTATACTTATTTCTCCACTTACCATAATGATACCCTCGTTTCAATTATACTTACCACAACCAATGTTTGTAAACTTACCATTAAAAAGCACCATGATGATTAAGTGTCCATATAGCTGTACCATAATATTTGCACTGTTAAGCATACTGTAGATGCAACTTTGTAAACCTCCAATTGTCCTCATATTCCACCCACTAAATCCTCCCCCATATCTAGGCCCAAGACCATCAGACCATCTCCCTGACTCATGACGGATCTTTGCATCCTGAGGCAAATCCTTGGCCGCCAATTGGCGTAGGCCAGAGGGATATATGGGCAGTCCCATGAAAACAATTCAATACTGCCACCCTTCACTAACACATTCAAAGCCCCGTAGGTCTATTGCATATCTATGAGGGTGCTTTTTAATTAAGAGAATTAAACAAATAACATGGAAAACAGTCATTAAAAAATAAAGAAATAACAATAATATATCATATTAATAGAAATAATAACAGCGCAATTTTATAAATTTATGCACATATTTAGAAAGTCCTAGCAACGCTATAAGCATGTCAGCCCCGCCTGCTCAGTTCATTGGATCCAATTGTTTGATATACAGTATCAGTCAAAAGCTTGGACACACCTACTCATTCCAGGGTTTTACTTGATTTTTTACTATTTTCTACATTGTAGAATAATAGTGAAGACATCAAAACTAGGAAATAACACATGGAAACATGTAGTAACCAAAAAACTGTTAAACAAATCCAAATATATATTTTTGATTCTTCAAAGTAGCCACCCTTTGCCTTGATGACAGCTTTGCACACTCTTGGCATTCTCTCAACCAGCTTCACCTGGAATGCTTTTCCAACAGTCTTGAAGGAGTTCCCACATATTCTGAGCACTTGTTGGTTGCTTTTCCTTCACTCTGCGGTCCAACTCATCCCAAACCATCTCAATTGGGTAGAAGTCGGGTGATTGTGGAAGCCAGGTCAATCTGATGCAGCACTCCATCACTCTCCTTCTTGGTCAAATAGCCCTTACACAGCCTGGAGGTGTGTTGGGTCACTGTCCTGTTGAAAAACAAATGATAATCCCACTAAGCGCAGACCAGATGGGATGGCTTATCGCTGCAGAATGTTGTGGTAGCCATGCTGGTTAAGTGGTGGATTTGGCGTCGAAATTAGCAGAAAACAATCCCATACCTACTGTAAAATATGGTGGTGGATCTTTGATGTTATGGGCCTATTTTGCTTCCACTGGTCCTGGGGCCCTTGTTAATATCAACGGCATCATGACCCAGTACCAGGATTTTAGTCCAAAACCCGGTTGCCTCTGCCAGGAAGCCGAAACTTGGCGGGAAGTGGATCATCCAGCACACATCAAAATCCACAAATAAATGGTTAGTTGGCCACAAAATCAAAATTTTGCAATGGCCATCTCAGTCTCTAGATTTAAAACCCATTGAAAACCTTTGGTTTGAATTGAAGTTGGCAGTCCATAGCGCAAATGAAGGATATCAAGGATCTGGGAGGATTCTGTATGTAGAAATGGTGTAAGATTCCTCCCAATGTGTTCTCCAACTCATAAAGTATTTTAGAAAAAGTATCTGTGCCATTAAGCTATTGAAAGGATTTAAAAACGGGTGTAAAACAAAATATTGTTCTCTGAGCAATTGTATTAGTATAAAATAATATAATTTCCCTTTTTTTTTTTGCATACAATGTAGCTCAGTATTTGAATGATTTATTTTGCTCATCTTTATCAAGGGTGTCGATAATGTCAAAGCCCACTGTAGGTGCCCCAGGTCCCCAGATGTGGTAGTCCAGCCCTGCTTACATCCTTGACAATTGTAGACGGTGTTAATAGTGTACAATATAGCGTTGAGCATTGACAGTGGTACTTAACTTAAGCACCCTCTTTCCCCCAATCACTCTCTCTTAGGCGAAGGACATCTCACTGGAGGCCACAGGAGCTTTGTGAAGCCAGCAGAACACAACTTGTGGAGAGATGACCAACCCATAGCTATAGATGAGGGGAGTGGAACCTCAAACCAGCATGTTATCGTGATAGAGGTTAGTGTCATAGTGTAACATAAAAATTACAGTACATTAAATGTGGCCCGTTTATTTCAGAAAGGCTTCCCTCAGCTATTCACTTGCTTACATGTACATCCTCATTTACCTTCCATAGGGGAGCCTGTGAGACTTTGTTATCCAATTCAACTCATGTACCGATAATAACCTCCTCTCTTCTTGTGCCAGTCTGCAGATGCAGAGGCTGCAGGTCCTGGAGGATCGTCTCTGGTCAAGCAGAAGAGGACTGAAGGAGAGGAGGACCCACGACACTGCAGAGACATCCAGACTGGAGCAGCGGCGGGAGTGGCGCCCCCTGTAGCCACGGAGGACATCGCCACAGCGCCGCAGCCCAGGACCCAACGCTGCATCACGGAGGTCAGTGGAACGCCGAACGCCGTCCTCAAGTCAGAGACAGACACAAAGACTTTAACTGTAACACGTAGGCTCTTACACACAGGGTCTGACCCAGAGAGACTAGAGCTGGAGCATCTGCGCTGTCCTCCTGCTCCCAGCTCAGAGTATTTACTTTACGGTAACCCGAGCCCTAGGAGGGTTCATTCCCATCGGGACTCAGGTGACGTGTTAGAGTCTGGCAATGATCCGTTTTGTTCTTACGCTACAGAGATGGAGCCTGGCAACATGCCCTTGGGTTTGGAGACACAGAGTGATCTGTCTAGAGTGGACGGGATCCGGTATAGTAGTAGTGCATATTCTGAAGGGTTCCTAGATAAGAAAGGGGAGGGTTTGGTCGTAAATGAGGTGACTGTGAAAGTGGAGGACGACACTCCTCTGATATGGAATATAGACGAGACTCACTTAGGAGAAGGACACTCACAGGGCAGAGATTTCTTAGTTTACAGGGACAGTTTAGAGAAAAATGTAAATGTTGCCACCCAGTCCCATTTACACAGGCTCAGGGATCGGGACCCATTGTCCATGTCGATGGAGACTTCCAATTCACACAGCCGTGTCCTTTTCGATCAGTTATTGAACTCAAAGGACCAAAGGGCCAAGGCTCGAGGAGGGGGAGCAACATCAGGTGATAGTAAAGAAAAATGGTTATTCTGCATGTTCTGTAACAAAGGCTTCAGCTGCCCCCAGAAGGTGGAGGTCCACCAGAGAGTCCACACAGGGGTGAAATCCTTCAGCTGTACCCAGTGTCACATGCACTTCGCCCAGGCTAGCAGCCTAAAGAGGCACCAAAGGGTCCATACAGGGGTGAAACCATTCAGCTGTAACCAGTGTCAGATGCGCTTCGCCCAGACTGGTGACCTGAAGAGGCACCAGAGGGTCCACACAGGAGAGAAGCCCTACAGCTGCCCCCAGTGTGAGAAGAGATTCTCCCACCAGCACCATCTGAAGATGCACCTGAAGGTCCACACGGGAGAGAGGCCATTCAGAGAGTAACTAACTAAGGATACACCAGCAGAAAAAACACTCCACTATAACATAGAAAGTAACCATTCCACTCGATAGCTTCTGACTTTTACATCAAACCCTGTATTAGACAACGATACATTTTCAATGTTGTCAACAGAAAAGATCCACAAATGCATTTTGAATAACGAGAGTAACAGATTTCAGTGTAGAATATTCCTGGGTAAAATATTGCATCCAAACATTGAACACTAAAAAGTCTGTTGCATATTGTGTTTGTACTGTGTAGGCAAGGGATTCTCAACTGGGTGGTCACACAAATATCTAGTGGTAAAGCGAATCCTGGAGAGAGTACCGAGTGCAACGTGGAACCACTGCTTCCTACACAGGGAGGCATTGGTGCCTGAACTCCACGCCACTCTTCAGGATGTGATCAAGTGTGTCAACAATATCAAAAATAAAAGGTGTTTCCAGGCCTTCTGTAGGGATATGGGGAGCGAGCAACAGCAGGTGCTTTATCATGCAGAGGTCCGCTGGCTTCCAGTGGTAAAGTGTTGGGTCGCTTTTATGAGCTTCAAGCCGAGATTGCTGCGTCTCTTTAGGAAAACAAGTAATCTCTGTACAAACATTTCGATTGTAAGGAATGGAGAGAACAAGAGAGAGAACAAGAGATAAGACGACTAGTTACGGTACCCCTTTCGGGAGGAGATGGGAAGTGTCACGTTTCCAAGCAACAAAGAGGTCCAGCTGGTGGACTGTCATTTGACTGCGGACTGAGTATGGGCATCCCGGAAATGACACTGCCACAGTTCTGGTGCAGCTTAATGGGAGAGTATCCTGCTCTCGCCTGTCATGCAATCAGAATCATGCTACCGTTCAGCACTACCTATCTGTGTGAAAGTGGCTTCTCTGCTATGGCCAAGCTGAAAACTAAAAGCAGAAACTGGCAATTTTTTAAACATTTAAAAAAAAACATTTATCCTTTATTTAACTAGGCAAGTCAGTTAAGAACAAATTCTTATTTACAATGACGGCCTACCCCGGACGACGCTGGGCCAATTGTGTGCCGCCCGTTGGGACTCCCAATCACAGCCTGGACAGCCAGCATGACCTCCGAGTTGCCCTGTCAACCAGCTTTCCCACACACCCACGCACGCACACACACAATAAATAAACAGGTTAATGAGTTATTGTTCACTAGGTTAATTATTGTTGTTAATTCATTCTGACATTCATATTACATGTTATTGAACTGGTTAAAAAGTATACCTTTAAACAAACTTTAAGGTTGTGAAACTATTCACATGGTAATTGATGATTAAGAATTCCTAATGATTGCTGTTTTTTCTATTTTAAAAACTGGTATGTGTTACTGTTCATTAACATTATTGGACTGGTTTTGATGTCATGTTCTGAGTCGGATAATGTATTACACCACACTCCTGAACTGGTCTCCTAATTAAAATGGCTTATTCTCTTGAATTTACAATAAATATTTTCTCAGTTAATATGGCTGTGTAATTACTTTCTTTAATACCATAGTAGTAGCCCGTTGAGACAGTCTATTTTGCAAGTGAAGCCTGCCCAAGAAGGCAGCTGCAATACAACATTACAGAATGTAATCATCAACAGTCCATAATATTGGGTCGAGACTCAATTGTCATTGTAAAATTTTGGTCCCCAGGCAAAACCAGTTGAGAACCACTGGTGTAGGCTATAATGAAATAGGCATTTGTGAACATCATACTTTCATTCCACTACAGATTTTTTTCTGTAGAGACACTTTTAATGAGAAAATGTATGCAGTTTATCAAGTTTATTCAGATTTTTAGTTGAGACATGTATGTGTGGTTTTCATATGGTGTATTTAAAACTTGTTCACATTTAATAAACACAAAATTTGACTTTTCATTTTAAGACTTTCATTGTGACTCTCTTTAATACACCTCACATCAGATCTCACCCTATTCTGCAAACACCCAACAGCGCTTTATAACCAATATACACTAAATATAAATAAATATACCCCCACACTAACAAACACCTACTGTACACAAAATATTTGTTCACAAAAGTAGTGCACTGGGCCTTTAATAGTCCTGTATTAGTGGAAGGATTTGATATTTGTCCAGGAACTACCCCCCCCCCCCCCCCCCCCCCCAGGTTTGACTGATGATGACTTTTGTACGTATTTTTAATGGGTTTAACAACAATTAAGTAATCCTGTAACTACAGTGTAGGACTCAGTCATCTGTATCATCTGTCTCTTCCAGGAGGAGGAGGCTCCAGAGGTGCTGCTGGTCAAGGAGGAGGGGTGTGAGGAGGGTCTGGGGAACACTGAGGGGAACATGGTCATGGAGGACAACCAGACTACACCTCCTCCTGAACCCACAGAGGAACTAGCTGAGCAGCACAGGACCACACACAGTCTCACTGAGGTGAGCCCACTGAACTACTGTCTGAATGGTATTATGGGGGTGCCACAGGGTTCTCGGGCCGACTCTTTTCTCTGTATATATCAATGATGTCGCTCTTACTGCTGGTGATTCTCTGAATCAGCCCCATATACTACCCACCACTGCGACCTGTATGCTCTCGTTGGCTGGCCCTTGCTTAATATTCGTCGCCAAACCCACTGGCTCCAGGTCATCTAGAAGTATTTTCTAGGTAAAGCCCCGCCTTATCTCAGCTCACTGGTCACCATAGCAACACACACCCGTAGCACACGCTCCAGCAGGTATATTTCACTGGTCATCCCCAAAGCCAATTCCTCCTTTGGCCGCCTTTCCTTCCACTTCTCTGCTGCCAATGACTGGAGCGAATTGCAAAAATCACTGAAGCTGGAGACTTATTTCTCCCTCACTAACTTTAAACATCAGCTGTCAGAGCAGCTTACCAATCACTGCACCTGTACACAGCCCATCTGTAAATAGCCCACCCAATTACCTCATTCCCCAAATTGTTATTTATTTTTGCTCTTTTTGCACCCCAGTATCTCTACTTGTACATCATCATCTGCACATCTATCACTCCAGTGTTATTGCTAAATTGTAATTATTTTGCCACTATGGCCTATTTATTGCCTTACCTACCTAATCTTACCACATTTGCACACCCTGTATAAACATTTTTCTATTTCGTTTTTTTTCTATTGTGTTATTGACTGTACATTTGTTTATGTGTAACTCTGTGTTGTTGTTTTTGTTGCACTGCTTTGCTTTATCTTGGTCAGGTCGCAGTTGTAAATGAGAACTTGTTCTCAACTGGCCTATCTGGTTATATAAAGGTGAAATAAAAAACGAATTAGCTCAGGTCCCATATCAAAAAGCCTCTCAGATTAGGAGTGCTGATCTAGGATCAGTTTTGCCTTTTAGATCATAATGAATAAGATTATATGGAAAGATCCTAAATCAGTACTCCTATTCTGAGGCTATTTGTGGATCTGAGGAAGGTCTTGTTTTAATTTAGTCAAAAAGGGCGACTGCACTTCCTGATTTGGCCTTGTTTTTCATCAATGTGCAATGCTAGAGGCCATGACTGAAGCCAACGAGAGTTGACTTCGGGGTGTGTTTTGATCAGTGGAGGCTCCTCAGAGGGGGAAGGGAGAGGACCTTCCTCAGTGAATTTCATAAAAATACAAACATTGAAACAATTTAGTATAGGTAACTATACTAAATATATTCACATATCACCAAATAATTGATTAAAACACACTGTTTTGCAATGAAGGTCTACAGTAGCCTCAACAGCACTCGCTTGGGTAGCACCATGGCGTAGCCGGTGGTCAGCCAGTTTCCGTCCTCCTCTGAACAGTTATTATTATTATTATTTTTTAATTATTTTTGACTTTTAACCCTTTTTCTCCCCAATTTCATGGGATCCAATTGGTAGTTACAGTTTTGTCTCATCGCTGCAACTCCCTTACTGACTCGGGAGAGGCGTCCTCCAAAAACACGACCCAACCAAGCAGCACTGCTTCTTGACATAATGCCCGATTAACCCGGAAGCCAGCCACACCAATGTGTCAGAGGAAACACCGTACACCTGGTGACCATGTCAGCGTGCATGCGCCCCGCCCGCCACAGTAGTCGCTAGAGCACGATGGGACAAGGACATCCCTGCCGGCCAAACCCTCCCCTAACCCAGACGATGCCGGGCCAATGCAGCTAGCTAGCTAGTTTAGCCTTCTCAAACACCCGGCTCAAACAGCGAGGGATACTATGTTAGCTAGCTGGCTATGGCTATCACTGGAACTCTTCTGAGTCAAGGTAAGCTTTTGGTTTTATTAATTTATTGTCACCGGGGCCCGCCGGTGTAACTGCTAAACTGCTTGCTGTATACTGTAACGTTTGTAGCTGGTTGATTAACGCATAAGTTCTAGTAGCTAGCTATGTTGACTATGACGTTAGGTGACAACTATGTAGGCTGTGTGTAGCGGTTAGCAGTTATGGAATGAAGGTTTGATTTGGAGAAAATGTTTTCGTCTGGTCACATACAGCTGTTGTGTTGTGCACTGAAGTCCACAAGCGAATGGAAAAGTTGCAAGGACAAGAGCGCATAGATGCGAGTAGGAATTATACACTGTGCAAAGCGGTATTGAATGTGTCAACTGTCTGGATTACTCAGATTTTTCTCTTGACCTTTTGTAGCAACCTCCTGATGGGTATATGGAAAATTTGAGTATCATGTAGTATCCTAAACCTGTCCATTGTTACATTGAGCTAGATGAATAAAATACGAATGATAGTCATTCAATATGCTGTAATAGAAGTAAGGCCATGCTCATAAAAAAAATCATCCTCTCTCATCTTAAATGGCACCGACTGTCACTGGATTTGATGTTGGTGTTTCTTTGCCATTAAATCACAACAAACAAGGGCAGTATTGAGTACAGCGAGGTAAGCTAAGTTCATTTTGCTATGAAGAGAACAAAGTTTTGAAGTTGAGGCCTTTCTCCCCCGACGGTCAGCCAATTGACCCTTCGCTTAGCCCCGCCCTAGAATTTTGGGTAACCAATCGCAATGCTACAATGCATTTCAACTGTTGTCAAGTCCTCGGACAAGCTCACGCTTAAATTGCATGAAAGCCAGTGAGGGCTATGGCAAAGTGGTCTTGTGATAATTGTTTGTTTTTCTGCTGGTCAGAGGCAGCAGGCGCTCCACGTTAAACGAATGGGGACAAGAGAGGTGAATTGTTTTGCTCTCAAGGAAGGGTGCCATTGAAAGGAGTGATTACTGGGGTAGGGGTAAATGTGAAAGTTGACCAACTGAAGGGGAAGATTCCCGGTGTTTATAATGCTCGTCATTTGGTGTGACACAAACAGGGAGGGTGAGTGGTGAAACAGAAGAGTCGCTGGCTCTCCTTTTGAGTTTTGATGTTGAGTCTTTGCCCGACAAAGGGATATTAGGATATATAAGTTATCCCGTACAAGCTTTTGTGCCAAATACATTACGTTGTTACAGGTGTCAAGCTTAAGTGCACAACCAACTCACAACCACCTCCTCCAGGACTGCTGCTCTGGGCATGTGGCAGCAGTGTATAGGAGGGAGGTTCCTAGATGTGAGAAGTGTGCAGAAGGGCATGAGACAAAGGAATGTGTAGCATTGGGGAAAGTAGTGGTATGTGTTAATTGTAGAGGTGCCCATCGGGCTGGGCATCAGAAATGTCCGGTGCGAGAGAGGCAGGTTGAGGTTTCCAGGGTTAGAGTAGTGCAGAAGTTGTCGTATGCTGAGGCAGTGAAGAAAGTAGAGGAAGATGGGTCAAGGGGGAGGGATCCTTAGAAGAGTGGTGTGAGTAGTAGATCTGTACCAGTACAGAGGGATAGGGCAACAAGTGATATATGTTTCAGTAAGATTGGATTTTTGGCATTTATAGCAATGGTTATCAACTGTACTGCAGGGATGGAACGTAAGTCACAGAAAATGGAGGTGGTGGTGGCAGATTCAGAGAGATATTTGGGTGTGCGAGACTTGACATCAGAAGAGTTACAGGGTGTGTTAAGTGGTGGTGTCCCATCGTTTCAGGCTGTTGGCCTGAGGTAGCACTAAATCATTTTAAATAGTGGAGTAGGGTGGTGGTTTTTAGTGAGTGTAGGGTTAGATGGTATGCTATTTGTTGATTTATATATACTTCTCAAAAAAATAAAGGGAACACTTAAACAACACAATGTAACTCCAAGTCAAACACACTTCTGTGAAATCAAACTGTCCACTTAGGAAGCAACACTGATTGACAATAAATTTCACATGCTGTTGTGCAAATGGAATAGACAACAGGTGGAAATTATAGGCAATTAGCAAGACACCCCCAATAAAGGAGTGGTTCTGCAGGTGGTAACCACAGACCACTTCTCAGTTCCTATGCTTCCTGGCTGATGTTTTGGTCACTTTTGAATGCTGGCGGTGCTTTCACTCTAGTGGTAGCATGAGACAGAGTCTACAACCCACACAAGTGGCTCAGGTAGTGCAGCTCATCCAGGATGGTACATCAATGCGAGCTGTGGCAAGAAGGTTTGCTGTGTCTGTCAAAGTAGTGTCCAGAGCATGGAGGCGCTACCAGGAGACAGGCCAGTACATCAGGAGACGTGGAGGAGGCCGTAGGAGGGCAACAACCCAGCAGCAGGACCGCTACCTCCGCCTTTGTGCAAGGAGGAGCAGGAGGAACACTGCCAGAGCCATGCAAAATGACCTCCAGCAGGCCACAAATGTGCATGTGTCTGCTCAAACGGTCAGAAACAGACTCCATGAGGGTGGTATGAGGGCCCGACGTCCACAGGTGGGGGTTGTGCTTACAGCCCAACACCGTGCAGGACGTTTGGCTTTTGCAAGAGAACACCAAGATTGGCAAATTCGCCACTGGCGCCCTGTGCTCTTCACAGATGAAAGCAGGTTCACACTGAGCACATGTGACAGTCTGGAGACGCCGTGGAGAACGTTCTGCTGCCTGCAACATCCTCCAGCATGACCGGTTTGGCGGTGGGTCAGTCATGGTGTGGGGTGGCATTTCTTTGCGGGGCCGCACAGCCCTCCATGTGCTCGCCAGAGGTAGCCTGACTGCCATTAGGTACCGAGATGAGATCCTCAGACCCCTTGTGAGACCATATGCTGGTGCGGTTGGCCCTGGGTTCCTCCTAATGCAAGACAATGCTAGACCTCATGTGGCTGGAGTGTGTCAGCAGTTCCTGCAAGAGGAAGGCATTGATGCTATGGACTGGCCCGCCCGTTCCCCAGACCTGAATCCAATTGAGCACATCTGGGACATCACGTCTCGCTCCATCCACCAACGCCACGTTGCACCACAGACTGTCCAGGAGTTGGCGGATGCTGTAGTCCAGGTCTGGGAGGAGATCCCTCAGGAGACCATCCGCCACCTCATCTGGAGCATGCCCAGGCGTTGTTGGGAGGTCATACAGGCACGTGGAGGCCACACACACTACTGAGCCTCATTTTGACTTGTTTTATGGACATTACATCAAAGTTGGATCAGCCTGTAGTGTGGTTTTCCACTTTAATTTTGAGTGTGACTCCAAATCCAGACCTCCATGGGTTGATAAATTGGATTTCCATTGATTATTTTTGTGTGATTTTGTTGTCAGCACATTCAACTATGTAAAGAAAAAAGTATTTAATAAGATTATTTCATTCATTCAGATCTAGGATGTGTTATTTTAGTGTTCCGTTTATTTTTTTGAGCAGTGTATTATATAAACTCAGCAATAAAAGAAACAGCCCTTTTTCAGGACCCTGTCTTTCAAAGATAATTCGTAAAAATCCAAATAACTTCACAAGGGGTTTAAACCTGTTTGGGATAGGGGGCAGTATTTTCATGGCCGGATAAAAAACGTACCCGATTTAATCTGGTTACTACTCCTGCCCAGAAACTAGAATATGCATATAATTAGTAGATTTGGATAGAAAACACTAAAGTTTCTAAAGCTGTTTGAATGGTGTCTGTGAGTATAACAGAACTCATATGGCAGGCCAAAACCTGAGAAGATTCCATACAGGAAATGCCCTGTCTGACAATTTGTTCTCCTTCTGTGGCATCTCTAGCGAAAATACAGCATCTGTGCTGTAACGTGACATTTTCTAAGGCTTCCATTGGCTCTCAGAAGGCGCCAGAAAGTGTAATGGGGTGTCTGCAGTCTCTGGGCGAAAAACAGCAGGAGTTTTTGTGAGTGGTCAGGCAGGGAACAGTGACACTGGAGATGCGCGTCCACGAGACGACTCCATTTATTTTCTTTCAGCCTTTGAATGAATACAACGTCGCCCGGTTGGAATATTATCGCTTTTTTACGAGAAAAATAGCATAAAAATTGATTTTAAACAGCGTTTGACATGCTTCGAAGTACGGTAATGGAATATTTTGAGTTTTTTTGTCACGAAATGCGCTCGCGCGTCACCCTTCGGATAGTGACCTCAACGCACAAACAAAACGGAGCTATTTCAATACAACTATGGATTATTTGGAACCAAAACAACATTTGTTGTTGAAGTAGAAGTCCTGGGAGTGCATTCTGACGAAGAACAGCAAAGGTAATCCAATTTTTCTTATAGTAAATCTGAGTTTGGTGAGGGCCAAACTTGGTGGGTGTCAAATTTGCTAGCCATGATGGCCGGGCTATGTACTCAGAATATTGCAAAATGTGCTTTCGCCAAAAAGCTATTTTAAAATCTGACACCGCGATTGCATAAAGGAATTCTGTATCTATAATTCTTAAAATAATTGTTCTTTTTTTTGTGAACGTTAATCATGAGTAATTTAGTAAATTCCCCGGAAGTTTGCGGTGGGTATGCTAGTTCTGAACATCAGATGCTAATGTAAAAAGCTGTTTTTTGATATAAATATGAACTTGCTTGAACAAAACATGCATGTATTGTATAACATAATCTCCTAGGAGTGTCATCTGATGAAGATCATCAAAGGTTAGTGCTGCATTTAGCTGTGGTTTTGGTTTTTGTGACATATATGCTTGCTTTGAAAATGGCTGTGTGATTATTTTTGGCAGGGTACTCTCCTGACATAATCTAATGTTTTGCTTTCGCTGTAAAGCCTTTTTGAAATCGGACAATGTGGTTAGATTAACGAGAGTCTTGTCTTTAAAATGGTGTAAAATAGTTGATTGTTTGAGAAAATTGAATTGTGGTATTTTAGTTGGTTTTGTATTTCGCGCCGTGCGATGCCATTGGCTGTTGGCTACAGATTAATTTGTGGAATTTCTTTCCTTCTTAATTGCGTTTGAGCCAATCAGTTGTGTTGTGACAAGGTAGGGGGATATACACAAGATAGCCCTATTTGGTAAAAGACCAAGTCCATATTATGGCAAGAACAGCTCAAATAAGCAAAGAGAAAAGACAGTCTATCATTACTTTAAGACATGAAGGTCAGTCAATATGGAACATTTCAGGAACTTTGAAAGTTTCTTCAAGTGCAGTCGCAAAAACCATCAAGCGCTATGATGAAACTGGCTCTCATGAGGACCGCCACAGGAATGGAAGACCCAGAGTTACCTCTGCTGCAGAGGATAAGTTCTTTAGAGTTACCAGCCTCAGAAATTGCAGCCCAAATAAATGCTTCATAGAGTTCAAGTAACCGACACATCTGATCATCAACTGTTTAGAGGAGACTGTGAATCAGGCCTTCATGGTCAAATTGCTGCAAAGAAACCACTACGTAAGGACACCAATAATAAGAAAAGACTTGCTTGGGCCAAGAAACACAAGCAATGGACATTAGACCGTTGGAAATTTGTCCTTTGGTATGGAGTCCAAAATGAAGATTTTCGGTTAGAACCGCCGTGTCTATGTGAGATGCAGTGTGGGTGAACAGATGATCTCCGCATTTGTATTTCCCACCGTAAAGCACGGAGGAGGAGGTGTTATGGTGTGGGGGTGCTTTGCTGGTGACACTGTCTGTGATTTATTTAGAATTCAAGGCACACTTAATCAGCATGGCTACCACAGCATTCTGCAGTGATACGCCATCCCATCTGGTTTGGGCTTGGTGGGACTATCATTTGTTTTTCAACAGGACAATGACCCAAAACACACCTCCAGGCTGTGTAAGGGCTATTTGACCAAGAAGGAGAATAATGGAGTGCTGCATCAGATGACCTGGCCTCCACAATCCATCGACCTCAACCAAATTGAGATGGTTTGGGATGAGTCGGACCGCAGAGTGAAGAAAAAGCAGTCAACAAGTGCTCAGCATATGTGGGAACTCCTTCAAGACTGTTGGAAAAGCATTCCAGGTGAAGCTGGTTGAGAGAATGCCAAGAGTGTGCAAAGCTGTCATCAAGGCAAAGGGTGGCTATTTGAAGAATCTCAAATATAAAATATGTTTTGATTTGTTTAACACTTTTTTGGTTACTACATGATTCCATATGTGCTATTTCATAGCTTTGATGTCTTCACTATTATTCTACACTGTTGAAAATAGTAAAAATAAAGAAAAACCCTTGAATGAGTAGGTGTTCTAAAACTTTTGACCAGTAGTGTACATGTTACAAATTTCCTAAACGTACAATATGTTATGAATTTGCTAAATGTATAGTACACTCTGTTACAAATTTTAGCTAGCTGTATTACGTTAGGTAGCCCACTAATGTTAGCTAGGCGAGGAGTTAGGGTTACGTTTATGAGTGTCACGTCCTGACCAGTATAGAGTATATTTGGTTATTGTAGTTTGGTCAGGACGTGGCAGAGGGTAGTTGATGTATGTATTATGGGGTTTGTCACTGGTCTATGTCTGTGTTTCTAGGTCTAGTTGATTGGGGTTGGACTCTCAATTGAAGGCAGGTGTGTTGAGTTGCCTTTGATTGGGAGTCCTATATAGTAGGGTGTGTTTGTCTTTGTTTTTCGTGGGTAGTTGTTTGAGAGCGCTGCTTTTTGTTGAGCCTGCTTTCACTGTTTCATGTCACTAGTTTGTTTATTGTTTTCTTCCGTGGTGTTCGCATTATTTTATAAATAAATATGTTGAGCACGAAACCCGCTGCGCATTGGTCCCTTTCTCTCTACGACGACAAGCGTGACAGAACTACCCACCATACCAGGACCAAGCAGCGGAGGATATCTGGCGAGGACCGGGGAACACGACTGATAAGGGAACCCGAGAGGCAATCATTTTTTGGGGGGGGGCACAAGGGCAGTTTGGCGGGGCGAGGATGGAGCCCCAGGCCAGCTCCCCGTACCCTTTTTAGGCAGAGACGAACTGGACAGGTCCCGTGCTTTGGGGTGATGGGTACGGTGGCGAGGCCGAGCATTTTCAGGCCAGTACGCGCAGTACCAGCGCCCCGCATGTGCCAGGGGAAAGTGGGCATCCAGCCAGTAGTGATGCCAGTCCTGCGCTCAAGACCGCCAGTGCGCCTCTATGGTCCAGTGTTTCCCGCTACACGCACGAGCCCTGAGGTGCGTCAGCCCAATCTGACTCGGCCTGTTCCCGCTCCCCGCACTAGCCCTAAGGTGCGTGTGCCCAGACTGGCACATCCTGTACCAGCCCCACGCATCAGGCATCTAGTGCGTCAGCCCAGCCTCGCGAGTCTGGTGCCGCCAGAGCCGCCCGCCAGTCAGGAGCCGCCAGAGCCGCCCGCCAGTCAGGAGTCGCCTGAGCCGCCCGCCAGTCAGGAGTCGCCAGAGCCGCCCGCCAGTCAGGAGTCGCCAGAGCCGCCCGCCAGTCAGGATCCGCCAGAGCCGCCCGCCAGTCAGGAGCCGCCAGAGCCGCCCGCCTGCCCTGAGCCGCCAGAGCCGCCCGCCTGCCCGGAGCCGCCAGAGCGGCCCGCCGTGCCGGATCCGCCACAGCGGCCCGGCGGGCCACCGGATCCGCCAGAGCGGGCCACAGGATCCGCCAGAGCGGGCCACCGGATCCGCCAGAGCGGGCCACCGGATCCGCCAGAGCGGCCCGCCGTGCCGGATCCGCCAGAGCGGCCCACCGTGACGGATCTGCCAGAGTGGCCCGCCAGTCGGGCGCAGCCATCGCCTACCGCTAGCCGGGCGCAGCCAGGGTCGCCCGCCAGCCGGGCGCAGCCAGGGTCGTCAGCCAGCCGGGCGCAGCCAGGGTCGTCAGCCAGCCTGGCGCGGCAAGGGTCGCCCGCCAGCCGGGCGCAGCAAGGGTCGCCCGCCAGCCGGGCGCAACCAGAGACACCCGCCAGCCGGTCGCGGCAAGAGTTAGTTTAAAAGGTTAGGGAAAGGGTTAGCTAACGTGCTAAGTAGTTGCAAAGTAGCTAAAAAAGAATAAGTAGTTGAAAAGTTGCTAATTAGCTAAAATGCTAATGTTGTCTGTGTTAATATTCGAATTCACAACCTTTGGGTTGCTAGACGTTCTGGTTATATGCCCACCCATTGCCTTAAGTAACCATCTGTCGTATGTAACCATACCAAACGTAACATATCATACTAAATGGGGTGTCTCGGATTTACTTACAGAATAATACAAAATTCTCTGAAACCAGGTAGGTATACATTATCAGTTCTCTATGTCTAACAAGTAGTATGGAGTTTTATTTATTTAACTTTTATTTAACAAGGCAAGTCAGTTAAGAACAAATTCTTATTTTCAATGACGGCCTAGGAACAGTGTCTTGTTTAGGGGCAGAATGACAGATTCGTACCTTGTCAGCTCGGGGAGTCGATCTTGCAAACTTTCGGAAACTAGTCCAACGCTCTAACCACTAGGCTACGCTGCCGCCCCAGTTGCGGCAAGGAGTATTGTTTCTTCATCCTATGTAATGTATTACTGAATTTGCTGATGTTCTTTTCCCCCTCTTCTGAGAAATTAGTCAGTAACCACGTTTCCATCCAACCATTTCATGCAGATTAATTACCTGACGCATGAAAAAGAAACTACGGGGCTGATGGAAACATAAAATGCTGATACAATGTTATGTATGCCGCGCAATTTATTCCTTCAACATGGTGGGATCTTTTTGTGTCAGTTAAATAAATGATGTGAGAAATGGCGGTGGAAACACCTTTATGCGCAAATATTGATATAATAACTATCATATCGAAGTAAACTTGGAGTCATGCGATGATGTGTTGTTGTGTTGTCACTACGACTCGGGAAGGCATGTTGTGTATTAGCAGTGGTGGAAAAAGTGCCCAAATGTCATACTTGAGTAAAAGTATAGATACCTTAATAGAAAATGATTCAATTAAAAGTGAAAGTCACCCAGTAAAATACTACTTGAGTACAATGATACAAGTATTTGGTTTTAAATACACTGAAGTATCAAAATGTAATTGCTAAAATATACTTAAGTATTGAAAGTAGAAGTACAAATGATTTCAAATTCCTTATATTAAGAAAACCAGACAGCACCATTTTCTTGTTTTTAAATTTACAAATAGCAAGGGCCACACTCCAACAATCAGACATAATTTACAAATGAAGCATGCGTGTTTAGTGAGTCCACCAGATCAGAGGCAGTGTGCATGACCAGGGATGTTCTCTTGATAAGTGCGTGAATTGGACCATTTCCCTGTCCTGCTAAGCATTCAAAATGGAATGAGTACTTTTGGGTGTCAGGGAAAATGTATGGAGTAAAAAGTACACTATTTTCTTAAGGAATGTAGTGAAGTAAAGTAGTCAAAAATATCAATAGTAAACTACAGATACCCTCCAAAACTACTTAAGTAGTACTTTAAAGTATGTTTTACTTAAGTACTTTACACCACTGTTTGTTAGTCTACATATTAAATAAATTAACTTCACAGAGTGGTGAATGTGCAAGGGAATGAGCATGATGCTCCTTTCCAATAAATATTGAGGGTCTTATTCTGGTGAGCAATTCTAGTGTCTGTAACCATTTAGAGATAGCCTACTTAAAACAAGTTGTTGTTTCATTTTATTATAATTGTATTAATTATTCACCGTCTTTTTATGTCTTATCAATAGCCTAGCGAATTTAAACTTTCTTATTGACAACATTTGGCATGTCCATGGCTCAGACATAATTAATGCTTTTCAGTGTGATTGCTATGTTTAACATTATTAACTGGGTGGTTCGAGTCCTGAATGCTGATTGGCTGACAGCCGTGGTATATCAGACCATATACTATGGGTGTGGCAAAACACTTATATGGCCAATATACCATGGCTAAGGGCTGTTCTTATGCACGACGCAACACGGAGTGCCTGGACACAGCCCTTAGCTATTGTATAAGGCCATATACCACACCCCCTCGGGCCTTATTGCTTAAATATATTTCCATATCGAAACCATGCAATTACTCAGAACAATGTGGAATGCAAACATGTTAAACATATTTAGCAAATATGGCATAGGCCTACATTGATTTATTTTGGTTTCTGTAGGCTATTTAACAAACTAGGCTATAACGGACTAACTGTAACGGCTGTCGTGAGAGAGAGAAGACCAAGGTGCAGCGGAGTTAGTGTTCATCATTGAATATTTAATAAAGAAAGAACACTATACAAACAAAACAAGAAAACCGACAGCCAAACAGTCCTGTCAGGTGCAAAACACTAACAGAAACAATTACCCACAAACCCCAAAGGAAAAACATGCTCCTTATGTGTGACTCCCAATCAGCAACAACGCTCTACAGCTGTGCCTGATTGGAAGCCACACAGCCGAAATCAATGAAACAAACCAACATAGAAAAATGCACATAGAACGCCCACCCAATGTAACACCCTGGCCTAACCAAAATAAAGAACAAAAACCCCTCTCTATGGCCAGGGCGTTACACTAACGTTAGAATTGGAGTTGATGAGAATGCAATACATAAAAGACCATAAATACACAACTTGAAGCAACCACATATTTAGCCATGGAGTACGTTCTGATTGGCCAGTGAAGGGTCGTCACTACTTAACACAGATCCAAAGTCATAAACCCCTCTCTATTTCTACAATTTGTCTTCTTAAAATCTGATTTTAAACCTAACTCTAATCTTAACCACACTGCTAACATTTTGCCTAACCTTAAAGCTGCAATATGTAACTTTTTGTGCTACCCCACCAAATGCACATAGAAATGTGAGTTATAGATATGTCATTCACATCGAAAGCAAGTCTAAGAAGCTGTAGATCTGTTCTATGTGCGCTGTTTCTATACTTCCCATTCTTAAGTTTCATTTTTGTGTCTTACTTTTGGTTTCATACACCAGCTGAAAATACAATATTTTGGGTTATTGAAAATATATTTCACAGCAGTTTAGATGGTACAATGATTCTCTATGTGCCAAAACAAGCAGTGTAAACTGAAATTAGGCAAACTATTACAATTTTCACAACCAGGAAATGGCAAAGCGATTTCTGCATATTGCACCTTTAAATTAAGACCAAAAAGCACATTTCTGTTTTCATGAATTTTTACAATATAGCCAATTTTGTTGTGGTTGTGGCTTATGTAACTAGTGACAACTGGGGTCAAGCCTCAACACCTACATCTTGTTTATTCATCAAAACCCAGCCTTTTCACGCCAGCTACTGTGCCCATAATTCCAACTGTGAAATAAAATAAATATTTGACACACCTCTGAACCTATAGTGCTACCACCCCAGCCTCGCTAAGATTTACCATTAGGTTTGTTAAAATTGAGCCCCATATCTACTATGATCAGTATCTTTCAAGCTGAGAGCAGACTTTTGTTGTTGTTGAACAGTATCTTAGCAAGAATAGAGTAGAAAATAATATGTCCTTAACAGGTTTTAAACACTGTTTCCCATGCTTGTTCAATGAACCATAAACAATTAATGAACATGCACCTGTGGAATGGTCTTTAAGACACTAACAGCTTACAGACAGTAGGCAATTAAGGTCACAGTTATGAAAACGTAGGACACTAAAGAGGCCTTTCTACTGACTCTGAAAAGCACCAAAAGAAAGATGCCCAGGGTCCCTGCTCATCTGCGGGAACGTGCCTTAGGCATGCTGCATTGAGGCATGAGGACTGCAGATGTGGCCAGGGCAATCAATTGCAATGTCCGTACTGTGTGACGCCTAAGACAGCGCTACAGGGAGACAGGACGGACAGCTGATCATCCTCGCAGTGGCAGACCACGTGTAACAACACCTGCACAGAATCAGTACATCCGAAAATCACACGTGCGGGACCGGTACAGGATGGCAACAACAACTGCCCCAAGTTACACCAGGAACGCACAATCCCTCCATCAGTGCTCAGACTGTCCGCAATAGGCTGAGAGAGGCTGGACTGAGGGCTTGTAGGCCTGTTGTAAGGCAGGTCCTCACCAGACATCGCCTGCAACAACGTTGTGTATGGGCACAAACCCACCGTTGCTGGACCAGACAGGACTGGCAAAAAATGCTCTTCACTGACGAGTCGCGGTTTTGTCTCACCAGGGGTGATGGTCGGATTTGCATTTATTGTCGAAGGAATGAGCGTTACACCGAGGCCTGTACTCTGGAGCGGGATCGATTTGGAGGTGGAGGGTCTGTCATGGTCTGAGGCGGTGTGTCACAGCATCATCGGACTGAGCTTGTTGTCATTGCAGGCAATCTCAACGCTTTGCATTACAGGGAAGACATCCTCCTCCCTCATGTGGTACCCTTCCTGCAGGCTCATCCTGACATGACCCTCCAGCATGATAATGCCACCAGGCATACTACTCGTTCTGTGCGTGATTTCCTACAAGACAGGAATGTCAGTGTTCTGCCATGGCCAGCGAAGAGCCCGGATCTCAATCCCATTGAGCACGTCTGGGACCTGTTGGATCGGAGGGTGAGAGCTAGGGCCATTCCCCCCAGAAATGTCTGGGAACTTGCAGGTGCCTTGGTGGAAGAGTGGGGTAACATCTCACAGCAAGAACTGGCAAATCTGGTGCAATCCATGAGGAGGAGATGCACTGCAGTACTTAATGGAGCTGGTGGCCATACCAGATACTGACTGTTACATTTGATTTTGACCCTCCCTTTATTCAGGGACACATTATTCCATTTATGTTAGTCACATGTCTGTGGAACTTGTTCAGTTTATGTCTCAGTTGTTGAATCTTATGTTCATACAAATATTTACACATGTTAAGTTTGCGGAAAATAAATGCACTTGACAATGAGAGGACGTTTCTTTTTTTTGCTGAGTTTATATATATTTTTTAAGCAATGAATGAGGGAGTTATACTCCAGTCTAGTAGGTGGTGGTAATGCAACATTTATTTAATGCCAACCGCCATTAAACCTCATCGAAGAAGGGCTGTGGCAAAAAAATAATGTTTGCATGGCTAAATCTTTTAACAGTACACCAGGAGTACTTGTTACTGTGATTCCTGAAATGCAGAGCCTGTTGGAGTATTTTTTTAATCCAACATTATACTTTTGTTACATTGTTTGCTAGCTTAGCTGGCTAGCTAGCGCTCAGTCTCATTGACCACCACTTGTTTTCTCAAAATGTAATGTTAGCTAGCTAAGTTAGCAATGTTATGAATTCAAATCCCATCTGCTGTCGACATCAGCATACGATTTGAGAGCACTAGTTAGCTCCAAAAGTGGTTATAGCTTTGACTGAATGCTGACAGTGAATTCAGAACCAGTCAGTGGCTCAAATTAGTTATGGCAAGGTAGCAAGAGCCAGTAAGTTTCCATCCAACCTTTTTATACGAGTAAAGTACATGTCGGATCAGAAATGTCAGGACAGGCCTGATGGAAACAGCACATTTGACGATAAACGTTCCAAATGTGGACAAAACAACATTTGGTGAAAACGCCTTTATGCACAAATATTGATATAATAACCATCATATCGAAGTAAACTTGGAGTCACACAATGATATATTGTGTGATCCTCCCACTACGACTCAGGAAACAATGCAGTTTATTAGGCTACAGATGAAATAAGTTATGATGAACCTCACAGGGTGGTGAAAGTGCATGGTGATGAAATAGATGGTCCTTTCCGATAAATATTGAGGGTCTTATTCTGGTGACATGATGATCGATGCTTGGCTGCCATCTGACAAGTAAAAATACTCTTGCGCTTTTGTCCATAATAATCTCATGTGGGCTATACCCGTACTTCATCTGCGAGCTGTTGGCTAGATCGCACGTGCCAAGACCTGAGTGGGCACATTCTCTATATAAAGCAACATATTTTGTGACAGAACCATCAGTGTATCTGAAAACGCAATGGAAACCCATTTAACTTGTATTTTTTTTATTCAGTACTTGGGAATTTGTCGCCAATCTGTCACCAATTGGATGGAACCTAGCTAGTGTCCGGAATGTGTTTCATAAGACACTCGTTCTACAACACCTTGCTACGAAAGTATTTTGCAACTTAGTTTCAACGTTTCATCACTTCATGTAAATACATGTTACTGTGGAAATGGTATCAACTGCAAGTTTAGCTGTCCTACAACACAATATTCTATAACTGGCTAGTTTTGTGTCATCTTATCTATAGTTATATCCACTGTTAGATCTTTCCGGGGGACAATCCCAGAGCTACTAATATTCCGACAACAGTTGTAGGCTACATGTGGACATGATGATGCTGATTCATGATTTAGACTGGCTGAGAAAATCTGCCTGCCTGTCTGTCTGTCTTGTCCCGACTCCCAACACGTTCATTACTATGGGACAGCTGGAGATCGAATTTGAATATTGAAACAATGTTGCAAATGTCGGAGAGACAGACAGCAAGGTTTATACAAATCTCCGCTGTTGAAAACTAAATGTTAGTCTAAAAGAAATGTGAGATAATGTCAAGATGCCTTTTTATAGTGGAGATCAAGTTTATAAATTGCCTGGCTGGGCTGATGAGACAGGAGATTGCGCAGTCAGATGGAACAGAGTAAATAGTCATTTTAATGTCATAGATTTAGCCGGTGGTAACTTGTGGAATAGACACTGGCTGGAATGCGGCTTTAACCAATCAGCATTCAGGATTAGAACCACCGCCCCAGAAATCGATGTGTGTTTATGTTACAAAGATAAAACATTGTATGCTGTAAATATCATATTGGTGTACTTATAAAGACAATATGCCTACACTTACCTAGCAAATCCCTTACAAATAAAGATTGCAGTTTTGAAACTGCAGTAAAAGTGCAGTAACTGCAGTCGACTGTGGTATTTTGGACTGTAAATGCATTTACACTGAAAACCTTCTGGTATTTTGGATGCAGTAATTGCAGAATAACTAACTAACTAACTAACTAAGTTGTGTGTAGAGTGCAACTTCAGCTATCTAACCATTACTAGAATGTCATTCTATTTGTCTATCTGGCCAAATCTAAGGATGTGGCTGTCTAACCACACGCTTACATGCCCAGCTCTCTGGGTGAGGTTCTGTCTTCAAGTCTCCAATGGGTGATGAAGTCCCTTCCATCTATGTAATGTATTACAGGTTATGGACAAGTGTAGTCAGGTGGCAGGAGGGGTGGAGTGCATGACATTCCATCTTGGATATGACAGAGTTTGCCTCAACCCATGGGTCCAACAGACAGAGTTCAATAACTACTGGCAGGTGTGAGATGCAGGAGGATGGCACTCTTCTCATACCACTCTGTAGGCTAAAGACCAATTCCAAGCTCCCTCCAGGAAGTTTTGCATCGGTCAGTAGCCTGCAGAGTAATATGAAGGGTGCATTTACTGAACTTGTGTAGACATTCTAAACAAAGTGTTTTGATATCTTTCAAGTTTAACAATTCCATGTAGAATAATCGATACTTCGCATAATACTTTAGAAGCAGTGTTCTGCTAATATAACAACGTGCAAATATTTCACCTTCCTGTATGGTGTCCCATATAAGACAGGAGTTCTATGACATGTTTGAAGAATAAACAGCCCCCCCCAATTGTATTGCTTAGTGCAAGGTCTCTCCCAATTCAGACATCAGTATCAACCTGTCTTTCAGTCAGATTCCATTTCAAAAGCATCTCTTCTGCCCATCTATAGAAAAACGAGGAAGAGTTGATGAGTGACAAAGCCTGATGGGCATGATCAGCTCCAGGCCCCTCTCTTCACACATTCTGGTCATGAAGGAGCCTGACTTCGGCTCCTATATCCGATCCAGCTCCTATATCACCGAGGGAGGGAGAGAAAGAAAGACTGTCACCATACAGTCATGGAAGCCAACAGTAAATACACGGTTGAACATAGCCAATCAGAGTGCCAGCATGGCACAGACTGGTTGGCATTACTCACTCGGGCCCAGGAGTTGTCCATGCAAGACACACATAGACATACGGCACTGATTACATTATCAGTGGTAGTTGGGTGAATTCCAGGACAGATAGTATTTTGACCATGGACCAGATCCAATGTGACCAACCTGATTCAAGTGTCCTCCATTACTCTGAAGCGGGACTGGTGTCTGGCCACTGCCTCAGCCTTCTGTAACAGCTCCTATTGGGGGGGGTTCTCACAATGCTGATGAACAGGTGTTGTATGTAGCCTATGAATTAAATTAAATATCACTCAATAAACATATACACCATACAAAACGAAAAATGATGTTCTGAGAAAAATGACTTTCTCTAGTTTGGAAGTAATTTAAATGCTAATAGAGGGACTGTAACTACAGAATAGATTCAGACCGGTGACGCTGACATCGTTATTATGCAACCAGCTGTGGACGTTGCTTTATGCTTGATTATACATTTTGCTATTTGCTGCCAGAGCCATAGTAGACAAGTACCATCTTTCATGTATTATTGCCCTAGAAAATACACAAACTTTTATGATAAGAGGCATGTTGTTTTGGGTTAGCAGACGAAGCCCCTGAATGCTAGATAGCTAGCTACCTAACTTGCAAATCAGGGTTAGTTATCATATCTTTGTCCGAGTTGAAATGAGTTGGCTAGTTATCTAACGTTAGCTAGCCAGTTTGAGTTAAACATTATTGAAAGCAAGCTGGCTACATCCTATGATTAGCTAGCAAGCTAGTATCCAAGTGCCTTCCCTGTATTGACCCTAAATGCCAATGGGCTACAGTTATCTGTTGTTAGCAAGGCAGCTAACGTGAGCTACATGTATGCACATCTTCCTCAGACATGCTACATTACATCACATTTCATGTTAAATTGATTAGGCAGAGCAAACCCGTTTTGGTGATTTCTGGCATATCATCAAAATATATTTTTTTATATCAAAATAAATCAATGAAAGTCATGCTTAGGTGAATAAACTATAAAGGAAAATACATGGCTACAGTTTACACTTGTTTCATGAAATGTTGTTTTTAGAAAAGGGGCATTTTTTTAAAGTACCGGGGTAACTGCCCCCCCCCCCCCCCCAATATCCGCACAATGAGAAGATTTGATGTAAAGTCCCTCTTTTTAACTCACCTGCACATATACATTTCCTTTATTCTTTCTTTGTTGTTCCTTTTCCATACAATCCATTATGTACAAATTGCACTAAATATGATTTGAATAATACAAGATGTTAAAATTACATTCAGGAGCAAAAGGTTTTCAATAGTTGTTTTTAATTCATAAAACAAAATCATTGGGATATAATATTGGAATGGAATATAAATAATAACATTAAATAACATTGGAATATAACATTTAATAACAACTAATTAACTCAGTGTAACATTGATGTGGCAACTTATGCTTTGCTATTGCACGATTCTAATTTGTACCTGTAGGTCACAAATAAAGGTATCCCCAGTAAATTAGAGCACAACTCATGAGCCCACCTCCTGCACTGCTCACACCTAATCCAGTCCCCACCTGTGACTGAAAACAGGGGGAGAGATGCCAATTGAAAAGCTCTCTCTTAAAAATATAGATAGCTATCTAACTTAGCCTTATGACATAAAAGGCTATAATGTTGCATTAACTGTAAAGCTATATCAGTCACTAGTGGAAACATTTACAACTAAAATTAAGTTATGTTATCTTTTTTATGTATTTTACCTCAGACGATTTGGTAGTAAGGTTACTAGCTTGTACTCCTAGCAGCTTATGCTAACTGGCTAGCATTTACTGCTGGTGAAGTTGCAAGCTATCAGGTTAGCATAAACTAGTGCTAACTGGGCTAGTCATTGTCTAAATGACAGGTAGAAACAAATCCATAACCATAAAGGGGTAACTAGACCCTAGGGTGGGGGGAGGGGCGAGTTGCCCCCAAAACACTCATCCAACATATTACTACTTTACTCAAAAATTAAGTGGGTTATTTATTTTAAGGCTGTTATTTCAAGTCTAGGCTCTATCGGGAGACCCATGGGACGGTGCACAATTGGCCCAGCGTTGTCTGGGTTAGGGGAGGTTTTTGGCGGGCAGGGATGTCCTTGTCCCACCGCACACTAGCGACTCCTGTGGCGGGCCGGGTGCAGTGCACGCTGACATGGTCGCCAGGTGTACGGTGTTTCCTCCGACACATTGGTATGGCTGTCTTCCGGGTTAAGTGGGCATTGTGTCAAGAAGCAGTGCGGCTTGATTGGGTTTTGTTTAGGAGGATGCACGGCTCTTGACCTTCGCCTCTCCTGAGTTCGTACGGGAGTTGCTCAGTAAGAACAGTGACAGCCAGGGAAAATGTTTGGTGACATCTTGCGGTCTTTATGTGAATTACAGGGGGGTGGGCAGTTACCCCCAACTACCATTTTTTTTAAACGAGTATCTTATGAACTGCACACACCAAAAACCCTGTTGTTTTGACAAGTGGCAATAAATCACTGATATCGATTAGGGGGGAAATAAGGTTGTACACACTGTTGAAACTAACAACAAACACTGGAGATATTTGTTACATCCAGTGGCGACCCATCATTCAGGGCAGGTGGGGCTCTGTTTTGAGCCACACATTTTTAGCAAATAATTTGGTCTATTTTCCCCTCTTAATTTCACCTACTGTTCTGACTTGGTGGTGCACATGTAGCCTATAACCTGTTTTAGAGAAATGTAATCATTGAATATTGTAAGAGCTTTCATTGTCTGCTTATATGCCCCATTTATTTATCCTACAATTATGACTTGGTGTACATGGAGAATACTGTAAGAAAGGGCCATTTTCTGAATTCTGTCGCTGTACATTTCAAAGGTGCTGAACAAATAGTTATATTGTTATATTGACTACGTCCGTCCTAGCTCGCTCATTAATGTCTTAATCGAAATTACGGATTGCCTTTTTTCTGCTCGTCGTCCCCTTATGCCATAGTTTGTACAACTCAATAGTCAGTAGAAACCACATTTGTTTAAGCAAATCAGCTATGCCCCACCAAGATTTACATGCTAAAATTGCCACTGGTTACAGAACAACCTGCACAAGACAGTCAACTACATTTTTGAGTGATGCATTTTGATTTGGATGTCGCCAAAATGGAAAGAGAAACGCAACACTGTCGATATCATGTTGAAATCAATTGCAGGAGAGTGGGGAGATGAGGATGCATGTACTGCGACATGCGTAATGGAAACGGCAGATATAGGAGACATTTTCTAAAGATCGACAACCGTTTTATCCGTTCAACGGGTGGATTTTTCGTTATTGTGACAAATGATAATGAAAACTGTGTTTTTTAAAAAATAAATTATTGCCGAATAATTTAAGGTACGCGGGGGCACGTGATGTCAAAATGTAGGACTTACTATGAAGCGCCACTCCACATTTAATTCTAAATGCCTACTGCCGGCTAAATCTATTTTCAACTATAAAAATAATGTTTCTTTGCAGGATCTTTGTCCTGACTTTCAAGAATTGCTGAATTGCTTCGAATTGCTTTTCTGGTTTGCTGAATGCAAGTTTAACCGTCCAATTATTTGCAATGCAAGTTTCACCATGGCACTTACCGCAGCGATACTTTGGCACATGATAATTATTAGAATATGGCAAATATTAGTAAATTCTAGCATTCTATCCATGCTGGCTTTCGTGGGCTACCTGAGACATGAAAGAGATAGGTGGGAGGGCATACAGGCTTTGGCCAATTTATTAATGCGCAATTTGCCTAAATGGGTAATGGAAACACTTCACCCACTACATTTGAATTCAAAACTTTTTTTATTTTATAGGATGACGTCATTACGTCCAGCCATTTTAATTGACACAAGATAGTTACATGTAAACGCACCCTCGCAGGCAATTGTCGCATCTATTTTCTATGTAAACTTTGTAAATGTCGACAAAATATCACAGGATAAGTTAATGGAAACATAGCTAGGTTGGCTGCTAGTTAAGTGATAGTTTGACTGTCTAATCCATGTACTGGCGACTTTTATAGAGAGACCGCTCTGAATTTTTCCTGCCATTTCCCGGTCATTTAATTAACTCTGCATTCTAAGTCCTGTGCATCCCAGTGCGTGTGACAAAATCAATTGTACAAAACCAAACATATTGATCTGTTTTGAGCAATCAATCTTATGTCATCTTGATGACTAAACCTTTATACTAACATAACCAATCTGAGGTAAAAAAGGACGTGTAATTCCACATTATATGGGGTGAAAATGCAAGCTTGTGTAAGGTAGTAACACAAACTGTCCACATTAGGGAAATTAGCGCAATATACAGTAATTTAATATTGCAAAGAAATAATTAAAGATGTCAATTTAAAATGATGGTATATGTTGCCCACTCAGAAACTATTGTAACAATGACATCTATTTTTCACTCATTTAACCATTTAGAGAGTTTGGTACCCCCTGTATATAGCCTCGTTATTGTTATTTAATGAACTGTTATTTTTCTTAACTGCATTGTTGGTTAAGGGCTTGTATGTAAGCATTTCAAGGTATGATCTACACCTGTTGTATTCGGTGCATGTGGCAAATAAAATTGTATTTAATTTTGAAAATGCTCCTAAATACAATTTAACTTGCTGCTCAAGACTAGAGCCTCCAAAATGTCTGTGCAGCAGTCTGAACGTTTGATGTCCCTAGTAGATTTTAGCTAGCTACGGTATCATTCCACTTTTATCTGTGGTATCATAGCTAACCTGGCTCGCTTGCATTATCAAATAATGTTGTATAACCAAAAGTAGCTACTACCTAGTACCAGTTATCTACTTAGCTAATTACTCACCAACACCAGTGGTTTGACGTTGACATGCAGCAGATTTGACCGTGTCGGTTGTAATCCATTCCTGGCCATATTGTTGAAATGCATTGGAAGTTTGCATCATCTCTATGTAAGGCCATTTTCACCCCTATTTGCTGTGCTTTGGACCCATATGCAGACTTGACAACAAATATCCACATGGCAGCTGGACCACAGCTGGGGGGTGTGTTGTCTCTGGGCAATTGGGCATCATTGGCAAAAGTGGGCAAGTAAATCCAAACCAACCCTCCAGTAAGTCGTGACTCACTAACAAAACTCAGTGTTGGACGAGACTGACTTTATGACCAAAATTATCCTTTGTAGGCAATTTTGACACTAGAATGACTGTCATATCGATGCCACATAGGCCGTTTAAAAACAGAGAAGTTGGTTCTAAGCTAAGGGGTTGACCTTCAAGTGTGGGACCATGCCTTTAAATTATCAAACCATTAAAGAGTGTCAAATAATCAAATCAACTAACACGTTTGCATATTATCAAATCAATTAATATTTTTGTGTAGTACTCATAGAAATCCCCCATTGCCCAATTAGAAGATGCTCCATAGCAGGGTGTTCATATCAGATTTCTTGATCCAACATCCTCTCACTCTGTATCTCTTACAGTCAGTAGACATGGAGGATGGGAAGCCTGATCTGCTGCTGGTCAAAGAGGAGACAATAGAAGATGAACCAGAGAGCATTGATCTGCTGAGTGGACTAAAGATGGGGGAGCAAGGTAAGGTTGACATACAGTGCATTCAGAAAGTACTCAGACCCCTTCACGTTTTCCACATTTTGTTATGTTACAGCCTTAGATTAAAATTGATTACATTTTTTTCCCTCATCAATCCATACTCAATACCCAATAATGACAAAGCAAAACACGTTTAGACATTTTTGCAAATGTTTAAAAAAAAGAAAAAATGATATCTCACATTTACGTAAGTATTCAGAACCTTTACTCTGTACTTTGTTGAAGCACCTTTGGCAGCGATTACAGTCTTCTTGGGTATGACACTAAAAGCTTGGCACACCTGTATTTGGGTAGTTTCTTCCATTATTCTCTGCAGATCCTCTCAAGCTCTGTCAGGTTGGATGGGGAGCCTCACTGCACAGCTATTTTCAGGTCTCTCTAGAGATGTTAGATTGGGTTCAAGTCCTGGCTCTGGCTGGGCCATTCAAGGACATTGAGAGACTTTTCCTGAAGCCACTCTTGCTTTGTCTTGACTGTGTGCTTAGGGTCGTTGTCCTGTTTGAAGGTGAACCTTCGCCCCAGTCTGAGGTCCTGCGCGCTCTGGAGCAGGTTTTCATCAAGGATCTCTCTGTACTTTTCTCCGTTAATCTTTCCCTCGATCCTGACTAGTCTCCCAGTCCATGCCACTGAAAAACATCCCCACAGCATGACGCTGCCACCACCATGCTTCACCATAGGGATGGTATTGGCCAGGTAATGAGCGGTGCCTAGTTTCCTCCAGACGTGACACTTGGCATTCAGGCCAAATAGTTCAATCTTGTTTCTCATGGTCAGAGTCCTTTAGGTGCATTTTGTCAAACTCCAAATGGGCTGTCATGTGCCTTTTACTGAGGAGTGGCTTCCGTCTGGCCACTCTACCATAAAGGCCTGATTTGGAGGAGTGCTGCAGAGATGGTTGTCCTTCTGGAAGGTTCTCCCATCTCTACTGAAAACTCTAGAGCTCTGTCAGAGTGACCATCGGGTTCTTTGTTACCTCCCTGACCAAGGTCCTTCTTCCCTGATTGCTCAGTTTGGCTGGGCAGCCAGCTCTAGGAAGAGTCTTGGTGGTTCCAAACTTCTTCCATTTAAGAATGATGAAGGCCACTGTGTCCTTGGAGACCTTCAATTCTGCATACATTTTTTGGTACCCTTCCCCAGATCTGTGCCTCGACACAATCCTGTCTCGGAGCTCTACGGACAATTCCTTCGACCTCATGGCTTGATTTTTGCTCTAGAAAAAAGAAACGCACACCTTTAAAGGCGAGGTGCTGGCTAGCGCAGTAGAACACTAGAAAATAAAGGAAAGCCGCACACTCTTAGAGCTCAGATGCAAAAATTTAATAACCAACGTTTCGACAGCGAAGCTGTCTTCATCAGGGTATCATCAAACACTGCGAGATGAGTCATTTATATAGTGTCAAGAGACACACAGGTGTTTGTAATCATGGCCAAGTATGGCCTAATATCATTGGTTAACTCAAATATTTAAAAAAAATGGCATACAAAGAACATACAAAAAGACAAACAAATGGATAGCATACGATCATAGCATTTGTAGTCTAAAATGTATCTAACAAACAATTACAATGGCAAAATCACAATTATCACAAGAATGGCTTCAGATCAAAGTCTATGTTGAGACCGAAGGGAGCAAGGGTCTTTAAATTAAAGATCCAGGCAGCCTCTCGTTTTAACAATAAATTATCAAGGTCACCCCCTCTCCTCGGGAGGGTGACATGTTCGATACCAATATAACGCAGAGACGAAATCGGATGGTTTGCTTCCAAAAAGTGGGCCGCAACTGGGTAGGTTAAGTTTTTGCACCTAATGGTGCTACGATGCTCTGAGATACGTACTTTTAATTCACGCTTTGTTTTACCCACATAATTTTTACCACAAGGACAAGTTATAAGATAAATAACTGCCTTAGTGGAACACGTAATAACACCTTTAATTGGGATAGATTTCCCTGTTTGGGGGTGTTTGAAGGATCTACATTTATAAGTGCCATTGCATTGAGCACAGCCATTACACTTGTAATTTCCATCCAGTATGGGCGCAAATAGACGTTGTTCAGGAATATCTTGGGGTGGTAAATCAGAGTGTACCAATTGGTCTCTGAGATTTCTTCCCCGCGAGAATACGACCAGGGGAAGATCAGAAAACACATCAGAAAACACATTAACGAGACTATCATCATATTTCAGAATGTGCCAATGTTTGTGAACGATTCCTTTAATTTGTTCAGAGCACTTTGAATAGCGGGTAGTGAGAACGCAAGAATGCGTCTTTTTGCGAGACTGACCTTGAAAAAGGTCATGTCTCGTTTTGTTTTGAATTTTCTCAATGGCAATATTAATCTGATCATTGTTGTACCCCCTCTCCTTGAACTTATCCTGAGTCTCAGCCATATTTCTGTCGAAATCTGATTGTTTAATACAAATTCTTTTGATTCGACAGAATTGGCTGTAGGGCAAACTATTTTTCAAGGGAAGTGGGTGACAACTATCAGCCCTCAACAAACTGTTACGATCAGTAGGTTTCCTGTAAAGATCAGTGTATAAAACATTATCTTCACACAAGATCAGAAGATCAAGAAAACTGATTTGACGTGTATCAGATTGCATAGTAAATCTCAAATGTTCAGAACAGGAGTGATTGATTTTTGCTCTGACATGCACTGTCAACTGTGGGACCTTATATAGACAGGTGTGTGCCTTTCCAAATCATGTCCAATCAACTGAATTTACTACAGGTGGACTCCAATCAAGTTGTAGAAACATCTCAGGATGATCAATGGGAACAGGATGCACCTGAGCTCAATTTCGAGTCTCATAGCCAAGGGTCTGAATACTTATGTAAATAAGGTATTTCTCTTTTTTATTTTTAATACATTTTCAAGAATTTATAAAAAACTGTTTTTGCTTTGTCATTATGGGGTATTGTGTGTAGATTAATGAGGGAAAACATTTATTTAATACATTTTAGAATAAGGCTGTAACGTAACAATGTGGAAAAAGTGAAGGGGTCTGAATACTTTCCAAATGCACCGTACATATAGCCTACATACAGTAATAGATCTTCAGTGGGAATAGTGATGCACCTGGCTTTTATTTTTTCTTCATTTATAAAATGAAATCAATACAACTTATCTTTACATACAAAAACACACATTATAATGTATGAATAGAGTTCTCTGCCATGTTTGTAAAGTCTATTTTGTAACCTCTTCCTGCAGGTGGTTGGCTGGAGGCTAACAGAGAAGACTGGGCAGCCATCTTAGATTCCCAGAACCAGGCCAGCGCAGCCAGGGACCCGGGGGACAACATCACAGAGCAGGCCAGGACCAGAGGCAACATAGTGGAGGTCAGTGGATGGGACAGCATCCTCAACTCTGGGCTGGGGAACAAAACTGTTAACCACAACCAGAAACAGACAGTCAAACACAAAACAACATCTGATCTTAGTTAGGGATGGGCATTTGTCTGGCACGGAGGGAGAGAGAGAGAAAGTAGCCAAACCTGACTAAGGCTGGTTAGACAAACTTGTTGCTGCCATAGGTTATCTATCATACCATCTGGTAGTGCCTATCTTGACTCCATCAAATTGTTTGTAAAAAAAGCTAGCTAACTACAGCAGTCAGCTAAGTTAGCTAAGTAGCAAGGCCAATTGAAGCTATTTTGCTATGCTCCCTGTACATGTCTACAACTCTATTCATATGAAACAGCCTACCTGTTGGATGATCAGTGAAGCCTACTCCTCATTTAGCCAACTTCATTCTGTAATTTTTTTTCCATTTTGCATCGATTAGAAATCTCCCTCTCAATGTAGAGCCGCTTTGATTGATTACAATAACAACAAGCTACACCTGTGTAACGTGTGTAGGCTACCGGTGGGTCTTTTTATGGGGCGCACTCATTACATTATTATTTTTTTTTAAATATATAATGGTCTATCCTTATAGGCTATGTAGCAACGTCACATAGATAATTGTATTTATTTTTAGACAAAGCCTTTTCATTGTTAAAATAGACGTTGATTTTTTTTCTCTCAGAAATGAATACTTTCCCATGTAATCGAATATTAATGTCTGTTGATATTCAAATATTCTAATAACGTGCCCATCCCTAATATTAGTCTTCGTGACAACAGACTGGCTGAGACCTGGGCGAGGCGTAGATTTGGTCTGAGGGGACGGGGATTTGTCTGTATGTGACTAGAGAGAATGTTGTATGTAATGTAATGTTGTACTAGCTAGTTTGTAGTTCATTCTGTTGGTTTTGGATATATAGAGCCCCACAGTGGAGTTGTCATAATACCCATAGAACCTTGTGGTCAAACAGGAAAATGGTTACAATCTTTTTTCCACCATTCATTTTTCCCATAGGGGATTTTAAAAACACTTAAGATAAGGTCTGTGCTTCGTGTAGGCTTACTCAGGTGTGACATTTTGATAACCATGTGTCATGACTTGCCCTGTTGGGTGAGGATCATAGGGCCAGACCCCCCCTCTCCCCCAACAGTTTTATGACCCGTCGTAAATACAGTGTAGAAACTCTGCAGTTGGGTTTGGCAGGATTAAGGGGAAAGAAACCTCTTTGTTACAAGGGGATTCATCCCGCCAAAACGGTGACATCAAAAGGTTGAATAATGAAACAATATTTCTGTAATCCAAAACTGTTGGAATGGTCCGTGGCTACTTAAAGAACAATCTTGTCGAATTCATTACTCATTGGTGATGTAACTAAGGACAGTAGAACAGCATAACTGTATCTCGGAATGTGTATATTTCCCAGTGATCATATTCATATCCAAATGTTGGGGAACTGATATGATTAAATATGAAACTATTTGTGAGAAGATGTAATGTGATGTTCACCTTCTAAATGAGAGAATTGTTTTTCATATGAAGTCTTAACCAAGTCAGTGGTCACGCCCACGTGAGCACAGACATTACGACAAAAGGAGGGAATGCCCCTTTTTCCCTGAGTGCTTAAATAGGACTCGTGACAAAATGTACATTAGTCAAGAAAACATAAGGACGGGAGTCCCCACGTTGAAATGGCTACCACTCTATAGACCAGTTACGCGCAGTTCCAGCCTAATACATTACAAATGGTTAAGAAATCTACAACATTACATTTACATTTATGTCATTTAGCAGACGCTCTTATCCAGAGCGACTTACAAATTGGTGCATTCACCTTACAAAACTAAAGACTACACATTCACAGTCTGCAGCTGTATATGTGAAATAGTCTAAGAAACTCGACCGAAAATGAGAGGAGAACATTTCCCTATCGAACGACCATTGGAACGTCTGACGTATCTATTATAACAGACACTTCAAGAACAAAGGGAACAAGCTACGACTACAGAGGACATGGTGACCTCTGGTGGACAACCAGAGACTTACACAACCAGAGACTTTTTCGACTGACTCTCCAGAAAATGGGCCAGCAATTTCAAAAGGGAGACAACAAAGGCATACAATCGTAAATATGTACATTGCAATTCTTTTCGAATCAATCAATCAATCAATCAAATGTATTTATAAAGCCCTTTTTACATCAGCCAATGTCACAAAGTGCTATATAGAAACTCAGCCTAAAACCCCAAACAGCAAGCAATGCAGTTGTAGAAGCATGCTGGCTAGGAAAAACTCCCTAGAAAGGCAGGAACCTAGGAAGAAACCTAGAGAGGAACCAGGCTCTGAGGGGTGGCCAGTCCTCTTCTGGCTGTGCCGGGTGGAGATTATAACAGTACATGGCCAAGATGTTCAAACGTTCATAGGTGACCAGCAGGGTCAAATAATAATAATCACAGTGGTTGTAGAGGGTGCAACAGGTCAGCACCTCAAGAGTAAATGTCAGTTGGTTTTTCATAGCCAGAGTTAGAGACAGCAGGTGCGGTAGAGAGAGAGAGAGTTGAAAACAGCAGTTCCGGGACAAGGTAGCACGTCCGGTGAACAGGTCAGGGTTCCATAGCCGCAAGCAGAACAGTTGAAACTGGAGCAGCAGCAGGTGGACTGGGGACAGCAAGGAGTCATCAGGCCAGGTAGTCCTGAAGCATGGTTCTAGGGCTTAGGTCCTCAGAGAGAGAGAGAAAAGAGAGAAAGAGAGAGAGGGTTAGAGGGGGCATACTTAAATTCACACAGGACACCGGATAAGACAGGAGAAATACTCTAGATATAACAGACTGATCCTAGCCCCCCGACGCATAAACTATTGCAGCATAAATACTGGAGGCTGAGACAGGAGGGGTCGGGACACACTGTGGCCCCGTCCAATGATACCCCCGGACAGGGCCAACCAGGCAGGATATAACCCCACCCACTTTGCCAAAGCACAGCCCCCACACCATTAGAGGGATATCTTCAAACCACCAACTTACTACCCTGAGACAAGGCCGAGTATAACCCACAAAGATCTCTCCCACGGCACAAACCCGAGGGGGGTGCCAACCCGGACAGGAAGATCACGTCAGTGACTCAACCCACTGAAGTGACGCACCCCTCCGAGGGACAGCATGGAAGAGCACCAGTAAGCCAGTGACTCAGCCCCCGTAATAGGGTTAGAGGCAGAAAATCCCAGTGGAGAGAGGGGAACCGGCCAGGCAGAGACAGCAAGGGCGGTTCGTCACTCCAGTGCCTTTCCGTTCACCTTCACACCCCTGGGCCAGATTACACTCAATCATAGGACCTACTGAAAAGATGAGTATTCAATAAAAACTTAAAGGTCGAGCCTGAGCTCTAGAGGAGAAAGCCCTGCCTCCGGCTGTTTGCTTAGAAATTCTAGGGACAATAAGGAGGCCTGCATCTTGAGACCGTAGTGTACGTGTAGGTATGTACGGCAGGACCAAATCGGAAAGATGGGTTGGAGCAAGCCCATGTAATGCTTTGTAGGTTAGCAGTAAAACCTTGAAATCAGCCCTAGCCTTAACAGGAAGCCAGTGTAGAGAGGCTTGCACTGGAGTAATATGATCACATTTTTTGATTCTAGTCAAGATTCTAGCAGCTGTGTTTAGCACTAACTGAAGTTTATTCAGTGCTTCTTCCGGGTAGCCAGAAAGTAGAGCATTGCAGTATTCTAATCTAGAAGTGACAAAAGCATGGATACATTTTTCTGCATCATTTTTGGACAGAAAGTTTCAGATTTTTGCAATGTTATGTAGATGGAAAAAAGATGTCCTTGAAACAGTCTTGATATGTTCGTCAAAAGAGAGATCAGGGTCCAGGGTAACGCCGAGGTCCTTCAGTTTTATTTGAGACAACTGTACAACCATCAAGATTAATTGTCAGATCTAACAGAAGATCTCTTTGTTTCTTGGGACCTAGAACTAGCATCTCTGTTTTGTCCGAGTTTAAAAGTAAAACATTTGCCCCCATCCACTTCCTTATGTCTGAAACACAGGCTTCCAGGGAGGACAATTTTGGGCCTTCACCATGTTTCATCGAAATGTACAGCTGTGTATCGTCCGCATAGCAGTGAAAGTTAACATTATGTTTCCGAATGACATCAACAAGAGGTAAAATATATAGTGAAAACAATAGTGGTCCTAATACGTAACCTTGAAGAACACCGAAATTTACAGTTGATTTGTCAGAGGACAAACCACCCACAGAGACAAACTGATATCTTTCCGACAGATAAGCTCTAAACCAGGCCAGAGCTTGTCCGTGTAGACCAATTTGGGTTTCCAATCTCTCCAAAAGAATGTGGTGATCGATGGTATCAAAAGCAGCACTAAGGTCTAGGAGAACGAGGACAGATGCAGAGCCTTGGTCTGACGCCATTAAAAGGTCATTTACCACCGTCACGAGTGCAGTCTCAGTGCTATGATGGGGTCTAAAACCAGACATTTCGTATACATTGTTTGTCTTCAGGAAGGCAGTGATTTTCTGCGCAACAGCTTTTTTTTTTTTTTAGAGAGATATGGAAGATTCGATATGGCCGATAGTTTTTTAATATTTTCTCGGTCAAGGTTTGGCTTTTTGAAGAGAGGCTTTATTACTGCCACTTTTAGTGAGTTTGGTACACATCCGGTGGATAGGGAGGTGTTTATTATGTTCAACATAGGAGGGCCAGGCACAGAAAGCAGCTCTTTCAGTAGTTTAGTTGGAATAGAGTCAGCGGCCTTTCATGTGCAAAGTATTAGCATTTCCATGAGCATAGTTATCAGCTGTACATACGATAGTGAAGTCCTTTGTCTTTTCTCCCGCTCTTTCTTACATGCCCCTCCCTTTTCACTAATGTACTTGTCCTCTTGTTCAGTTGTGCACCGGGGCCTCCCACTCTTTCTATTCTGGTTAGAGACAGTTTGTGCTGTTCTGTGAAGGGACTAGTACACAGCGTTGTACGAGATCTTCAGTTTCTTGGCAATTTCTCGCATGGAATAGCCGTCATTTCTCAGAACATGAATAGACTGACGAGTTTCAGAAGAAAGTTCTTTGTTTCTGGCCATTTTGAGCCTGTAATCGAACCCACAAATGCTGATGCTCCAGGTACTCAACTAGCATAAAGAAGGCCAGTTTTGTTGCTTCTTTAATCAGGACAACAGTTTTCAGCTGTGCTAACATAATTGCAAAAGTGTTTTCTAATGATCAATTAGCCTTTTAAAATTCTAAACTTGGATTAGCAAACACAATGGGCCATTGGAACACAGGCGTGATGGTTGCTGATAATGGGCCTATGTAGATATTCCATAAAGAATCTGCCGTTTCCAGCTACAATAGTCATTTACAACATTAACAATGTCTACACTGTAATTTCTGATCAATTTGATTTATTTTAATGGATAAAAAAATGTGCTTTTCTTTAAAAAACAAGGAATTTTCTAAGTGGCCCCAAACTTTTGAACGGTAGTGTATATCTTTAATAGTTCATTCGGAAAACGGTAACTCGTTAAATAAACTTTTTCCGTGGTGCCCCAAGATTGCTTGTGAGTTAATTGTTACAGGATTAATTTGATCATCGTAATAATTAAACATAGTTAATCGATTTGATAAAACAATTGTCATCACATTAATGATAGCCAAGACACGACACATGTAAATCTATGTATGTGGTAGGGAACTGGATGAGGTGAACTGAGGAAAACGTGGTGTGATGGTGTCTGTAAAATTGCTTCACTGATGAAAAGTGACAACCTTTGATGCTGGTGTTTTATAATGAGGAAATGATAGTAAGTTAATTAATGTTTACCTGACAAAGTAGTCAAGCTGCGTGTAATGTAATGTTGAACCTTTTCCAAAGTATTCTAAAATTCATTTTATCAAAGCGAGGGTATCAGATTAACAGAAAATATAGTGTTACCATAGTGGGAAGTTATTCTGCTTGACACGTATCATTTTGTGCAATAAAAGTACTGTTCTTCACGTTATGTGAGTGTATGACCATTTTGTTGAAATAAAATACAACATTTACTCTGTGCTGACTTTTTGTATCATTGCAAGGGCTGAATTTCCCTTATCCCAGTCGAACCAAAACATACTTCATTTTTTAATCAACACATTTGGATTTAAAAAAAGAATAAACGCCAATGGCTCCATATTGTTAGGTACATGAATCACAGTGTTAGAGATGGGCTTGACTGTGGTTAACATTTATAATATCATGTAATGTTTTGTGTGTACAGCAAAGAGTTTCTTATATAAACCGTTACAATTTGTGTTTACAGTCTGCAGTCCATGAGGACCTGCTGATATCCGGTGTTGCTGGCAGGCGAGACTGGACCTCTGAGGCGGCTGGTCACAAACCTTGGCTCCGGATCAGGACCCTGGATCAGGAGCCGTCACTTTTCCTTTCCGAGTCAGAAACAGAACCGAACCGTGAGGGACAGAGACTCCACCACAACCACCACACAGAACACAACCAGTGGACAGGTGGACTAAACAACCTCAGTCCTACTGGTCATCAGATAGACAGAGGCTCCAGTCAGGGATCCAGTCTGCAGCCCAGACCCTTCTCTTCACAGTCTCAGTGCAGGGATGAAGCAGGGCCTGAGGCTGATAGAGATAGGCCCTCCTGTTCCTATGATACAAACACCACAGTATCCATGATGAACAGAGCAGGTCACCCTGGGCTTCAGCCTTCACAGAGAGTAGTGGGAGACACCCCCGGTGAGAGTCTAACAGGAAGTCTGTCTTCTCCTTCAGGATCTTGTCTAATGCCTGGTGAATGGGTTCATAGAAGGCCTGGACCTGGGTCTAGCCTTCCTCAATTACCTCATGGTTACCCCACCAATACAGACAGGGTCAGGATGGGCGTTCACCACAAGAGGTACCTATCCTATAACACAGCACACAATCCTAACAACACCCAAACAATGGCTAGAGGTCAAGGAGGGAGCTTAAAGACTAACCACCTGAGGGTGGTGACTCCTGCTTCTGCCTCGTCTGGTGTCATTGGGTCACAACGTGGGAGGCCGTGTATTAGGACGGACGCCGACAAGCCGTACGCCTGCCCCACATGTGGGAAGCGCTTTGCTAGGGCAGACTATTTGAGGGAGCACCAGGCCGTTCACACCAAGGACAAGCCCTTCAAGTGCAAACTATGTTACAAGAGCTTCTCCTTCCTGACTAACCTTATCAGACATAGGAGTGTCCACAACCGGGAGAAATTGTAGCAGTGTGGCTCGAGATGTACGCAGGGGATATCTGTGAACTATGCTTAAGTTGACATATAGTTGTGTTTTTGGGTAAGAGGCTAATTTACCACATACCCTTCATTAACTTGTCATTTGAAACAGGCTTGTAAATACCTGTTTTTAGAGAGACAGTAAACCTGGGCTAGAACAAGGACAGTTAAATATTTACCTTACTGAGGTGATATAGATGGAATAAAGTCATTCTAATATTTTCTACTGTATTCTTGCTGTATTCACACTGTTCTTTCTAAACAAGTCTGCCCTCAGCTTGAAAGATACTGACATTGGGAGATTTGATGTGTAATGTAATAAACAGTACCATAATTCAAAGAGCAGCATGCATACCTTTTTCATTGAAGCACACCCTTTCAGCTATGATGCCAACCAATAAGATCATTTCTCTTTATTGTAGAACAATTTCCACGTTTGTGTTTATTGTTGTTATTTAGACATTAAAGTCCTGGAACTCAAAATATGCCACATTTAACTGCACGGCATCACATACTTACTGCAGTAGTCTTTAATTTGCATTGGAGACAGGACTTGGTTGATAGATGTTATCTGGATAACCCTAGCTAGCTGCTAACGTGGCTAGCTGTATGGTTTTTCACACTCAAATAGCCTCCATTATGGAGGTGCTAGCGAATGCAGCAGTGGCAGACATCTTTAAACTCGTAGACTATGCTGTGTTTCGTTTGGAAATAACTCAAAGCCAGAAAGAAAACAGGGCATTGTGAAGGAAACTACAGCTACTGGAAACTAAAGGTGGCACGGGAGCGCGCAGAGAGGACAACGTGAGGGCATAGTGTTTAAGATCCTCAACAGATACAGAGGCATGTCAAGAGGTACAAATAGCAGAAGGCAGAGGCTGCGGGGCCTGTCGCCGTGCATATATAGCTCGGTGCCTGTCGCCTTGTTCACCTTTGCACGTGTTCAGATTCGTTAGTGAGAATTGGGTCTTGGTCAGTTTTTGGATAGTATGCAATAATTCCCCTGATTACTTAGCTAGCACAAAGGCACAATATCATATTCTAACCAGATTCGTGATTAATGCACTTCTTCTTATTTAGTCAATAAAAACAATGTGATGCGTGGAACATAATACATCGATCAATAAATAGTATAGGAGTTATGAGAAATGTTACCTTACATCCTGGCTAATTCTAGACAGCATGAATGGTATGGAATAGCTATTGACACAATAGTATACCGTTGAGCATTGACAGTAGCTAAACTAACCACCTCTTTTCCTTCTATCACTCTCTCAGGTGAAGGAGATCTCACTGGAGGCCACAGGAGCTTTGTGAAGCCAGTGGGACACAATCACTGTTAATCACTGTTGTCAATCTGGAGAGGTCAAGGACCCGACTCAGCATCACGGAGGTCAGTGGAACGCTGAGCGCCGTCCTCAAGTCAGAAACAGACACCGAGACTTTAACAGGGCTGGGGCGACTGAGCTGTCCTCCTTTCCCCATTTAAAGTATTTACTTTATGGTAACCTGAGCCCGAGGACTGTTCTGTCCAATCGGGACACAGGTGATGCGTTACAGACTGGCAATGATCAGGTCCTGTTCATATGCTACAGAGATGATACCTGGTGACGGGCCTGTGGGATGATGAGATACAGTAGTAGTGTACGGTATAAAAAAATATATATATATATTTCACCTTTATTTTACCAGGTAGGCCAGTTGAGAACAAGTTGTCATTTACAACTGCGACCTGGCCAAGATAAAGTAAAGCAGTACGACAAAAACAACAACACAGAATTACACATAAACAAACGTACAGTCAATAAAAAAGAAAAATATAAAAATCTATGTACAGTGTGTGCAAATGTAGAAGAGTAGGGAGGTAGGCAATAAATGGGTCATAGAGGCAAAATAATTACAATTTAGCATTAATACTGGAGTGAAAGATGTGCAGATGATGTATACTCTGGTATTCTCTGAAGGGCGCCAAGATAAGAAAGGGGATGCCCTTTTTGTGTGTCTATTCTTGTCTTTGAGGCTGCATAGCTGGCTACCTACTATCTTGAAACTCACTGACAACTTTTTTTCACTTACTTTACCAGCCTGTTATGGTTTGTGACCCTGTGTTACCCAGCACAGTGAGGGGCAAGAAGCAGGAGTGGACTGGGTCAGGCAGGAGTGGTTCTGAGCCAGGAGGCTAGTTGGTCCTGGCAGCAAGAAAGAAAGAAGAACATGAAGATGCATCCAACGTACTGTATAGCGCAGTGGGACATACTTAGAAGGACTTCAGTTTGTGCTTAACAATCCAATCTAATGTTTTTTTGTGCATATCCCCACAATATGTGATAAGGTTTACAGAAAAAAAGGATACCATTTTTGTTTTACAGTAAGGTGATCTCCTTATGTCATAATTACTTAAGACTAACTATCCTTGTTAGCTCATCGAATAGCATCTGAACCTATGTTGTAGTGTATTTAATGTACTGCCAATCTGGATATGCCTTGTTTGACACTCTTTCTGCATATGAATGAGGGAGTTTGATTAAGCTGAACCAGCGTGCACCAGGATATGGCGCATGATGTGAACGGGCGAAAGCGGTGAGAGAGGAGAGCCCTGCTCAAATAGAACCGTAATCTGCGCCACCAGGTCATTTTGCCAACAAGGCAGCATGGTGCATTGTTCAGGAACATACAACATACATTTTCCATAAATAAATCATTTTCTAACTGGTTTAAGGCAGATAAAGTACATATGCGTTTCGAACACTTTGCATGTGTTGTAATCATTACTCCACGTACTTAGCATACGTCACTTTGTTTTGAGATGACTTCGCCATTTCACCCTGTTCATGCCCAAGAGGCAGCGCGGTTTCAAAACGAATGCGATCACTTTTCACCTGGTGAAATCTCCGCCCTCCTGGGCACCTGTGCCAGCTTAATCAAATCCCCTCATTGGGACTTAAAATCGGATCCTGGGGTCCGGCAAAATGAAGGCAGTTATATAATCATTACTATACATTCATTACAGAATTCACAACACACTGTGTGCCCTCAGGCCCATACTCCACTACCACATATCTACAATGCAAAATCCATGTGTATGTGTGTGTATAGTGGTTATGTTATCATGTGTCTGTGCCTATGTTTGTGTTACTTCACAGTCCCCGCTGTTCCATAAGGTGGATTTTTACCTGCTTTTTAAATCTGATTCTACCGCTTGCATCAGTTACCTGATGTGGAATAGAGTTCTATATAGTCATGGCTCTATGTAGTACTGTGCGCCTCCCATAGTCTGTTCTGGACTGTGAAGAGACCTCTGGTGGCATGTCTTGTGGGGTATGCATGGGTGTCTGAGCTCTGTGCGAGCATTTTAAACAGACAGCTCGGTACCTTCAGCTTGTCAACACCTCTTACAAAAACAAGTAATGAGGAAGTCAATCTCTCTTCCACTTTGAGCCATAAGAGATTGACATGCATGTCATTAATGTTAGCTCTCCGTGTACTTTTAAGGGCCAGCCGTGCTGCCCTGTTCTAAGCCAACTGCAATTTTCCCAAGTCCCTCTTTTTGCCGCCTGACCACACGACTGAACAGTAGTCCAGGTGTGACAAAACTAGGGCCTGTAGGACCTGCCTTGTTGATAGTGTTGTTAAGAAGGCAGAGCTGTGCGTTATTATGGAAAGACTTCTCCCCATCTTAGCTACTGATGTATCAATATGTTTTGACCATGACAGTTTACAATCCAGGGTTACTCCAAGCAGTTTAGTCACCACAACTTGCTCAATGTCCACATTATTCATTACGAGATGTAGTTGAGGTTTAGGGTTTGGTGAATGATTTGTCCCAAATAGAATGCTTTTAGTTTTGGAAATATTTAGGACGAACTTATTCCTTGCCACCCATTCCGAAACTAACTGCAGCTCTTTGTTAAGTGTTGCAGTCATTTCAGTCGCTGTAGTAGTTGACGTGTATAGTGTTGAGTCATCCGCATACATAGACACACTGGCCTTACTCAAAGCCAGTGGCATGTCGTTAAGTAAAGATAAAGTTTAGATGGGCCGTATAACCGTTTTTCTTCTCCAGAAAATCTGCAATCCAAATTAACCTATCCCAGCCACCATCTTTTTTGGGGAAGCCCAATTGATTCTGAATTCCAAATGTATTGTTCTGCTCAGACTTCATGATGTAAGGACTAAGGCAGGGGTGTCAAACTCAATTCCTGGAGGGGCAAGTATCAGTTTATTAGTTTGGAACTCTCACCTGGTTTTCCAGGTCTTAATTGAACATGAATTCAAAGGTAATAACCCAGTAGACGAGCGTCTCTCCTGGAATTGAGTTTGAAACTCCTGGACAAAGGTGTTGGACTGACTGCCCCAAGGAGTCCCAGCCTGGCCCAAGGAGTCCCAGCCTGGCTAACATTTTATTTTGTAGGATATTATGAAGTTATACTGTAGATAGAATTATGGTGGACCGATGATATGCAGACATTATAAATTACCAGTAGGGTGGATTTCACCAGAATGTCACCTTGGGGGAACATCACATCAAGGACAAAGAACAACTTATCCAGGTTTGCCAGCCTGGGGTGAGCACCACCCAAAATGGCTCTAGGTCTGGTGGGTCCTGTCTGAGGTGTCCTATCCATGACTTATTAATGTAGACACGGAGAATGTGGTTTCAGAGCATAAATACAGTTATTGCAGGACACCATTACAGGCACCTTCCTGATGCCAATTAATCATTTGATTTAAAAAAAAATAACTTTCCATCATTCACACTATGAAAATAGATACTTGATAAGAATAGGCTATCCAATATCATAGCTTAGGCTACATTTTATTGCATAATGACTTTTTTTTTTAGGGAAGGAGGTGAGAGACAAATATAAAACTACTTTCTTTGTTCTCTGACATGGTCTGCCAGCGGTTTGCCACCTGGATCTTGACTGGGGATTTTGCCTCCCTCTCCCTTGTCACTGCCTTGGGTGTGGGCAAGGCACTGCATTTTCTGAAGTGGAAGAGACCGGCAGTTGACACCTGAGGTGGTTGACCTCTTCTTCCAATGGGCTAGTCTCCAATTGGCATTGATAGATAGTTTGCCCAATGTGCAGACTTTAAAGGGGCAATCTGCAGTTCCTACATCCATTTTTGGACTTATAAATGAATTATATGTATCCATTGATTCTTGAATAATATAAATTGTAAATGCCTCATGAGCTTAGTTCAATTGTCGCACCCCATCAGAACCCCAAATACAAGCTAGTTTAACTCCAATGTTTGTTTACAGTGTTTGCCTCAAAACATGGTTAAAACATGGTTAAAACTGTGGATGGTCGGTCCTTGCATCCATAGCTCTGTCTATGAATGTGAGTGTTTACATTTCTCCAGGCCCATTTCTCTCTTTTCACCGTAACAGGGGTGGGGAAACCGCATTGTTGTTGTTTCTACTGCTGATTGCCATATCTTAGAATGATGGAAACAAAAATGTGAAAGTGGCACTAATATAATAACTTTAATCGTTTTAAATACATGCCATGCTAGACATGACAATAATTTAGAGTTCGCATTTACCATAAGGTCAATTATCTATTATTACCTTAAAAGTGTACAGACATCTTGCAATTTTGTTGACATTCTAGAAGGGATCAGATTAACAGATCATAGCCAGATAGATACATTATAGTAACCAGTGGTGTAAAGTACTTAAGTAAAAATACTTTAATTTAAAGTACTACTTAAGTCGTTTTTTGGGGTATCTGTTCTTTAATATTTATATTTTTGACAACTTTTACTTAACTACAATCCTAAAGAAAGTAATGTCGTTTTTACTCCATACATTTTCCCTGACACCCAAAAGTACTGGTTACATGGTGAATGCTTAGGACAGCAAAATTGTCGCACATATCAAGAGCACACGTGGTCATCACTACTGCCTCTGATCTGGCAGACTCACTAAATACAAATGCTTCATTAGTAAATGATGTCCAAGTGTTGGAGTGTACCCCTGGCTATTCGTACATTTTAAAAACAAGAAAATGGTGCAGTCTGCTTTGCTTAATATAAGGAATTAGAAATTATTTATACTTTCACTTTTTATAGTTAAGTATATTTAGAAACAAATACTTTTAGACTTATACTCAAGTAGTATTTTACTGGGTGACTTCCACTTTTACTTGATTAAGGTATCTATACTTTTACTCAAGTATGACAATTGGGTATTTTTCCCACCACTGATCGTAACTAGCTACCTTACTGAGTGACGTTAGTTGTCTTCACTTTCTTCCAGTGGTAGACTACTGCTCAGTCTGTCAAAGTAGACAGCTTTTTATTGATTCCATGAAGTGCAACGCAGCAAACCAACTACAATTATTCTACTTTAGCTCTATTTTTTTGTATCTGAAAATAAGCAATTCTACTCGTAACCATATCTAATTCGTTAGCTAGCTTGCTTAGTTCACATATAGCGTGGCATTTAGCTTGTTATCTGTCAGTCAATCGTAATAGCTGGATGGACACGGCAATGCGAAAAGCAGACTGCTTCTCCTCGAACGCGGCGGTGAAAGGGATGCTGAGAGCCCATTGGCTATCGAACGGCCAATATCGTGAGGAGTGGGTCTTGAATATTTCGGTTCACTACCGTAATTCAAAGAACAGCGCGCATAGCTTTTTCATTTAAAACCCTTAGAGCTATGACGCCAACCAATAAGATCCCTTTCTCGTCAGTGTAACCGGAAGTGAACAGCGACCAAGTACAATTTACACGTTAGCATTTTTATTTGTGTTATTTGGACGTTTATTAACACACTGGAACTCAAAATATGACTAATTAGCTGCACAGAAGCACATACTTACACCCTGTAGTATTTAATTCGCGTTGGAGACAGGGCTTGGTTGATAAATGTTATAGAGGTAACGCCAGTTAGCTAGCTGTGAACATTAGCCAACATGGCTAACTGTGTGGTTTTTCACACTCAAATAGCCTCCATCATGGAGGTGCTAGCGAATGCAGCCGTGGCAGATATCTGTAAACTCGTAGACGACGACTATGCAGTGTTTCGTTTGGAAATAACTCAAAGCCAGAAAGAAAACAGGGCATTGCGGAGGAAACTACACCTATTGGAACCGAAGGTTGCACGGGAGCGCACAGATAGAACAACGCGAGAGCGCGTCCTCGCCAGTCGTCCCAGTAGTGTCAAGATCCTTGACCGATACAGAGGAATGGCAAGAGGTACATTTTTCAGAACGAAGAGCCTGCAGGGCCTGTCGCTTTTTCCACGATGTGATTTTAGATGTCTTAACCACATATGGTTAACCAGAATTGGGTCTTGGTCAGTTTGTTGGATAGTATGCAATAATTGCTTGGCTATTTTGCACAAAGACAAAATATAATGTTCTAACCAGATAATTGATTTACGGAATTTCCTATTATTTACTTATTGAAAACAATATGCTGCATGGAACATAGTCAATCAGTCTATAAATTGTATATAAAGAAGTTATGCAAGGTGTTACCTTACATCCTTGTCAATTCTAGACAGTGTCAAAACGGTCAATAGTGTACGTTATAGTGTTGATCATTTACAGTGGCTAACCTAACCATCTCTTTTCCCCCAATCACTCTCTCAGGTGAAGGACATCTCACTGGAGGCTACAGGGGCTTTGTGAAGCCAGTGGGACACAAAACATGTAGAGATGACCAACCAATCACTGTTGAGGGGAGTGAAACCTCAGCCCAGCACGTTATCGTGATAGAGGTTACTGTAATAGTATTACAGAAAAATTACAGTACATCAAATGTATCCTGTTTATTTCAGAAAGGCTTCGCTCGGCTATTCACTTGCTTACATGTACATCCTCATTTATCTGCCATAGGGGAGCTTGTGAGACTTCCCTACGACATTGTTATCTAATCCTACTCATGTACCAGTAATAACCTCCTCCTTGTCAGTCTGCAGATGCAGAGACTGCAGATGCAGAGACTGCAGGTCCTGGGGTCAAGCTGGAGAGGTCTGAAGGAGAGGAGGACCCACGACACAGCAGAAACATCCAGACTGGAGCGGCTGGAGTGCCCCCTGTAGCCACAGAGGACCCCACCACCCTCCTAGTGCCGCCGAGGCGCCGACGCAGCATCACAGAGGACATTGGAACGCAGAACGCCGTCCTCAAGTCAGAGACAGACACTTTAACTGTAACACAAAGGATTTTACACACAGGATCTGACCCAGAGATACTGGGGCTGGGGGGACTGGGTTGTCGTTCTTCTCCCAGCTCAGAGTATTTACTTTACGGTAACCCGAGGACGGTTCTGTCCCATCAGGACTCAAGTAACGCATTACAGACTGGCAATGATCCATCTTGTTCTTACACTGCTGAGACCGGGATGATACCTGGTGACATGCCTGTGGGCTTAGATACACAGACTAATCTAATGAGAGGGGACTGGAACCGGTACAGTAGTAGTGTATACTCTGAAGGATCCCTAGATAAGAAAGGAGAGGGTCTGGCCTTAGATGATGTGACTGTGAAAGTGGAGGGCGATGCTCCTCTGACATGGAATGAAGTCGAGACTCATTTAGGAGAAGGACACTCTCAGGGCAACAGCAGTGACTTCTTAGACTACAGGGAAAACTTAGAGACAAATCTAAATGTCACAACCAACTCCTCTTTACACTCCGTGTCGATGTCGATGGCACCTTCCGATTCACAAGGCCTATTCGATCAGGTATTGAACTCGAACGACCAAAGGTCCAAGGCTCAGGGAGGGGGAGCAAAAACGGGCGGTAAAGAGAAGCGGTTCCTCTGCATGTTCTGTAACAAAGGCTTCAGCTGCCCTCAGAAGGTGGAGATCCACCAGAGGGTCCACACAGGGGAAAAACCCTACAGCTGTACCCAGTGTCACATGCGGTTCGCCCATGCTGGCAACCTAAAGAGGCATCAGAGGGTCCACACAGGGGAGAAACCCTACAGCTGCCAACAGTGTGAGAAGCGGTTCTCCCACCAGCACCATCTGAAAATGCACCTAAAGGTCCACACGGGAGAGAGGCCATTCAGAGAGTAACTACCTGAGGATACAGCAGCAGAAAAACCATTCCACTCTATAACATAGAAAGTAACCATTCCATTTGATAGCTTCTGACTTTGACATCAAACCCTGCAATAAAGACAAAGATGAATGTTGTCAACAGAAAAGATCCACAGATGCATTTGGAATAATGAGAGTAACAGATTTCAGTGTTAAATATTCCTGGGTAGAATATTGCATCCAGACATAGTGATATATAATGCATATATAAGCCTAATGAGTCTGTTACATATTGTATTTGTACTGTGTAGGCTATATGATGTTCACAAATTCCTATTTTATTACTTCGATTCAAAATTTCATTTTTTTGCCCAAGACACTTTTAATTAGTATAGTAATGCAGTTTATCAAGTTCATGCAGATGTATGTGTGGTTTTTATACGGTGAATTTAAATGTGTATGTTTAATAAATAAACATTTTGACTTTGTTCTTGTTATTTGAGACTCTCTTTAATATACATCACATCTGATCTCACCCTATTCTACATACAGTGGGGGAAAAAAGTTTTTGATCCCCTGCTGATTTTGTACGTTTGCCCACTGACAAAGAAATGATCAGTCTATAGTTTTAATGGTAGGTTTATTTGAACAGTGAGAGACAGAATAACAACAAAAATATCCAGAAAAAAACACGTCAAAAATGTTATAAATTGATTTGCATTTTAATGAGGTATTTTAAATAAGTATTTGACCCCCTCTCAATCATAAAGATTTCTGGCTCCCAGGTGTCTTTTATACAGGTAACGAGCTGAGATTAGGAGCACACTCACAACATCATATGTGTCCACCATGATGGGTTTAACAATAATGAAGTCATTCTGTAACTACAGTATAGGACTCAAATGTAGTGGGGATGGGTAAACACTCCATGTTTAATGTGTGTACATACCTGAGGGAGTGTATGTCAGTGTAATCTGTATCACCTCTCTCTTCCAGGAATAGGAGTAGGGGTGTAAGGAGGGTCTGGGGAACCCTGAGGGGACCATGGTCATGGAGGTCAACCAGACTACTCCTACTCCTGAACCCACAGAGGAACCAGCTGAGCAGCATAGGACCACACAATATCACTGAGGTGAGCCCAATGTTAAATATTGTCTGCATGTTACACTATATATACAAAAGTACGTCGACACCCCTTCGGCTATATCAGCCACACCGGTTGCTGACAGGTGTATAAAATTGAGCACACAGCCATGCAATCTCCATAGCGAAACATTGGCAGTAGAATGTCCTTACTGAAGAGCTCAGTGACTTTTAACGTGGCACCGTCATAGGATGCAAGCTCTCCAACAAGTCAGTTCGAAAAATGTCTGCCCTGCTAGTGCTGCCCTGGTCAACTGTAAGTGCTGTTATTGTTAAGTGGAAACGTCTAGGAGCAACAACTGCTCAGCCACTAAGTGGTAGGCCCCACAAACTCACAGAACAGGACTGTCGAGTGCTGAAGTGAGTAGCGCATAAAAATTGTCTGTCCTCGGTTGCAACACTCACTACCGAGTAACAAACTGCCTCTGGAAGCAACGTTAGCACAAGAACTGTTCGTCAGGAGCTCGATGAAATGGGTTTCCGTGGCCAAGCAGCCGCACTCAAGCTTAAGATCACCATGCGCTATGCCAAGCGTCGGCTGGAGTGGTGTAAAGTTCAAAGCCATTGGACGCTGGAGCAGTGGAAACGTGTTCTCTGGAGTGATGAATCACACCTCATCATCTGGCAGTCCATTGGACAAATCTGGGTTTGGTGGATGCCAAGAGAACGTTACCTGCCCAATGCATTGTGCCAACTGTAAAGTTTGGTGGAGGAGGAATAATGGTCTGGTGCTGTTTTTCATGGTTCGGGTTAGGCCCCTTAGTTCCAGTGAAGGGAAATCTTAACGCTACAGCATACAATGACATTCTAGACGATTCTGTGCTTCCAACTTTGTGGCAACAGTTTGAGGAAGGCCCTTTCTTGTTTCAGCATGACAATGCTCCCGTGCACAAAGCAAGGTCCATACAGAAATGGTTTGTTGAGTTCAGTGTGGAAGAACTTGACTGGCCTGCACAGAGCCCTGACCTCAACCCTGTCGAACACCTTTGGGATCAATTGGAATGCCGACTGCGAGCCAGGCCTAATCGTCCAACATCAGTCAAAATTGTATTTGTCACATACACGTGTTTAGCAGATGTTATTGTGGGTGTAGCGAAATGCTTGTCCCCGACCTCACTAACGCTCTTGTGACTGAATGGAAGCAAGTCCCTGCAGCAATGTTCCAACATCTAGTGGAAAGCCTTCCCAGAAGAGTGGAGGCTGTTATAGCAGCAAAGGGGGGACCAACTCCGTATTAATGCCCATGATTTTGGAATGAGATGTTCAACGAGCATGTAGTGGTCATGTAGTGTATTAGGTCAGGGCCCGTATCCACAAAGCATCTCAGAGTAGGAGTGATGATCTAGGGTCAGTTTAGCCTTTTAGATCATAATGAATAAGTCTATGATGGGGACCTGATCCTCTCGATGAGCACTTCTACTCTTGAGACCCTTTGTGGCTACAGGGCCAGGTTTTGATAAATGTTGTCTTAAAGATGGACTATGCAGAAAATGCTTCACCATTTCCTGGTAGCTAAAATTCTAAAAGTTCGCTTAATTTCAGTTTGCGACTAAACAAGCAAATATTTGACTTAATATTAACAACATTTGAAATGTAGATTTTGACAGACCAATGTATCAGCTATTACTCCATGTAAAGGTTTGTTGAATTTGTTGAAATTAGGACAGGGATTGAGGTGTTTTACTCTGAGCCAAAACTAACTGGAAAATGGACTTCATGCTCAAGTTAGCCTTTGAAACGTTTAACTCCATAGAAGAGCCAACCCGCAACTTTCAATAAAAAAACACACTTGCAAATGAAACATCTAATCAATCCGATTTAATCAAAGAGAACTTGAACAAGAGTTAGAAAAGTTTAGGATGAGGGGGATGAAGTAGTTGTTGTTTGGCAGCGTGGGATTGGTGTCAACTGCAAAGCAACTTCCCTTAATGTATCCTGTAAACAAACAGAGAGAGCATGTGACAGTGGAGGGATCATTCAAATTCTGTGAAAGGGACACAGTCTAACAAATAGGTAACAAGTAAATAGCCTGATGTGGACACCAATTGAGGCAAACTATGGATGAAGTTCATGATGATCTGCTCAGATGCCATACTGTGCCATACTAACTAAGTTAGCTACAGAATGTAATGGAGAAATGTCACCTTTCTGCATCAAGTATCCTCTGGCTGGGCAGCTTCATCTTAGCAGGTTGAGGGACTAACTTACTTCTACTAGCTACTTCTTGCTAACATGACTATAGCCAGACGTTAGCCAGCTTACTAGCTTGCAAGCATTAACATTAGCTAGCTAGCCACCTAGTGCAAGCCAATTTCAGTTGTTGATTTCATTATATTTGCATGCTAATTTCATGGTAAATTCAGCATCTTAGCTAACATTACTATTTTTAACTTCCTGTCACACAAAGGTCTAATCCTTTCTATGTGCTGCCGACAGTGCAGATCAACCCAGACTGTAAACAAACCCCCTATGCACTGTGAATAACTAACGTGTACTTCTGGGTATGAACGAAACAAAAAATGGGATACATTTTGTTGTCTGTTACTCGACGCACAATTTTGAAACCATAAACGAGAAAAATTGTTTATATTCAATTTTCGTTCTTAAAATGATGAAACCAAACACAATAAATGAGCCATTTCCCAGCAAAGCTGTCATCAAGGCAAAGGGTGGCTACTTTGAAGAATCTCAAATATAAAATGTATTTTGATTTGTTTAACACTTTTTTTGGTTATTACATGATTCCATGTGTTATTTCATAGGTTTGATGTCTTCACTGTTATTATACAATGTAGAAAATAGTAAAAATAAAGAAAACCCTAGAATGAGTAGGCGTGTCCAAACTTTTGACTGGTACTGTATATATATATATATATAATTTCTTTTTTGTCAAGTGCCAGTTTCATCAGAATAACCCAGATGAGCTTGTGTTGTGAGCTCTATTGAGAAACAGTTAAGAGGGACGTGACTTTAGCATATTTTGGTTGTTGTTGCATTGATATACACAGTGACTACATCAGTATAAATACAGCCAACTTTGAGTGTGTGACTTGTGTGGCTGAGTAAGTCAATTATTGAGTGGCAATGTTTGCTACAGCCATGGGAGATTTTTGTCGCCATGGTGCCATAATAGCAGCCAGAGGTTGATCCCTTCTGTACAATTTTTTTATATTTGTAATAATTAGTTGTTGTTTTTTGTAATGGAATTGTTTCAATTGACTTCCTGTTTTCTTTTTATTAATTTAAAAAAAAATCATAATCTGATCATTTTGATGATTCAAATCAGTTAGTTGGCTTGAGGGGAAAAGAGGAGAGGGGACTGCGTTGGCTCGTAGAAGTGGCAACTGAAGTGTGATAAACTATTCTGACCTTTGTGTGGCTGCTCTTGAGTAGCAACACTCAGGTGGGTGCTACACGGTGTAAAGCCGTGTACACACCGGTTGCGTCAAACTGTATGCTTTCAGGCAGAAGTCTATTCATTTCATTGGGAGGCAATCCGCACTGGTGCAACTCAATTCAATTTAAATGTCAATATAAGGGCTTTATTGGCATGGGAAACATATGTTAACATTGCCAAAGAAAGTGAAGTAGATAATAAACAAAAGTGAAATAAACAATACTTATTAACAGTAAACATTACTCACAGAAGTTCCAAAAGAATAAAGACATTTCAAATGTCATATGTCTACATACAGTGTTGTAATGATGTGAAAATAGTACAAAAGGGGAAAAAAATAAACATACATATAGGTTGTATTTACAATGGTGTTTGTTCTTCACTGGTTACCCTTTTCTTGTGGCAACTCATCTGCTGGACTAGGATGCTGTGCATGACACTGCATGCAGTATGTCGCATACATTTGTTTCAACTTGTAGTAAACCACCGAAGAAGTTGCTAATGTGTGATTCTTTTTGATGTGATGCGTCTCGTGGATTGTGAAGACTATGTCAAATGTACAGTACAATAATAACCTGTGTGAGCGAGGCATTATGCCTCATTCACAAGCACTCCATTACCTTGCGTTGGATGTCATTCACAGAGCGGATCGCAACGTCCCCCTGCAAGTGAAGGGTCCGTTTGAATTTTTCCAAACTGTGCAGTCTTCTTTAGTCCGGCCAGAGTCCGTCGAAGAATCGGAAGTTACCAAAACACAGATGAAAATATGGGGTTTTCGAAGATGGGTTTAAGTGAGTACTATTTTAGTAGTATTTGAAAAAAAATAATACGCGTTGGCTGTTAAGCCAATTATACATTGACTGTTGCCTCCTGCCTTAGTTTGTTGTGATAATTATTAGGGTTGAAGGTCACTAGCTACAATATAGCCTAGCTTTTAGCTAGCTAGCTAGTAATATAGCTTGACTTGCTGGAAAGTTATAGAAACAAGTGAAGGAAAAAGTAAGTAACCACATGTTTTATTATAAACTGAAACAATGTTTCTCCTGTCCTGAATGAAATTGTCATATTTTGTAACTTCACAAAATAAATGCGATCTCTGACGAGACTCTACCCTCTCCTCCATCTATGCTCTCCGTCCAGTAGCGGAACGAGAATGTATTAAGATGACTTATAGTGTAATGAAATACAGTACCAGTCAGAAGTTTGGACACACCTACTCATTCCATTGTTTTTCTTTATTTTTACTATTTTTCTACATTGTATCTGTGAACCCATACAAACATAGTCACTGTTCTATTACCAAAGTCAGTTAGAATAGGTGATATCTCACACACAAACAGATACTATGTTGAAGTTTGAACAGGTCAGACTAAACCTACCTGAGCGATGTGGATGGGTAGTCAGGCATGAAGTGAACAGTGAATTACATTTGGAGGTCTAAACCATTGCAATCATATTGATTTACAATACCAACCGTTGCTCCTTCTGGTAGGTCCTGGCGTCCATTCATGACAAGTGGATCAGTCTTTCTGGTTAAGTCTCTAGAGCTTTCCACACCTGGATTGTGCAACACTTGCCCATTATTCTTTAAGCTCTGTCAAATTGTTTGTTGATCATTGCTAGACAACCATTTTCAGGCCTCGCCATAGTTTCAACTTAAATCTGCTTGAAAACCTGTAACTCGGTCACTCAAGAACATTCACTGTCTTCTTGGTAAGCAGGCTGTATCACATCCGGCAGTGATTGTGAGTCCCATTATTGTAAATAAGAATTTGTTCTTAACTGACTTTTCTAGTTAAATATAGGTTAAATGGAGAAAAAAAAGCAACTCCAGTGTAGATTTGGTCTTGTGTTTTAAGTTATTGTGCAGCTGAAAGGTAAATTAATCTCCCAGTGTCTGGTGGAAAGTAGACTGAACCAGGTTTTCCTCTAGGATTTTACCTGTGCTTAGCTCTATTCTGTTTCTTTTTTTATGCTGAAAAACTCCTCAGTCCTTAACGATTACAAGCAAACCCATAACATGATGCAGCCACCACTATGCTTGAAAATATGGAGAGTGATGTTTCCTGTTGGATTTGCCCTAAACATAACCCTTTGTATTCAGGAGAAAAAGTGAATTGCTTTGCCACAATTTTTGCAGTATTACTTTAGTGCCTTATTCTGTACAGGACTCCTCCTTTTCACTTGGTGAATTAGGTAAGTATTGTGGAGTAACTGCAATGTTGTTGACCATGCATAGTTTGCTCCTATCACAGCCATTACACTCTGTAACTGGTTTAAAGTCACCATTGGCCTCATGGTGAAATCCCTGAGCGGTTTCCTTCCACTCCGGAAACTGAGTTAGGAAGGACGCCTGTATCTTTGTAGTGACTGAGTGTATTGATACACTTTCCAAAGTGTAATTATATAATAACGTCACCATTTTGAAAGGGATATTCAATGTCTGCTTTTTTTCATTTAATCTACCAATAGGTACCCTTCTTTGTGATGAATTGGAAAACCTCCCTGGTCTTTGTGGTTGAATCTGTGTTTGAAACTCACTGCTCAACTGAGGTAGTCATGCAAAAAATCATGTTAAAACACAATTATTGCACACAGAGTGAGTCCATGCAACTTATTATGTGAGTTAAACAAATTTGTACTCCTGAACTGTTACTTGCCATAACAAAGGGTTTGAATACTTACCGATTCAAGACATTTCAGCTTTTCTTAATTAATTTGTAAAAACATAATTCCACTGTAGATCAGTGACAAAAAAATAAATCTGAACCTTTTTCAAATTTTTGCAAGTATGGCCCTGGAGTGTTTACCCATCCCCACTACATTTGAGTCCTATACTGTAGTTACAGAATTACTTAATTGTTGTTAAACCCATCATGGTGGACATAAATGATGATGATGTGGGTAAAAATAAGTCAGCTACGATAAGTCAAAAGTCAGACAAACATGACAAAACTATTTTGACGTGTTACAGTAAGTGTTTGTTAGTGTGTGGGTATATTTAGCAAGTGTATATTGGTTATAAAGTTCTGTTTATGCAGAATAGGGTGAAATCAGAAATCAGTGATTTATACTAAAGAGTCTCAATGATCGTCTTAGAAAAATATCATTTTATGTTCATTAAACATAAGTGTTAAATACACCATATGAAAACCACATATACACGTCTCAACTAAAAACCTGCATGAACTTGATAAATTGTATTCATTTCTTCATTAAAAATGTATTGGGAAAGCAGTTCAATGGATGTAATGAAATAGGCATTTGTGAACATCATATAGCCTACACAGTACACATACAATACGTAACAGACTTTTTAGGCTTATGTTCTTTATACACTGAGTGTACAAAATATTTAGAACACCTGCTCATTCCATGACAGACTGACCAGGTGAAAGCTGTCTTATTGATGTCAGCTGTTAAATCCACTTCAATCACTGTATATGAAGGGGAGGAGACAGGTTAAAGAAGGATGTTTAAGCCTGGAGACAATTGAGACATGGATTGTGTATGTGTGCCATTCAGAGGGTAAATGGGAAAGACAAAAGATGTAAGTGCCTTTGAAGGAGGTATGGTAGTAGGTGCCAGGCGCACCGGTTTGTGTCAAGAACTGCTACGCTGCTGTGTTTTTCACACTCAACAGTTATCTGTGAGTATCAAGAATGGTCCACCACCTAAAGGACATACAGCCAACTTGATTACTGTGGGAAGCATTGGAGTCAACATGGGCCAGCATCCCTGTAGAACGCTTTCGAGTCCATGTCCGACTAATTGAGGTTGTTTTGAAGGCAAAAGGGAGGGTGCAACTCGATATTAGCAATGCGTTCTTAATGTTTTGTACACTCAGTGTATATCACACAATGTCTGGATACAATATTCTACCCAGGAATATTCAACAATGAAATCTTTTACTCTCGTTATTCAAAATGCATCTGTGGATCTTTTCTGCTCACTACAATGAAGGGTTTGATCTAAACGTAATAAGCTATGAAGTGGAATAGTTTTTCTGCTAGGGTATCCTGAGGTAGCTCCTCTCTGAGAACCTCAGGCGAACAGCCTTTCTCCCATGTGGACCTTCAGGTGCCTCTTCAGGCTGCCAGCCTGGGTGAAGCGCATGTGACACTGGGTACAGCTGTAGGGTTTCTCCCCTGTGTGGACCCTCTGGTGCCTCTTCAGGCTGCCAGCCTCAGCGAAGCGCATATCACATTGGGTACAGCTGAAGGGTTTCACACCTGTGTGGACCCTCTGGTGGATCTCCACCTTCTGGAGGCAGCTGAAGCCTTTGTTACAGAACATGCAGAGGAACCGTTTATCTTTACTATTGCCTGATGTTGCTCCCCTTCCCTGAGCCTGGGCTCTAGCCCTGTCATTTGAGTTCAATACCTGATTGAAAAGGACGCGGCCGTGTGAATCGGAAGGCCCCTTCGACGTGGACACTGGGGCACGATCACTGAGCGTGTGTAAAGGGGAGAGGCTCGAGACATTTGGATTAGTCTCTAAGCTTTCCCTGTAATCTAAGAAATCTCTGCCTTGTGAGTGTCCTTCTCCTAAGTGAGTCTCGTCTGCATTCCATGTAAGAGGAGCGTCGCCCTCCACTTTCACACTCACTTCATCTACCTCTATAACCTCCCCTTTCTTATCTAGGCACCCTTCAGAGTATACACTACTACTGTACTGGTTCCAGTCCCCTCTAGACAGATCAGTCTGGTTCTCTAAACCCAAGGATATGTTGCCAGGGTCCATCTCTGTAGTGTAAAAACAAGACAGATCATCACCGCCAGTGTCTAACGCATCACCATCAGTATTTCCATGGGAATTAGTCTTCAGGCTCTGGTGAAATACCGGTAGGTACTCTGAGCCAGGAGCAGGACAGCCCAGTGGCCCCAGCCCCAGGAACCCTGAGGGGACCATGGTCATGGAGGTCAACCAGACTACTCCTACTCCTGAATCCACAGAGGAACCAGCTGAGCAGCATAGGACCACACAATATCACTGAGGTGAGCCCAATGTTAAATATTGTCTGCATGTTACACTATATATACAAAAGTACGTCGACACCCCTTCGGCTATATCAGCCACACCGGTTGCTGACAGGTGTATAAAATTGAGCACACAGCCATGCAATCTCCATAGCGAAACATTGGCAGTAGAATGTCCTTACTGAAGAGCTCAGTGACTTTTAACGTGGCACCGTCATAGGATGCAAGCTCTCCAACAAGTCAGTTCGAAAAATGTCTGCCCTGCTAGTGCTGCCCTGGTCAACTGTAAGTGCTGTTATTGTTAAGTGGAAACGTCTAGGAGCAACAACTGCTCAGCCGCTAAGTGGTAGGCCCCACAAACTCACAGAACAGGACAGTCGAGTGCTGAAGTGAGTAGCGCATAAAAATTGTCTGTCCTCGGTTGCAACACTCACTACCGAGTAACAAACTGCCTCTGGAAGCAACGTTAGCACAAGAACTGTTCGTCAGGAGCTCGATGAAATGGGTTTCCGTGGCCAAGCAGCCGCACTCAAGCTTAAGATCACCATGCGCTATGCCAAGCGTCGGCTGGAGTGGTGTAAAGTTCAAAGCCATTGGACGCTGGAGCAGTGGAAACGTGTTCTCTGGAGTGATGAATCACACCTCATCATCTGGCAGTCCATTGGACAAATCTGGGTTTGGTGGATGCCAAGAGAACGTTACCTGCCCAATGCATTGTGCCAACTGTAAAGTTTGGTGGAGGAGGAATAATGGTCTGGTGCTGTTTTTCATGGTTCGGGTTAGGCCCCTTAGTTCCAGTGAAGGGAAATCTTAACGCTACAGCATACAATGACATTCTAGACGATTCTGTGCTTCCAACTTTGTGGCAACAGTTTGAGGAAGGCCCTTTCTTGTTTCAGCATGACAATGCTCCCGTGCACAAAGCAAGGTCCATACAGAAATGGTTTGTTGAGTTCAGTGTGGAAGAACTTGACTGGCCTGCACAGAGCCCTGACCTCAACCCTGTCGAACACCTTTGGGATCAATTGGAATGCCGACTGCGAGCCAGGCCTAATCGTCCAACATCAGTCAAAATTGTATTTGTCACACACGTGTTTAGCAGATGTTATTGTGGGTGTAGCGAAATGCTTGTCCCCGACCTCACTAACGCTCTTGTGACTGAATGGAAGCAAGTCCCTGCAGCAATGTTCCAACATCTAGTGGAAAGCCTTCCCAGAAGAGTGGAGGCTGTTATAGCAGCAAAGGGGGGACCAACTCCGTATTAATGCCCATGATTTTGGAATGAGATGTTCAACGAGCATGTAGTGGTCATGTAGTGTATTAGGTCAGGGCCCGTATGCACAAAGCATCTCAGAGTAGGAGTGATGATCTAGGGTCAGTTTAGCCTTTTAGATCATAATGAATAAGTCTATGATGGGGACCTGATCCTCTCGATGAGCACTTCTACTCTTGAGACCCTTTGTGGCTACAGGGCCAGGTTTTGATAAATGTTGTCTTAAAGATGGACTATGCAGAAAATGCTTCACCATTTCCTGGTAGCTAAAATTCTAAAAGTTCGCTTAATTTCAGTTTGCGACTAAACAAGCAAATATTTGACTTAATATTAACAACATTTGAAATGTAGATTTTGACAGACCAATGTATCAGCTATTACTCCATGTAAAGGTTTGTTGAATTTGTTGAAATTAGGACAGGGATTGAGGTGTTTTACTCTGAGCCAAAACTAACTGGAAAATGGACTTCATGCTCAAGTTAGCCTTTGAAACGTTTAACTCCATAGAAGAGCCAACCCGCAACTTTCAATAAAAAAACACACTTGCAAATGAAACATCTAATCAATCCGATTTAATCAAAGAGAACTTGAACAAGAGTTAGAAAAGTTTAGGATGAGGGGGATGAAGTAGTTGTTGTTTGGCAGCGTGGGATTGGTGTCAACTGCAAAGCAACTTCCCTTAAATGTATCCTGTAAACAAACAGAGAGAGCATGTGACAGTGGAGGGATCATTCAAATTCTGTGAAAGGGACACAGTCTAACAAATAGGTAACAAGTAAATAGCCTGATGTGGACACCAATTGAGGCAAACTATGGATGAAGTTCATGATGATCTGCTCAGATGCCATACTAACTAAGTTAGCTACAGAATGTAATGGAGAAATGTCACCTTTCTGCATCAAGTATCCTCTGGCTGGGCAGCTTCATCTTAGCAGGTTGAGGGACTAACTTACTTCTACTAGCTACTTCTTGCTAACATGACTATAGCCAGACGTTAGCCAGCTTACTAGCTTGCAAGCATTAACATTAGCTAGCTAGCCACCTAGTGCAAGCCAATTTCAGTTGTTGATTTCATTATATTTGCATGCTAATTTCATGGTAAATTCAGCATCTTAGCTAACATTACTATTTTTAACTTCCTGTCACACAAAGGTCTAATCCTTTCTATGTGCTGCCGACAGTGCAGATCAACCCAGACTGTAAACAAACCCCCTATGCACTGTGAATAACTAACGTGTACTTCTGGGTATGAACGAAACCAAAAATGGGATACATTTTGTTGTCTGTTACTCGACGCACAATTTTGAAACCATAAACGAGAAAAATTGTTTATATTCAATTTTCGTTCTTAAAATGATGAAACCAAACACAATAAATGAGCCATTTCCCAGCAAAGCTGTCATCAAGGCAAAGGGTGGCTGCTTTGAAGAATCTCAAATATAAAATGTATTTTGATTTGTTTAACACTTTTTTTGGTTATTACATGATTCCATGTGTTATTTCATAGGTTTGATGTCTTCACTGTTATTATACAATGTAGAAAATAGTAAAAATAAAGAAAACCCTAGAATGAGTAGGCGTGTCCAAACTTTTGACTGGTACTGTATATATATATATATATAATTTCTTTTTTGTCAAGTGCCAGTTTCATCAGAATAACCCAGATGAGCTTGTGTTGTGAGCTCTATTGAGAAACAGTTAAGAGGGACGTGACTTTAGCATATTTTGGTTGTTGTTGCATTGATATACACAGTGACTACATCAGTATAAATACAGCCAACTTTGAGTGTGTGACTTGTGTGGCTGAGTAAGTCAATTATTGAGTGGCAATGTTTGCTACAGCCATGGGAGATTTTTGTCGCCATGGTGCCATAATAGCAGCCAGAGGTTGATCCCTTCTGTACAATTTTTTTATATTTGTAATAATTAGTTGTTGTTTTTTGTAATGGAATTGTTTCAATTGACTTCCTGTTTTCTTTTTATTAATTAAAAAAAAAATCATAATCTGATCATTTTGATGATTCAAATCAGTTAGTTGGCTTGAGGGGAAAAGAGGAGAGGGGACTGCGTTGGCTCGTAGAAGTGGCAACTGAAGTGTGATAAACTATTCTGACCTTTGTGTGGCTGCTCTTGAGTAGCATCACTCAGGTGGGTGCTACACGGTGTAAAGCCGTGTACACACCGGTTGCGTCAAACTGTATGCTTTCAGGCAGAAGTCTATTCATTTCATTGGGAGGCAATCCGCACTGGTGCAACTCAATTCAATTTAAATGTCAATATAAGGGCTTTATTGGCATGGGAAACATATGTTAACATTGCCAAAGAAAGTGAAGTATATAATAAACAAAAGTGAAATAAACAATACTTATTAACAGTAAACATTACTCACAGAAGTTCCAAAAGAATAAAGACATTTCAAATGTCATATGTCTACATACAGTGTTGTAATGATGTGAAAATAGTACAAAAGGGGAAAAAAATAAACATACATATAGGTTGTATTTACAATGGTGTTTGTTCTTCACTGGTTACCCTTTTCTTGTGGCAACTCATCTGCTGGACTAGGATGCTGTGCATGACACTGCATGCAGTATGTCGCATACATTTGTTTCAACTTGTAGTAAACCACCGAAGAAGTTGCTAATGTGTGATTCTTTTTGATGTGATGCGTCTCGTGGATTGTGAAGACTATGTCAAATGTACAGTACAATAATAACCTGTGTGAGCGAGGCATTATGCCTCATTCACAAGCACTCCATTACCTTGCGTTGGATGTCATTCACAGAGCGGATCGCAACGTCCCCCTGCAAGTGAAGGGTCCGTTTGAATTTTTCCAAACTGTGCAGTCTTCTTTAGTCCGGCCAGAGTCCGTCGAAGAATCGGAAGTTACCAAAACACAGATGAAAATATGGGGTTTTCGAAGATGGGTTTAAGTGAGTACTATTTTAGTAGTATTTAAAAAAAAATAATACGCGTTGGCTGTTAAGCCAATTATACATTGACTGTTGCCTCCTGCCTTAGTTTGTTGTGATAATTATTAGGGTTGAAGGTCACTAGCTACAATATAGCCTAGCTTTTAGCTAGCTAGCTAGTAATATAGCTTGACTTGCTGGAAAGTTATAGAAACAAGTGAAGGAAAAAGTAAGTAACCACATGTTTTATTATAAACTGAAACAATGTTTCTCCTGTCCTGAATGAAATTGTCATATTTTGTAACTTCACAAAATAAATGCGATCTCTGACGAGACTCTACCCTCTCCTCCATCTATGCTCTCCGTCCAGTAGCGGAACGAGAATGTATTAAGATGACTTATAGTGTAATGAAATACAGTACCAGTCAGAAGTTTGGACACACCTACTCATTCCATTGTTTTTCTTTATTTTTACTATTTTTCTACATTGTATCTGTGAACCCATACAAACATAGTCACTGTTCTATTACCAAAGTCAGTTAGAATAGGTGATATCTCACACACAAACAGATACTATGTTGAAGTTTGAACAGGTCAGACTAAACCTACCTGAGCGATGTGGATGGGTAGTCAGGCATGAAGTGAACAGTGAATTACATTTGGAGGTCTAAACCATTGCAATCATATTGATTTACAATACCAACCGTTGCTCCTTCTGGTAGGTCCTGGCGTCCATTCATGACAAGTGGATCAGTCTTTCTGGTTAAGTCTCTAGAGCTTTCCACACCTGGATTGTGCAACACTTGCCCATTATTCTTTAAGCTCTGTCAAATTGTTTGTTGATCATTGCTAGACAACCATTTTCAGGCCTCGCCATAGTTTCAACTTAAATCTGCTTGAAAACCTGTAACTCGGTCACTCAAGAACATTCACTGTCTTCTTGGTAAGCAGGCTGTATCACATCCGGCAGTGATTGTGAGTCCCATTATTGTAAATAAGAATTTGTTCTTAACTGACTTTTCTAGTTAAATATAGGTTAAATGGAGAAAAAAAAGCAACTCCAGTGTAGATTTGGTCTTGTGTTTTAAGTTATTGTGCAGCTGAAAGGTAAATTAATCTCCCAGTGTCTGGTGGAAAGTAGACTGAACCAGGTTTTCCTCTAGGATTTTACCTGTGCTTAGCTCTATTCTGTTTCTTTTTTTATGCTGAAAAACTCCTCAGTCCTTAACGATTACAAGCAAACCCATAACATGATGCAGCCACCACTATGCTTGAAAATATGGAGAGTGATGTTTCCTGTTGGATTTGCCCTAAACATAACACTTTGTATTCAGGAGAAAAAGTGAATTGCTTTGCCACAATTTTTGCAGTATTACTTTAGTGCCTTATTCTGTACAGGACTCCTCCTTTTCACTTGGTGAATTAGGTAAGTATTGTGGAGTAACTGCAATGTTGTTGACCATGCATAGTTTGCTCCTATCACAGCCATTACACTCTGTAACTGGTTTAAAGTCACCATTGGCCTCATGGTGAAATCCCTGAGCGGTTTCCTTCCACTCCGGAAACTGAGTTAGGAAGGACGCCTGTATCTTTGTAGTGACTGAGTGTATTGATACACTTTCCAAAGTGTAATTATATAATAACGTCACCATTTTGAAAGGGATATTCAATGTCTGCTTTTTTTCATTTAATCTACCAATAGGTACCCTTCTTTGTGATGAATTGGAAAACCTCCCTGGTCTTTGTGGTTGAATCTGTGTTTGAAACTCACTGCTCAACTGAGGTAGTCATGCAAAAAATCATGTTAAAACACAATTATTGCACACAGAGTGAGTCCATGCAACTTATTATGTGAGTTAAACAAATTTGTACTCCTGAACTGTTACTTGCCATAACAAAGGGTTTGAATACTTACCGATTCAAGACATTTCAGCTTTTCTTAATTAATTTGTAAAAACATAATTCCACTGTAGATCAGTGACAAAAAAATAAATCTGAACCTTTTTCAAATTTTTGCAAGTATGGCCCTGGAGTGTTTACCCATCCCCACTACATTTGAGTCCTATACTGTAGTTACAGAATTACTTAATTGTTGTTAAACCCATCATGGTGGACATAAATGATGATGATGTGGGTAAAAATAAGTCAGCTACGATAAGTTAAAAGTCAGACAAACATGACAAAACTATTTTGACGTGTTACAGTAAGTGTTTGTTAGTGTGTGGGTATATTTAGCAAGTGTATATTGGTTATAAAGTTCTGTTTATGCAGAATAGGGTGAAATCAGAAATCAGTGATTTATACTAAAGAGTCTCAATGATCGTCTTAGAAAAATATCATTTTATGTTCATTAAACATAAGTGTTAAATACACCATATGAAAACCACATATACACGTCTCAACTAAAAACCTGCATGAACTTGATAAATTGTATTCATTTCTTCATTAAAAATGTATTGGGAAAGCAGTTCAATGGATGTAATGAAATAGGCATTTGTGAACATCATATAGCCTACACAGTACACATACAATACGTAACAGACTTTTTAGGCTTATGTTCTTTATACACTGAGTGTACAAAATATTTAGAACACCTGCTCATTCCATGACAGACTGACCAGGTGAAAGCTGTCTTATTGATGTCAGCTGTTAAATCCACTTCAATCACTGTATATGAAGGGGAGGAGACAGGTTAAAGAAGGATGTTTAAGCCTGGAGACAATTGAGACATGGATTGTGTATGTGTGCCATTCAGAGGGTAAATGGGAAAGACAAAAGATGTAAGTGCCTTTGAAGGAGGTATGGTAGTAGGTGCCAGGCGCACCGGTTTGTGTCAAGAACTGCTACGCTGCTGTGTTTTTCACACTCAACAGTTATCTGTGAGTATCAAGAATGGTCCACCACCTAAAGGACATACAGCCAACTTGATTACTGTGGGAAGCATTGGAGTCAACATGGGCCAGCATCCCTGTAGAACGCTTTCGAGTCCATGTCCGACTAATTGAGGTTGTTTTGAAGGCAAAAGGGAGGGTGCAACTCGATATTAGCAATGCGTTCTTAATGTTTTGTACACTCAGTGTATATCACACAATGTCTGGATACAATATTCTACCCAGGAATATTCAACAATGAAATCTTTTACTCTCGTTATTCAAAATGCATCTGTGGATCTTTTCTGCTCACTACAATGAAGGGTTTGATCTAAACGTAATAAGCTATGAAGTGGAATAGTTTTTCTGCTAGGGTATCCTGAGGTAGCTCCTCTCTGAGAACCTCAGGCGAACAGCCTTTCTCCCATGTGGACCTTCAGGTGCCTCTTCAGGCTGCCAGCCTGGGTGAAGCGCATGTGACACTGGGTACAGCTGTAGGGTTTCTCCCCTGTGTGGACCCTCTGGTGCCTCTTCAGGCTGCCAGCCTCAGCGAAGCGCATATCACATTGGGTACAGCTGAAGGGTTTCACACCTGTGTGGACCCTCTGGTGGATCTCCACCTTCTGGAGGCAGCTGAAGCCTTTGTTACAGAACATGCAGAGGAACCGTTTATCTTTACTATTGCCTGATGTTGCTCCCCTTCCCTGAGCCTGGGCTCTAGCCCTGTCATTTGAGTTCAATACCTGATTGAAAAGGACGCGGCCGTGTGAATCGGAAGGCCCCTTCGACGTGGACACTGGGGCACGATCACTGAGCGTGTGTAAAGGGGAGAGGCTCGAGACATTTGGATTAGTCTCTAAGCTTTCCCTGTAATCTAAGAAATCTCTGCCTTGTGAGTGTCCTTCTCCTAACTGAGTCTCGTCTGCATTCCATGTAAGAGGAGCGTCGCCCTCCACTTTCACACTCACTTCATCTACTTCTATAACCTCCCCTTTCTTATCTAGGCACCCTTCAGAGTATACACTACTACTGTACTGGTTCCAGTCCCCTCTAGACAGATCAGTCTGGTTCTCTAAACCCAAGGATATGTTGCCAGGGTCCATCTCTGTAGTGTAAAAACAAGACAGATCATCACCGCCAGTGTCTAACGCATCACCATCAGTATTTCCATGGGAATTAGTCTTCAGGCTCTGGTGAAATACCGGTAGGTACTCTGAGCCAGGAGCAGGACAGCCCAGTGGCCCCAGCCCCAGGAACCCTGAGGGGACCATGGTCATGGAGGTCAACCAGACTACTCCTACTCCTGAATCCACAGAGGAACCAGCTGAGCAGCATAGGACCACACAATATCACTGAGGTGAGCCCAATGTTAAATATTGTCTGCATGTTACACTATATATACAAAAGTACGTCGACACCCCTTCGGCTATATCAGCCACACCGGTTGCTGACAGGTGTATAAAATTGAGCACACAGCCATGCAATCTCCATAGCGAAACATTGGCAGTAGAATGTCCTTACTGAAGAGCTCAGTGACTTTTAACGTGGCACCGTCATAGGATGCAAGCTCTCCAACAAGTCAGTTCGAAAAATGTCTGCCCTGCTAGTGCTGCCCTGGTCAACTGTAAGTGCTGTTATTGTTAAGTGGAAACGTCTAGGAGCAACAACTGCTCAGCCGCTAAGTGGTAGGCCCCACAAACTCACAGAACAGGACTGTCGAGTGCTGAAGTGAGTAGCGCATAAAAATTGTCTGTCCTCGGTTGCAACACTCACTACCGAGTAACAAACTGCCTCTGGAAGCAACGTTAGCACAAGAACTGTTCGTCAGGAGCTCGATGAAATGGGTTTCCGTGGCCAAGCAGCCGCACTCAAGCTTAAGATCACCATGCGCTATGCCAAGCGTCGGCTGGAGTGGTGTAAAGTTCAAAGCCATTGGACGCTGGAGCAGTGGAAACGTGTTCTCTGGAGTGATGAATCACACCTCATCATCTGGCAGTCCATTGGACAAATCTGGGTTTGGTGGATGCCAAGAGAACGTTACCTGCCCAATGCATTGTGCCAACTGTAAAGTTTGGTGGAGGAGGAATAATGGTCTGGTGCTGTTTTTCATGGTTCGGGTTAGGCCCCTTAGTTCCAGTGAAGGGAAATCTTAACGCTACAGCATACAATGACATTCTAGACGATTCTGTGCTTCCAACTTTGTGGCAACAGTTTGAGGAAGGCCCTTTCTTGTTTCAGCATGACAATGCTCCCGTGCACAAAGCAAGGTCCATACAGAAATGGTTTGTTGAGTTCAGTGTGGAAGAACTTGACTGGCCTGCACAGAGCCCTGACCTCAACCCTGTCGAACACCTTTGGGATCAATTGGAATGCCGCCTGCGAGCCTGGCCTAATCGTCCAACATCAGTCAAAATTGTATTTGTCACATACACGTGTTTAGCAGATGTTATTGTGGGTGTAGCGAAATGCTTGTCCCCGACCTCACTAACGCTCTTGTGACTGAATGGAAGCAAGTCCCTGCAGCAATGTTCCAACATCTAGTGGAAAGCCTTCCCAGAAGAGTGGAGGCTGTTATAGCAGCAAAGGGGGGACCAACTCCGTATTAATGCCCATGATTTTGGAATGAGATGTTCAACGAGCATGTAGTGGTCATGTAGTGTATTAGGTCAGGGCCCGTATCCACAAAGCATCTCAGAGTAGGAGTGATGATCTAGGGTCAGTTTAGCCTTTTAGATCATAATGAATAAGTCTATGATGGGGACCTGATCCTCTCGATGAGCACTTCTACTCTTGAGACCCTTTGTGGCTACAGGGCCAGGTTTTGATAAATGTTGTCTTAAAGATGGACTATGCAGAAAATGCTTCACCATTTCCTGGTAGCTAAAATTCTAAAAGTTCGCTTAATTTCAGTTTGCGACTAAACAAGCAAATATTTGACTTAATATTAACAACATTTGAAATGTAGATTTTGACAGACCAATGTATCAGCTATTACTCCATGTAAAGGTTTGTTGAATTTGTTGAAATTAGGACAGGGATTGAGGTGTTTTACTCTGAGCCAAAACTAACTGGAAAATGGACTTCATGCTCAAGTTAGCCTTTGAAACGTTTAACTCCATAGAAGAGCCAACCCGCAACTTTCAATAAAAAAACACACTTGCAAATGAAACATCTAATCAATCCGATTTAATCAAAGAGAACTTGAACAAGACTTAGAAAAGTTTAGGATGAGGGGGATGAAGTAGTTGTTGTTTGGCAGCGTGGGATTGGTGTCAACTGCAAAGAAACTTCCCTTAATGTATCCTGTAAACAAACAGAGAGAGCATGTGACAGTGGAGGGATCATTCAAATTCTGTGAAAGGGACACAGTCTAACAAATAGGTAACAAGTAAATAGCCTGATGTGGACACCAATTGAGGCAAACTATGGATGAAGTTCATGATGATCTGCTCAGATGCCATACTGTGCCATACTAACTAAGTTAGCTACAGAATGTAATGGAGAAATGTCACCTTTCTGCATCAAGTATCCTCTGGCTGGGCAGCTTCATCTTAGCAGGTTGAGGGACTAACTTACTTCTACTAGCTACTTCTTGCTAACATGACTATAGCCAGACGTTAGCCAGCTTACTAGCTTGCAAGCATTAACATTAGCTAGCTAGCCACCTAGTGCAAGCCAATTTCAGTTGTTGATTTCATTATATTTGCATGCTAATTTCATGGTAAATTCAGCATCTTAGCTAACATTACTATTTTTAACTTCCTGTCACACAAAGGTCTAATCCTTTCTATGTGCTGCCGACAGTGCAGATCAACCCAGACTGTAAACAAACCCCCTATGCACTGTGAATAACTAACGTGTACTTCTGGGTATGAACGAAACAAAAAATGGGATACATTTTGTTGTCTGTTACTCGACGCACAATTTTGAAACCATAAACGAGAAAAATTGTTTATATTCAATTTTCGTTCTTAAAATGATGAAACCAAACACAATAAATGAGCCATTTCCCAGCAAAGCTGTCATCAAGGCAAAGGGTGGCTACTTTGAAGAATCTCAAATATAAAATGTATTTTGATTTGTTTAACACTTTTTTTGGTTATTACATGATTCCATGTGTTATTTCATAGGTTTGATGTCTTCACTGTTATTATACAATGTAGAAAATAGTAAAAATAAAGAAAACCCTAGAATGAGTAGGCGTGTCCAAACTTTTGACTGGTACTGTATATATATATATATATAATTTCTTTTTTGTCAAGTGCCAGTTTCATCAGAATAACCCAGATGAGCTTGTGTTGTGAGCTCTATTGAGAAACAGTTAAGAGGGACGTGACTTTAGCATATTTTGGTTGTTGTTGCATTGATATACACAGTGACTACATCAGTATAAATACAGCCAACTTTGAGTGTGTGACTTGTGTGGCTGAGTAAGTCAATTATTGAGTGGCAATGTTTGCTACAGCCATGGGAGATTTTTGTCGCCATGGTGCCATAATAGCAGCCAGAGGTTGATCCCTTCTGTACAATTTTTTTATATTTGTAATAATTAGTTGTTGTTTTTTGTAATGGAATTGTTTCAATTGACTTCCTGTTTTCTTTTTATTAATTAAAAAAAAAATCATAATCTGATCATTTTGATGATTCAAATCAGTTAGTTGGCTTGAGGGGAAAAGAGGAGAGGGGACTGCGTTGGCTCGTAGAAGTGGCAACTGAAGTGTGATAAACTATTCTGACCTTTGTGTGGCTGCTCTTGAGTAGCATCACTCAGGTGGGTGCTACACGGTGTAAAGCCGTGTACACACCGGTTGCGTCAAACTGTATGCTTTCAGGCAGAAGTCTATTCATTTCATTGGGAGGCAATCCGCACTGGTGCAACTCAATTCAATTTAAATGTCAATATAAGGGCTTTATTGGCATGGGAAACATATGTTAACATTGCCAAAGAAAGTGAAGTAGATAATAAACAAAAGTGAATAAAACAATACTTATTAACAGTAAACATTACTCACAGAAGTTCCAAAAGAATAAAGACATTTCAAATGTCATATGTCTACATACAGTGTTGTAATGATGTGAAAATAGTACAAAAGGGGAAAAAAATAAACATACATATAGGTTGTATTTACAATGGTGTTTGTTCTTCACTGGTTACCCTTTTCTTGTGGCAACTCATCTGCTGGACTAGGATGCTGTGCATGACACTGCATGCAGTATGTCGCATACATTTGTTTCAACTTGTAGTAAACCACCGAAGAAGTTGCTAATGTGTGATTCTTTTTGATGTGATGCGTCTCGTGGATTGTGAAGACTATGTCAAATGTACAGTACAATAATAACCTGTGTGAGCGAGGCATTATGCCTCATTCACAAGCACTCCATTACCTTGCGTTGGATGTCATTCACAGAGCGGATCGCAACGTCCCCCTGCAAGTGAAGGGTCCGTTTGAATTTTTCCAAACTGTGCAGTCTTCTTTAGTCCGGCCAGAGTCCGTCGAAGAATCGGAAGTTACCAAAACACAGATGAAAATATGGGGTTTTCGAAGATGGGTTTAAGTGAGTACTATTTTAGTAGTATTTAAAAAAATATAATACGCGTTGGCTGTTAAGCCAATTATACATTGACTGTTGCCTCCTGCCTTAGTTTGTTGTGATAATTATTAGGGTTGAAGGTCACTAGCTACAATATAGCCTAGCTTTTAGCTAGCTAGCTAGTAATATAGCTTGACTTGCTGGAAAGTTATAGAAACAAGTGAAGGAAAAAGTAAGTAACCACATGTTTTATTATAAACTGAAACAATGTTTCTCCTGTCCTGAATGAAATGGTCATATTTTGTAACTTCACAAAATAAATGCGATCTCTGACGAGACTCTACCCTCTCCTCCATCTATGCTCTCCGTCCAGTAGCGGAACGAGAATGTATTAAGATGACTTATAGTGTAATGAAATACAGTACCAGTCAGAAGTTTGGACACACCTACTCATTCCATTGTTTTTCTTTATTTTTACTATTTTTCTACATTGTATCTGTGAACCCATACAAACATAGTCACTGTTCTATTACCAAAGTCAGTTAGAATAGGTGATATCTCACACACAAACAGATACTATGTTGAAGTTTGAACAGGTCAGACTAAACCTACCTGAGCGATGTGGATGGGTAGTCAGGCATGAAGTGAACAGTGAATTACATTTGGAGGTCTAAACCATTGCAATCATATTGATTTACAATACCAACCGTTGCTCCTTCTGGTAGGTCCTGGCGTCCATTCATGACAAGTGGATCAGTCTTTCTGGTTAAGTCTCTAGAGCTTTCCACACCTGGATTGTGCAACACTTGCCCATTATTCTTTAAGCTCTGTCAAATTGTTTGTTGATCATTGCTAGACAACCATTTTCAGGCCTCGCCATAGTTTCAACTTAAATCTGCTTGAAAACCTGTAACTCGGTCACTCAAGAACATTCACTGTCTTCTTGGTAAGCAGGCTGTATCACATCCGGCAGTGATTGTGAGTCCCATTATTGTAAATAAGAATTTGTTCTTAACTGACTTTTCTAGTTAAATATAGGTTAAATGGAGAAAAAAAAGCAACTCCAGTGTAGATTTGGTCTTGTGTTTTAAGTTATTGTGCAGCTGAAAGGTAAATTAATCTCCCAGTGTCTGGTGGAAAGTAGACTGAACCAGGTTTTCCTCTAGGATTTTACCTGTGCTTAGCTCTATTCTGTTTCTTTTTTTATGCTGAAAAACTCCTCAGTCCTTAACGATTACAAGCAAACCCATAACATGATGCAGCCACCACTATGCTTGAAAATATGGAGAGTGATGTTTCCTGTTGGATTTGCCCTAAACATAACACTTTGTATTCAGGAGAAAAAGTGAATTGCTTTGCCACAATTTTTGCAGTATTACTTTAGTGCCTTATTCTGTACAGGACTCCTCCTTTTCACTTGGTGAATTAGGTAAGTATTGTGGAGTAACTGCAATGTTGTTGACCATGCATAGTTTGCTCCTATCACAGCCATTACACTCTGTAACTGGTTTAAAGTCACCATTGGCCTCATGGTGAAATCCCTGAGCGGTTTCCTTCCACTCCGGAAACTGAGTTAGGAAGGACGCCTGTATCTTTGTAGTGACTGAGTGTATTGATACACTTTCCAAAGTGTAATTATATAATAACGTCACCATTTTGAAAGGGATATTCAATGTCTGCTTTTTTTCATTTAATCTACCAATAGGTACCCTTCTTTGTGATGAATTGGAAAACCTCCCTGGTCTTTGTGGTTGAATCTGTGTTTGAAACTCACTGCTCAACTGAGGTAGTCATGCAAAAAATCATGTTAAAACACAATTATTGCACACAGAGTGAGTCCATGCAACTTATTATGTGAGTTAAACAAATTTGTACTCCTGAACTGTTACTTGCCATAACAAAGGGTTTGAATACTTACCGATTCAAGACATTTCAGCTTTTCTTAATTAATTTGTAAAAACATAATTCCACTGTAGATCAGTGACAAAAAAATAAATCTGAACCTTTTTCAAATTTTTGCAAGTATGGCCCTGGAGTGTTTACCCATCCCCACTACATTTGAGTCCTATACTGTAGTTACAGAATTACTTAATTGTTGTTAAACCCATCATGGTGGACATAAATTATGATGATGTGGGTAAAAATAAGTCAGCTACGATAAGTTAAAAGTCAGACAAACATGACAAAACTATTTTGACGTGTTACAGTAAGTGTTTGTTAGTGTGTGGGTATATTTAGCAAGTGTATATTGGTTATAAAGTTCTGTTTATGCAGAATAGGGTGAAATCAGAAATCAGTGATTTATACTAAAGAGTCTCAATGATGGTCTTAGAAAAATATCATTTTATGTTCATTAAACATAAGTGTTAAATACACCATATGAAAACCACATATACACGTCTCAACTAAAAACCTGCATGAACTTGATAAATTGTATTCATTTCTTCATTAAAAATGTATTGGGAAAGCAGTTCAATGGATGTAATGAAATAGGCATTTGTGAACATCATATAGCCTACACAGTACACATACAATACGTAACAGACTTTTTAGGCTTATGTTCTTTATACACTGAGTGTACAAAATATTTAGAACACCTGCTCATTCCATGACAGACTGACCAGGTGAAAGCTGTCTTATTGATGTCAGCTGTTAAATCCACTTCAATCACTGTATATGAAGGGGAGGAGACAGGTTAAAGAAGGATGTTTAAGCCTGGAGACAATTGAGACTTGGATTGTGTATGTGTGCCATTCAGAGGGTAAATGGGAAAGACAAAAGATGTAAGTGCCTTTGAAGGAGGTATGGTAGTAGGTGCCAGGCGCACCGGTTTGTGTCAAGAACTGCTACGCTGCTGTGTTTTTCACACTCAACAGTTATCTGTGAGTATCAAGAATGGTCCACCACCTAAAGGACATACAGCCAACTTGATTACTGTGGGAAGCATTGGAGTCAACATGGGCCAGCATCCCTGTAGAACGCTTTCGAGTCCATGTCCGACTAATTGAGGTTGTTTTGAAGGCAAAAGGGAGGGTGCAACTCGATATTAGCAATGCGTTCTTAATGTTTTGTACACTCAGTGTATATCACACAATGTCTGGATACAATATTCTACCCAGGAATATTCAACAATGAAATATTTTACTCTCGTTATTCAAAATGCATCTGTGGATCTTTTCTGCTCACTACAATGAAGGGTTTGATCTAAACGTAATAAGCTATGAAGTGGAATAGTTTTTCTGCTAGGGTATCCTGAGGTAGCTCCTCTCTGAGAACCTCAGGCGAACAGCCTTTCTCCCATGTGGACCTTCAGGTGCCTCTTCAGGCTGCCAGCCTGGGTGAAGCGCATGTGACACTGGGTACAGCTGTAGGGTTTCTCCCCTGTGTGGACCCTCTGGTGCCTCTTCAGGCTGCCAGCCTCAGCGAAGCGCATATCACATTGGGTACAGCTGAAGGGTTTCACACCTGTGTGGACCCTCTGGTGGATCTCCACCTTCTGGAGGCAGCTGAAGCCTTTGTTACAGAACATGCAGAGGAACCGTTTATCTTTACTATTGCCTGATGTTGCTCCCCTTCCCTGAGCCTGGGCTCTAGCCCTGTCATTTGAGTTCAATACCTGATTGAAAAGGACGCGGCCGTGTGAATCGGAAGGCCCCTTCGACGTGGACACTGGGGCACGATCACTGAGCGTGTGTAAAGGGGAGAGGCTCGAGACATTTGGATTAGTCTCTAAGCTTTCCCTGTAATCTAAGAAATCTCTGCCTTGTGAGTGTCCTTCTCCTAAGTGAGTCTCGTCTGCATTCCATGTAAGAGGAGCGTCGCCCTCCACTTTCACACTCACTTCATCTACCTCTATAACCTCCCCTTTCTTATCTAGGCACCCTTCAGAGTATACACTACTACTGTACTGGTTCCAGTCCCCTCTAGACAGATCAGTCTGGTTCTCTAAACCCAAGGATATGTTGCCAGGGTCCATCTCTGTAGTGTAAAAACAAGACAGATCATCACCGCCAGTGTCTAACGCATCACCATCAGTATTTCCATGGGAATTAGTCTTCAGGCTCTGGTGAAATACCGGTAGGTACTCTGAGCCAGGAGCAGGACAGCCCAGTGGCCCCAGCCCCAGTCTCTCTGGATCTGATCTGTGGTCAGATCCTGTTTGTAAAAGCCTTTGTGCTACAGTTATGGTCTCAGTGTCGGTCTCGGACTTGAGGACAGCGGTCGGCGTTCCACTGACCTCCGTGGTGCTGCGTTGGGTTCTGGGCGGCGTGGTGGTGGGGTCCTCCGTGGCTACAGGGAGCACTCCAGCCGCTCCAGTCTGGATGTCTCTGCTTTGCCCTGGGTCCTCTCCTGCAGACCTCTCCAGCTTGACCCCAGGCCCTGCATCTACAGACTGACACATGAAGAGGAGGTTATTACCGGTACATGATTTGTATAGGATAACAATGTCATAGGGAAGTCTCACAAGCTCCTCTATGGCAGATAAATAAGGATGTACATGGAAGCAAGTGAATAGCTGAGGGGAGTCTTTCTGAAATAAAACGTGCCACATTTGATATGCTGTTCAAAGTAACATTTTATATGCAACACTAACCTCTATCACAATAACGTGCTGGGTTGAGGGTCCACTCCCCTCATCAACAGTGATTGGTTGATCATCTTGCCATGTATTGCGTCCTGCTGGCTTCACAAAGCTCCTGTGGCCTCCAGTGAGATGTCCTTCACCTGAGAGAGTGATTGGGGGGAAAAGAGGTGGTTAGGTTAGCTACTGTCAATGCTCAACGGTATATTGTACACTATTGACTAGGGATGCACGATATATCGGTGAACGTCGGCCGATATTATCTAAAAATGCCAACATCGGTATCAGCCCGATGTCTAGTATAACGGCAATGATTAAAAACCGATGTCAAAGCTACCGTGCATACCTATATAACGTAGGTACATGACGTAATGACACTAAGTCGAGCAGTCATTTGAAAGAGTAATACAATTTCAGTGAGACAACTCAAAGGCCAAATCCATTAAAGCCAAGATAATGGAATTCATTGCCCTTGAAAATCAACCGTTCCCTGTCGTGGGCGATGTTGGCTTTCGTCGACTGGTCGAGCACTGGTACACACTACTAAGTACGCTATTTTTCAGATGTTGCCCTACCGGAGTTACACAGTAATAGCGTCACTGCTATTAGCTTCACAACATGCATACTATGTAAAGCAGTTTGGGTATTTGGTGGTCAAAAAAAGATACAGTAGCACTGTCAAAGCTGTACAAAAAAGTCTGCAAACAAGCAAACACCGGCCACGAACAATGTTTTTACAATACCGCGTTGGTAATAAAGCATAATTTGTTTGACCGCAACTTCTGGGTAGCTAGCTTTAGCTTGGTACCAAGCTAGCACCAATACAACCACCCTGAAAACAATGACCAGGAGAAACTGCAGTAATTTTCATTATTCTTAGCAATGATTAAGGAATCCTTGTGAGTAAGTATTAGCTAGGTTGCTACTTGTTGTTCACCTATTGAAATTGAACTTCAGTTCATGAAAATAAATAGCTAGCCAGCTACTTAACCCTGTTGCCCAAAGTTAACGTTATAAGCAGCCAGCTAGCTTCATCTGGCTAGTGATGCTCAACCGGACCGGTTTGTGTGTTGTGAAGCTAGCCACAATAAGGACTAGGCACAATATTGGACTTTGCGGTTTGCCTTCAAAATAAAAGTATGTCATTGACAGAGATGCAAATTAATACAAAGAATTATGCCATACTTTTATTTTGAAGGCTAACCGCAAAGTCCAAAGTGGCTAATCCTTATGGTGGCTAGCGTCACCTAGATGGGTCCGACCACCATTAATGAAATAAAAACTGTCTTATAAATTAAGGTTATTTTAGATGATGATACCTAGCTATATAAACTTGGCAAAAAAAGAAACGTCCCTTTTCAGGACCTTGTCTTTCAAAGATAATTCGTAAAAATCAAAATAACTTCACAGATCTTCATTGTAAAGGGTTTAAACACTGTTTCCCATGCTTGTTTAATGAACCATAAACAATTAATGAACATGCACCTGTGGAACGATCGTTAACCTCTCTGGGGTATGTGGGACACTAGTCCCACCTGCGGGACACACTGCCAACAGCCAGTGAAATAGCAGGGCGCCAAATTCAAAACAACAAAAATCTCATAATTCAAATTTCTCAAACATACAACTATTATATCCCATTTTAAAGATACACTTCTCGTTAATCCAACCACATTGTCCGATTTCAAAAAGGCTTTACGGCGAAAGCATAGCATTAGATTATGTTAGGACAGCGCCTATACAAGAAAAACCACACAGCCATTTTCCAAGCAAGGAGAGGCATCACAAAAAACAGAAATACAGCTAAAATTAATCACTTACCTTTGATGAGCTTCATCAGATGGCACTCATAGGACTTCATGTTACACAATACAGTGAGGGAAAAAAGTATTTGATCCCCTGCTGATTTTGTACGTTTGCCCACCGACAAAGAAATTATCAGTCTATAATTTTAATGGTAGGTTTATTTGAACAGTGAGAGACAGAATAACAAAAAAAATCCAGAAAAACGCATGTCAAAAATGTTATAAAATGATTTGCATTTTAATGAGGGAAATAAGTAGAAATATGTCAAACGATGTATAGCATCAGTCTTTAGGATGTTTTTAACATAAATCTTCAGTAATATTTCAACCGGACGATTCCAATGTCTTCAAAAAAGAAAAGAAACACAGCTAACTCTCACGTGATTGCGCGCCACTGAGCTCATGTCATTTTCTCACTCATGTACTTCCAGGAGCTCTTGTTATCTCCCTATTCACAGTAGAAGCATGAAACAACGTTCTAAAGACTGTTGACATCTAGTGGAAGCCTTAGGAAGTTCAAAATGAGCCCTAAGTCACTGTATACTGTATTGGCAATCACTTGAAAAACTACAAACCTCAGATTTCCACACTTCCTGGTTGGATTTTTCTCAGGTTTTTGCCTGCCATATGAGTTCTGTTATACTCACAGACATCATTCAAACAGTTTTAGAAACTTCAGAGTGTTTTCTATCAAAATCTACTAATAATATGCACATCCTACCTTCTGAGCCTGAGTAGCAGGCAGTTTACTAAGGGCACGCCTTTCATCCGGATATCAAAATCATAATACTGCCCCCTACCCTAGAGAAGTTAAGACACTAACAGCTTACCAATAGTAGACAATTAAAGGTCACAGTTATGAAAACGTAGGACACTAAAAGAGGTCTTTCTACTGACTCTGAAAAACACCAACGTGCGTCAACGTGCCTTAGGCAAGCTGCAAGGAGGCATGAGGACTGCAGATGTGAACAGGGCAATAAAATGCAATGTCCGTACTGTGAGACGCCTAAGACAGCGCTACAGGGAGACAGGACGGACAGCGGATCGTCCTCGCAGTGGCAGGCCACGTGTAACAACACCTGCACAGGATCGGTACATCCGAACATCACACCTGCAGGACAGATACAGGATGGTAACAACAACTGCCCGAGTTACACCAGGAACGCACAATCCCACCATCAGTGTGCAGACTGTCCGCAATAGGTGGAGAGAGGCTGGACTGAGGGCTTGTAAGCCAGGTCCTCACCAGACATCACCGGCAGCAACGTCGCCTATGGGCACAAACCCACCGTCGCTGGACCAAACAGGACTGGCAAAAAGTGCTCTTCACTGACGAGTCGCGGTTTTGTCTCACCACGGGTGATGGTCGGATTCACGCTTATCGTCGAAGGAATGAGCGTTACACCGAGGCCTGTTGTACTCTGGAGCGGGATTGATTTGGAGGTGGAGGGTCTGTCATGGTCTGGGGCGGTGTCACAGCATCATCAGACTGAGCTTGTTGTCATTGCAGACAATCTCAACGCTGTGCGTTACAGGGAAGACATCCTCCTCCCTCATGTGGTACCCTTCCTGCAGGCTCCTCCTGACATGACCCTCCAGCATGACAATGCCACCAGCCATACTACTCATTCTGTGTGTGATTTCCTGCAAGACAGGAATGTCAGTGTTCTGCCATGGCCAGCGAAGAGCCCGGATCTCAATCCCATTGAGCACGTCTGGGACCTGTTGAATTGGAGAACTGGCAAATCTGGTGCTGTCCATGAGGAGGAGATGCACTGTAGTACTTAATGCAGCTGGTGGCCACACCAGATACTGACTTTTACTTTTGATTTTGACCCCCCCCTTTGTTCAGGGACACATTATTCCATTTCTGTTAGTCACATGTCTGTGGAACTTTTTCAGTTTATGTCTCAGTTGTTGAATCTTATGTTCATAGAAATATTTACACATGTTAAGTTTGCTGGAAATAAACTCAGTTGACAGTGAGAGGACGTTTCTTTTTTTGCTGAGTTTAGTTAGCTAGCTGGGCCAATTGTGCGCCGCCCTATGGGACTCCCAATCACGGCAGGATGTGATACAGCCTGGATTCGAACCAGGGACTGTTGTTACGCCTCTTCTTGCACTGAGATGCAGTGCCTTAGACCGCTGTGTCGATGTGTGTGTTAACTATACTAGAATGCTTAAAAGGATGCAAACATTTTAAATATCGGGTTATTGGTATTGTTCTTTTTAGGAAAATATCAGATATCTGTATCTGCCAAAAATGTCCTATCGGTGCATCACTACTATTGACACTGGCCGTATCCAAATACTAATTCTACCATACTACATACTTAAATTGTATACTTATTTTGGTGTTTTATCTAGTAGAATTCACTTATATTTTCTGACTCAAGTCAATCTTTTTTTGCATACTATTTAGTACAAAAATATGGGTATTTGGACAGTGTCTAAAATTGGCAGGGATGTAAGATGACACGCATACCTCCTTGATATACTATTTAGAGATTAATTATGTCCCATGCATTATTTTGTTTTCGATTAGTAAATAATAGAAAATGCAGTAAATTAAGAATCTGGGTAGAATATGATAGCTAAGTAATCAGGGGAATTATTGTATACTATCCAAAAACTTAACAAGACCGAATGCTGGTTAACCATGGTGGTTAATAACGCATCTAAGGTCACACATGCGCAAAGAGAAACGGGGCGACAGGCCCCGCAGCCTCCAGCAAAATGTACCTCTCGCCATTCCTCTGTGTCTGTCGAGGATCTTGACACTACAGGGACGACTGGCGAGGACGCGCTCCCGTGACACCTTCAGTTCCAGTAGCTGTAGTTTCCTCCGCAATGCCCTGTTCTCTTTTTGGCTTTGAGTCATTTCCAAACGAAACACTGCATAGTCGTCGTCTACGAGTTTACAGATATCTGCCACGGCTGCATTCGCTAGAACCTCCATGATGGAGGCTATTTGAGTGTGAAAAACCATACAGTTAGCCATGTTAGCAGTTAGCTAACGTTACCTAGATAACGTATATCAACCAAGTCCTGTCTCCAACGTGAATTAAAGACTACCTGACGTGATGCTGTACAGTTAAATCAGTCATATTTTGAGTTCCAGAGTGTTAATAAACGTCTAAAGAACAACAAAAATGCTAACGTGGAAATTATTCTTGGTCACCGTTCACTTCCGTTTACGCACTGAAGATAAATTATTTTTGTATTGGCGGATCGCAACCGTGATGTGCATACAACGCCACCTACTGTACTGGAATGTGAGGCCATTCACGGCCTACCCTTCTTCGACGAGGTTTAAACTGCGGTTGGCATCCAATATGTTGTATTACTGCCACCTACTAGACGAGTACAACTCCCTTCTACTTTATTTGAAACATTTCTGATCCCCAGTCCCATGGGCACCCCTACAATTAACACATACCACTACTTTCCCTAATGCTACACATTCCTTTGTCTCATGCCCTTCAGCACACTTCTCACACCTAGGAACCTCCCTCCTACACACTGCTGCCACATGCCCATAAGCTTGACACCTGTAACAACGTAATGTATTTGGCACAAAAGCTCGTACAGGATAACTTATATATCCTAACATCACTTTGTCGGGCAAAGACAACATCAAAACACAAAAGAACAGACAATGACTTTTGTTTCACCACTTTCACCACCCTCTCTGCGTCGCACCAAACAACGAGTATCACAAACACCGGGAATCTTCCCCTTCAGTTGGTCAACTTTTACATTTACTGCTACCCCAGTAATCACTCTTTTCAATGGCGCCCTTTTCTTGAGAGCAAAACAATTCACATTTCTTGCCACAATTCATTTAAAGCCAAGCGCCTTCTCCCTCTGATCAGCAGAAACACAAACAATTATCACAAGACCACATCTGGTTACCCTCGCGGATTCTACCATACCCAACTCTGTTTTCACCCACCCTGAACCCACAAATGGATCAGCCAAAAGGCAAGGGTCCACTTTTTCCAAAAACTTCATTCCTACTGTCAGACTCATCTTTATCCTGATCCTCAAACATGATCCTCAAACAAACATGCCAACACAGACCGTCGGGTTAACTTGGAAAAGTACTCTGCTAGCGGCTGTGAACAAGAGATTCTGTGGCATTCTCTCTGAGCCTATACTGTGTCACCACCATACTCAATGCTAGGTACAAGGACTGCTACTTCGATGCAGACAAGAAACAGGGTTTACATGAAATGTTAGACATAGCTGGACAAGATGGAAACGGACACAGTGACAGTGCGCACCGAGGAAGAGAGGCCACGGATAGACAGAGCTGAAACAGCTTGACATGTATGATGAAATCCTGGTTGAGACTGAACAAATGAACAACGAAACAGCACAGCAAGTAAGTGAAAGAAATAGGTTTTGATTATGTTTTACTGGTAGTGGGGACATACGTAAATGCCAACAAAATAACTATTTGGTCAGTATGTGTGTGTGTGTGTGTGTGTGTTTCAACTATTTAACAGTACTAGAATGCATAAAAGGCAATTAAAATGTTTAATATCGGTTATCGGTATCGTTCTTTTGGGGCAAGGATAATATTGCATATTGGTATCGGCCAAAAATGTCATATCAGTGCATCCCTAATTGTAATCCTTTTAAAAATATTAAATTAGGGTTGTATTCAATGGAGAGAGATGCTATGCTACTAGCCTCATTCTATGAATATGCATATCCATCTCGGGACAACTCTAATATCGACTTATACCCTGATTCGGTGAGTGAGTTTATAAGGAAGTGTATAGGAGATGTTGTACCCACTGTGACTATTAAAACCTACCTTAACCAGAAACCGTGGATAGATGGCAGCATTCGCGCAAAACTGAAAGTGCGTACCACCGCAATTAACCAGGGCAAGGCAATGGCAGAATATAAACAGAGTAGTCATTGCCTCCGCAAGGAAATCAAACAAGCAAAATGTCAGTATAGAGACAAAATAGAGTCGCAATTCAATGGCTCAAACACGAGACGTATGTGTCAGGGTCTACAGATAATTTTTTTATTTAACCTTTATTTAAGTATGCAAGTCAGTTAAGAACAAATTCTTATTTACAATGACGGCCTAGGAACAGTGGACCTTGTTCAGGGGCAGAACGACAGATTCTTACCTTGTCAGCTCAGGGATTCGATCTAGCAACCTTTAGGTTACTGGCCCAACACTTTAACCACTAGGTTACCTGCCGTCCCAATAACAGACTACAAAAGGAAAACCAGCCACGTCTTGCTTCCAGACAAACTAAACACCTTCTTTGCCCACTTTGAGGATAATACAGTGCCACCGACGTCGCCCACTACCATGGACTGTGAGCTCTCCTTCTCCGTGGCCGATGTGAGTAAGACATTTAAACGTGTTAACCCTTGCAAGGCTGCCGGCCCAGACGGCATCCTTAGCTGCATCCTCAGAGCATGCGCAGACCAACTGGCTGGTGTGTTTACAGACATGTGTTTACAGACATTTTCAATCTCTCCCTATCCCTGTCTGCTGTCCCCACATGCTTCAAGATGGCCATCATTGTTCCTGTACCCAAGAATGCAAAGGTAACTGAACTAAATGACTATCGCCCCGTAGAACTCACTTCAGTCATCATGAAGTGCTTTGAGAGACGAGTCAAGGATTATATCACCTCTACCTTACCTGACACCCTAGACCCACTTCAAATTGCTTACCGCCCCAATAGGTCCACAGACGATGCAATTGCCATCACACTGCCCTATCCCATCTGGACAAGAGGAATACCTATGTAAGAATGCTGTTTATTGACTATAGCTCAGCATTCAACACCATAGTACCCTCCAAGCTCATCATTAAGCTTGAGGCCCTGGGTCTCAACTCCGCCATGTGCAATTGGGTCCTGGACTTCCTGATGGGCCGCCCCCAGGTGGTGAAGGTAGGAAACAACATCTCCATTTCACTGATCCTCAACACTGGGGCCCCACAAGGGTGCGTGCTCAGCCCCCTCCTGTACTCCCTGTTCACCCATGACTGCGTGGCCATGCACGCTTCCAACTCAATCATCAAGTTTGCAGATAACACAACTGTAATAGGCTTGATTACCAACGACAACGAGACAGCCTACAGGGAGGAGGTGAGGGCTCTTGGAGTGTGGTGTCAGGAAAACAACCTCTCACTTAACATCAACAAAACAAAGGAGATGATCGTGGACTTCAGGAAACAGCAGCATCCCCCTATCCACATCGACAGGACAGCAGTGGAGAAGGTGGAAAGTTCCTCAGCGTACATATCACTGACAAACTGAATGGTCCACCCACACAGACCGTGTGGTGAAGAAGGCGCAACAGCGCCTCTTCAACCTCAAGAGGCTGAAGAAATTTGGCTTGTCACCTAAAACCCTCAAACTTTTACAGATGCACAATTGAGAGCATCCTGTCTGGCTGTATCACTGCCTGGTACGGCAACTGCACCGCCCACAACCGCAGGGCTCTCCAGAGGGTGGTGGGGTCTGCACAACGCATCACCGGGGGAAAACTACCTGCCTTCCAAGACACCTACAACACCCGATGTCACAGGAAGGCCAATAATATCAAGGATAACAACCACCCAAGCCACTCCCTGTTCACCCCACTACCATTCAGAAGGCAAGGTCAGTACAGGTGCATCAAAGCTGAGACCAAGAGACTGAAAAACAGCTTCTATCTCAAGGCCATCAGACTGTTAAACAGCCATCACTAACACAGAGAGGCTGCTGGCTACATAAGACTTGAAATCATTGGCCACTTTAATAAATGGAACACTAGTCACTTTAATAATCCATTGTAATAATATGTACATATCTTGCATTACTCATCTCATATGTATATACTGTATTCTATATTATCTATTGCATCTTAGCCTATGCCACTCTGACATTGCTCATCCATATATTTATAAACGGGACAGTTTTATCTCCATCTCTTCATGGACGCTCTTACTGACAGTTGTGGCTGCTTTGTGTGATGTATTGTCTCTACCTTCTTGCCCTTTGTGCTGTTGTCTGTGGCCAATAATGTTTGTACCACGTTTTGTGCTGCTACCATGTTGTTGTCATGTTGTGTTGCTGCCTTGCTATGTTGTTGTCTTAGGTCTCTCTTTATGTAGTGTTGTCTCTTTTGTCAGCAGGAGGCTTTTTGGTAGGCCGTCATTGTAAATAAGAATTTGTTCTTAACTGTCTTACCTAGTTAAAGGTTAGATAAAAAAAAATAAACAAATCCATTCCTTTACTTAGATTTGTGTGTATCATTGACCATACAAAAACTCCTTGCTTGATTGGCGAAACAAAGAAAAAACGTCACCTGCTGGAAGGAGACAGATTTTCTGCCGAGTTGGGCCTGCCTCTTCCTCTTTCTATGGTATTTGAAACTGTGAAAAAAGCGGTTAGTCTGCCGGAAAATCCCACGAAGAAGAAAACGGAAGTGAACAGTGACCAAGAACAATTTCCACTTTAGCGTTTTTATTGTTGTCATTTAGACGTTTATGAACACCCTGGAACTCAAAATAGGACTCATTTAACGGCACAGCATCACATACTTACCAAAGGTAGTGTTTAATTCGCATTGCAGACAGGATTTGGTTGATAGATTGTATCTAGGTAACGCTAGCTAGCTGCTAACAATGGCTAACTGTATGGTTTTCCACACTCAAATAGCCTCCATCATGGAGGTGCTAGCGAATACAGCCGTGGCAGAGATCTGTAAACTCGTAGACGACGACTATGCAGTGTTTCGTTTGGAAATAACTCAAAGCCAGAAAGAAAACAGGACATTGCGGAGGAAATTACAGCTATTGGAACAGAAGGTGACACGGGAGCGCGTCCTCGCCAGTCGTCCCAGTAGTGTCAAGATCCTCGACCGATACAGAGGAATGGCAAGAGGTACATTTTGCACAAGACCATGGCTGTCGCCCCGTTCCCGTCTGCGCATGTGTTCAGATGTATTACCCAGAATTGTGTCTTGGTCAGTTTTTGGATAGTATGCAATTCTACCCCTGATTACTTACTTAGCTATCTTGCACAAAGACACAATATTTCCCGGAAGGCCGAGGCTGCGCTGCCTGTCGCCGTTCAGATATAGCTTAGTGCCTGTCGCCCCGTTCCCCTCTGCACATGTTTTTATATGTGTTACCCATAATTGGGTGATGATCCGTTTTTGAATAGTATGCAATAATTCCTATGATTACTTATTTTGTGCAAAGACACTATCATATTCATACCATATTCTTGATTTACTGCATTTCCTATTATTTACTCAATGAAAACAATATGATGCATGAAACATAATCAATCAACCTATAAATAGTATATCAATAAGTTATGAGGTGTTACCTTATATCCTTGCCAATTCTAGACATTGTCAATAGTGTACAATATACCATTGAGCATTGACAGCTAATCTAACCACCCTTTTTCCCCCCAATTAATCTCCGGTGAAGGACATCTCACTGGAGGCCACAGGAGCTTTGTGAAGCCAGCGATGGACAATACATGGAGAGATGACCAACCAATCACTGTTGAGGGGAGTGGAACCTCAACCCAGCATGTTATTGTGATAGAGGTTTGTGTAATCGTATTACATACAGTACATCAAATATGGCCAGTTTATTTCAGAAAGGCTCCCTTCAGCTATTTACTTCTTTACATGTACAATACCAGTCAAAAGTTTGGACACACCTACTCATTCAAGGGTTTTTCTTTATTTTTACTATTTTATACATTGTAGAATAATAGTGAAGACATCAAACTATAAAATAACACATATGGAATCATGTAGTAACCAAATAAAGTGTTAAACAAATCAAAATATATTTTAGATTCTTCAAAGTAGCCACCCTTTTCCTTGGTGACAGCTTTGCACACGCTTGGCATTCTCTCAACCAGCTTCAGCTGGAATGCTTTTCCAACACTCGTGAAGGAGTTCCCACATATGCTGAACACTTGTTGGATGCTTTTCCTTCACTCTGCGGTCCAACTCATCCCATACCATCTCAATTGGGTTGAGGTCTGGTGATTGTGGAGGCCAGGTTGTCTGATGCAGCACTCAATCACTCTCCTTGTTCAAATAGTCCTTATGGGTCATTGTAAAACTAAGCGCAAACCAGATGGGATGGCAATTCGTTGCAGAATGCTGTGGTAGCCATGCTGGTTAAGTGTGCCTTGAATTCTAAATAAATCACTGACAGTGTCACCAGCAAAACACCCCCAAACATCACACCTCCATGCTTCACGGTGGGAACCACGCATGCGGAGATCATCCGTTCACCTACTCTGCGTCTCACAAAGATATGGCGGTTGGAACCAAAAATCTAAAATTTGGACTCATCAGACCAAAGGACAGATTTCCACCAGTCTTATGTCCATTGCCCGTGTTTCTTGGCCCAAGCAAGTCTCTTCTCATTGGTGTCCTTTAATAGTGGTTTCTTTGCAGCAGTTCGACCATGAAGGCCTGATTCATGGGGCGGCAGGTAGCCTAGTGGTTAGAGCATTGTATCCCCGAGCTGACAAGGTAAACATCTGTCGTTCAGCCCCTGAACAAGGCAGTTAACCCACTGTTCCAAGGCCGTCATTGAAAATAAGAATTTGTTCTTAACTGACTTGCCTAGTTAAATAAAGTTGAAATAAAAATTCACGCAGTCTCCTCTGAACAGTTGATGTTGAGATGTGTCTGTTACTTAAACTCTGAAGCATTTATTTGGGCTGCAATTTCTGAGGCTGGTAACTAATGAACTTATCCTCTGCAGCAAAGGTAACTCTCGGTCTTCCTATTCTGTGGCAGTCCTCGTGAGAGCCAGTTTCATCATAGCGCTGGATGGTTTTTGCGACTGCACTTGAAGAAACTTTAAAAGCTCTTGAAATGTTCCGTATTGACTGACCTTCATGTCTTAAAGTAATGATGGACTGTTGTTTCTCTTTGCTTATTTGAGCTGTTCTTGCCATAATATGGACTTGGTCTTCTACCAAATAGGTCTATCTTCTGTATAACCCCTACCTTGTCACAACACAACTGATTGGCTCAAACGCATTAAGAAGGAAAGAAATTCCACAAATTATCTTTTAACAAGGCACACATGTTAATTGAAATGTATTCCAGGTGACTACTTCATGAAGCTGGTTGAGAGAATGCCAAGCTTGTGCAATGCTGTCATCAAGGCAAAGGGTGGCTACTTTGAAGGTTCTCAAATATAAAATATTTAAATTTGTTTAACACTTTTTTTGGTTACTACATATGTGGTATTTCATAGTTTTGATGTCTTCACTATTATTCTACAATGTAGAAAATAGTAAAAATAAAGAAAAACCCTTGAATGAGTAGGTGTGTCCAAACTTTTGACTGGTACTGTACATCCTTATTTATTTGCCATAGGGGAGCTTGTGAGACTTCCCTACGACATTGTTATCCAATTCCACTCATGTACCAGTAATAACCTCCACTCTTTTTGTGTCAGTCTGCAGATACAGAGGTTTCAGGTCCTGGGGTCAAGCAGGAGAGAACTGAAAGAGAGGACACAAGACACAGAAGAGACGTCCAGACTGGAGCGCCCCCTGTATCCAGGGAGGACCCCGCCGCCTCGCCTCAGCCCAGGACACGACAGAGCATCACGGAGGTCAGTGGAACGCCGAACGCCGTCCTCAAGTCAGAGACAGACACCAAGACTTTAACTGTAACACACAGGCTCTTACCCACAGAATCTGACCACAGATCAGACTCAGAGAAACTGGAGCTGGGGCCACTGGGCTGTCCTCCTGCTTCCAGCTCAGAGTACTTACCGGTAATTCACCAGAGCCAGAGGACGGTTCTTTCCTGTGGAGATGGGGATACGTTAGACACTGGTGTTGATGATCTGTCTTGTTCTTACGCTACAGAGATGGACCCTGGCAACATATCCTTGGGTTTAGAGACACAGACTCATCTGTTTAGAGGGGACTGGAACCAGTACAGTAGTAGTGTATACTCTGAAGGGTGCCTAGATAAGAAACGGGAGCTTGTAGTGGTAGACAAGGTGAAAGTGGAGGGCGACGCACCTCCCACATGGAATGCAGATAGTCACCTAGGAGACGGACACTCACAGGGTAGAGATTTCTTAGATTACAGAGAAAGCTTAGACACAAATATAAATGTTGTCACCCACTCCCCTTTACATGCATTCAGGGATTGTGACCCAGTGTCCACGTTGATGGCACCTTCCGATTCACAACGCTGTGTCGTTTTCGATCAAGTGTTGAACTCAAATGACCAAAGGGCCATGGCTCGTGGAGGGGGAGCAACATCAGGCAATAGTAAAGAGAAACGGTTCCTCTGCATGTTCTGTAACAAAGGCTTCAGCTGCCCCCAGAAGGTGGAGATCCACCAGAGGGTCCACACAGGGGAGAAACCCTACAGCTGTACCCAGTGTCATATGTGCTTTTCCCAGGCTTGTCACTTGAAGAGGCACCATAGGGTCCACACAGGGGAGAAACCCTACAGCTGCCCCCATTGTGAGAAGAGGTTCTCCCGCCAGGACCAGCTGAAGATGCACCTGAAGGTCCACACTGGAGAGAGGCCATTTGCCTGTACGCACTGCAGGAAGAGGTTCTCAGAGAGGAGCAACCTCAGGATACACCAGCAGAAACACCATTCCACTATGTAACATAGAAAGTAACCATTCCACTCTATAGCGTCTGACGTTTAGATCAAACCCTGCATTAAAAATATAGATTCATTTTCAGTGTTATCAGCAGAAAAGATCCACAGATGCATTCAGAATAATGAGAAACAGATTTTAGTGTTGAATATTTGTGGGTAGAATATTGTATCCAGATATTGTGTTATATATATATATATATATATGTATGCAATAAGTGCTTGAGGTGTTCCAGAAGACTTTTCTAAAAAATGGACCTCTGTAGGAGATGAAAAATTGGCCTAGTCTTGTACAGAAAAAAGGGGTGTGGAGATCTGTGCCAGTTCTTGTGGAGTAGTGGTGGACCTGAGTATTAAATATGAATAGTGATTGAAAAGAAACAGGGAGTACATATATTTTTTTAATTGAAGTGCATAGAGATTTTAAGTTGGTTGATGTCATAAATATTAAGAACTTGAAAGCGATGGAAAAGTGGAGAGGAACTGGCACGACTGTCTGAAATGAGTTGCCAGCATCACAAAATGTTTTTGGAGAATTAGTATGTTAACGTTACTTTTGTAAGTATTGGCCTAGACCAGGGCTATTCAACTCTTACCCTACGAGGTCCAGAGCTTGCTGGTTTTCTGTTCTACCTGATAATTAATTGCACCCACCTGTTGTTTCAGGTCTAAATCTGTCCGTGAGTAGAGGGGAGTTTGAGTTGAGTTTGAGGGGCCTAGACTATATTGCAACATAAGGATGCATTAAGGTGTATTACAGATTTAATATTATTTTACTTGGGATGAGATGTTGAATTCATCTGATGACACCAATTCCTCTCGCAATTTTATTGCAGACAAATGAAGTGGGATTTGCCCAGTTTATTTTTTTCGTCAATGAGAACACCTAGGAATTTGGTAGTTTTAACACTGGGTAGTAAAGGAAATGTATAATTTTTTTTATTCGACTCTTGGACCGAGGACAGACACTGGTTACAATATGCCAGTTGATTATATTCCAATCGGCTAAATTCTGTAGGCTACCCGTAAAAGGCGTTGCATGGTCAATCCGACGTCTGCATTGGCCATGTAGCATTTACGGTGATACGGCCTCTGCAGAAGTCAGGGAATTCATATTTTTTGTGCATCGCAGAGCTGTTGTGAAGGAACTTGTCAAGGAAGTGAGTTTGTGTTTATACAGGACCTTCCGCCGCCCAAATTCCGTCAGACAATCATGTCAATGCGGAGATATACGGAGCCCTCTGCATTGTTACAAAATTTGGGAGGCGCAAGGCGATGCGGTACGGAGCTCAATTTGGCCTCTGCATGCTTCCGTAGGCGCCGCTATTGCTTCACACCTTCCATACGGAGCCTCCGACCACATTTTCAGATAAAGCATAAATTGGTTTTTAGCCTATCCATTGTCACATTATGAAAGGTGTGAAAACTTTTTGTGTCCCTGGCTGAATTGATGAGCTGATTTGGGCAATCAGTTGATTGACAGATGTAGTGTAGAATGATACATTTTCCTCCAGTGTTGAAGCTCGCCTACGTTTTATAGTTAGGCTGTGTATAATTTGTCAACTTAGTTATTGTCTTTGGTGTGGATTGAAAGCCTGTATTGTGTGGCCTTAATTTTTCATTTTGTAAAGCTGTCAAGATGTTTGAGCCTATCCAAAGATGATTTTGTTGAGCTGAGACACTTTTCTCTGGATAGTAAATTATCAGACTTTGTTTTACTTCTTGAAAACATTGAAATAAATGCAATTCACTTGTGGGCCTAATGTAGACTCAGGCTTGCCACTAGATCACCCAGCACTGGGCGAGAACTCATGAGGCTCGGAGCTGGAGCATGCTGCTTAGACCTCTGCACTACTGCAGGTCACAATGCAAGCCGTAAGAATGCTATGAATACCAGTGGCGGTCAATGTCGTTTAAGATGAGGGAGGTCAATTATATTTTTTTACGAGCATGGCCTTATTTATATTACAGCATATTGGATGCCAGTCATTCATATTCCATTCACCCAGTTCAATGTAACATCGATAGGTTTAGGCTACAACGTGTTACTCTATACCCATCATGAGGTTGATACAACCTAGCCTATGAATGAAAGTTTACAACGTAGGTGCACACAGGTTGAGAGAAAGATTTGAGGTGACAGACACTGACACACGGACAGACAGTGACACTGTCGTAGAAGCTTTTATACAGGGAGACGCAGTCAATCTTAAATTAATCATTGTTTATTTTCATGCATGTGACAGACCAATACCTCATGAGACTTCTTCTCTCTAAGCTGAAACCTTGAAACTGAGATATCCCTTTCTCTAAACAAAGTTCTGGGCATACTGCCAAATTGCAGATACTGATAGTGAGGATTCGTTCAATCAGTCACTTGCATGAACACAGAAATTGGTTGTTAGAAAAGCACACACTTAAAAATGTCTATCACATTATCAGTTGTGGGACAATAATCGTTACATTTTAAGGTAAGCATTCGATTTTAGCTTCTATATCATATTTATATCATTTCAAACCCATCTTTCTGGGTTCGGCAATCATTCTGGGTTGTACTTGTAAAACCATTGCATTATAATGTTTTAACTTAACCTTCGCTTCATACAGTTACACATACAGTTGAAGTCGGAAGTTTACATACACTTAGGTTGGAGTCATTAAAACTCATTTTTCAATCACTTCACAAATTTCTTGTTACCAAACTATAGTTTTGGCAAGTCGGTTAGGACATCTACTTTGTGCATGACACAAGTAATTTTTCCAACAATTGTTTACAGACAGATTATTTCACTTATAATTCAACGTATCACAATTGCAGTGGGTCAGACATTTACATACACTAAGTTGACTGTGCCTTTAAACAGCTTGTAAAATTCCCGAAAATGTCATGGCTTTAGAAGCGTCTGATAGGCTAATTGACATCATTTGAGTCAATTGGAGGTGTACCTGTGGATGTATTTCAAGGCCTACCTTCAAACTCAGTGCCCCTTTGCTTGACATAATAGGAGAGTCAAAAGAAATCAGCCAAGACCTCAGAAAAAAAATTGTAGACCTCCACAATTCTGGTTCATCCTTGGGAGCAATTTCCAAACGCCTGAAGGTACCACGTTCATCTGTACAAGCAATAGTACGCAAGTATAAACACCATGGGACCACGCAGCAGTCATACCGCTCAGGAAGGAGACGCGTTCTGTCTCCTAGACAAAAAAGTGCAAATCAATCTCAGAACAGCAGCAAAGGACCATGTGAAGATGCTGGAGGAAACGGGTAAAAAAGTATTTATATCCACAGTAAAACAAGTCCTATATCGACATAACCTGAAAGGCCACTCAGCAAGGAAGAAGCCACTGCTCCAAAACCGCCATAAAAAAGCCAGACTACGGTTTGCAACTGCACATGGGGACAAAGATTGTACTTTTTGGAGAAATGTCTGATGAAACAAAAATAGAACTGTTTGGCCATAATGACCATCGTTATGTTTGGAGGAAAACGAAGGATGCTTGCAAGCTGAAGAACACCATCCCAACCGTGAAGCACGGGGGTGGCAGCATCATGTTGTGGGGGTGCTTTGCTGCAGGAGGGAATGGTCCACTTTAGAAAATAGATGGCATCATGAGGGAGGAAAATGATGTGGATATATTGAAGCAACATCTCAAGACATAAGTCAAGAAGTTAAAGCTTGGCTGCAAATGGGTCTTCCAAATGGACAATGACCCAAGCATACTTCCAAAGTTGTTGCAAAATGGCTTAAGGACAACAAAGTCAAGGTGTTGAAGTGGCCCTCACAAAGCCCTGACCTCAATCCTATAGAAAATGTGTGGGCAGAACTGAAAAAGCATGTGCGAGCAAGGAGGCCTACAAACCTGACTCCGTTACACCAGCTATGTCAGTAGGTATGGGCCAAAATCCACCCAACTTATTGTGGGATGCTTGTGGAAGGCTACCCATAACGTTTGACCCAAGTTAAACAATTTAAAGGCAATGCTACCAAATACGAATTGAGTGTATGTAAACTTCTGACCCACTGGGAATGTGATGAAAGAAATAAAAGCTGAAATAAATAATTCTCTCTACTATTATTCTGACATTTCACATTCTTAAAATAAAGTGGTCATCCTAACTGACCTAAGAGAGGGAATTTTTACTAGGATTAAATGTCAGGAATTGTGAAAACTGAGTTTAAAGGTATTTGGCTAAGGTGTATGTAAACTTCCGACTTCAACTGTATGCTTCATTACACAATTTCATTTATGGATTCTGGCCATGACATTTCAGCTGGAGCTTTTGTTGCGAGTGGTATGTTAATGACAGATCGTTATCTCAATGCATTTCTAGTCTAAATTACTATACATTTCGCAACATGCAGACTAGACGTCGGCCGATTTATGATTTTTCAACACCGATACCGATTATTGGAGGACCAAAAAAGCCGATACCGATTAATCGGCCGATTTATTATTATGCTCTGAAGTGACAACGATACTGAAGAGTCTGCTTAGGAGACAAATACTCTCAACTGTTTGAATAATAAAAATAGAGTTTAAGTTACCTGTGATGAATGCTGAAAACAAAAACTGTAATTTCTATATGCAGAAAATCCTATTTTAATAATGGGCATGGTAAGAATTGACTACCAAAGTTCGAGTCATAATTCCCATGACACCTTCTAGCAAAATCTGAAAAGCGGTTCCGTCATTTATTCCATAGGATATTTTTAGATTAACTTAAAATAAGGTCTGTGTTTGGTTTAGGCTTACACCACCTTGCCAATTTTAAAACGGTGTAGATATCCATAGGATATAACTCTGATCAATATAAGCGAAGATCATTTTTTTTGTAGAGTGGATTTATGAAAATATGTTGACAAACGTTACCTAGTGAGATTTACACGGGTATCAAAACGCCGAGGCGGTTTAAGCACAAAACACAGACCTTATTTGAAGTAGATCAAGACATTCTCTATGGAAGACATGAACGGTAAAATAACGAAGGAACCCCTTTCAAGTTCAGCCGCAAGTTATTACAGGAATTATGACGCGTAGACTATTTCTCTCTAAACCATATACCTTTGACTATTACGAGCCTGCTGCTGCCTACCACCGCTCAGACTGCTCTATCAAATCATAGACTTAACTATAATATAATAAACCTTAGGTCATTAATATGTTCAAATCTGGAAACTATCATCTCGAAAACATTTTTCTTTCAGTGACATACGGAACCGTTCCGTATTTTATCTAACGGGTGGCATCTATAAGTCTAAATATCCCTGTTACATCGCACAACCAACAATGTTATTTCATAGTTCCGTAAAATTCTGGCAAATTAGTTCGCAACGAGCCAGATTCTGTATACCCTGATTCTGCGTGCAACGTACGCAAGAGAACTGACACAATTTCACCTGGTTAATATTGCCTGCTAACCTGGATTTCTTTTAGCTAAATATGCAGGTTTAAAAATATATACTTCTGTGTATTGATTTTAAGAAAGGCATTGATGTTTATGGTTAGGTACAGTCGTGCAACGATTGTGCTTTTTTTCCGCCAATGCGCTTTTGTTAAATCATCCCCGTTTGGCGAAGTCTGCTGTCTTTGTTAGGAAGAAATAGTCTTCACAGTTCGCAACAAGCCAGGCGGCCCAAACTGCTTCATATACCCTGACTCTGTTTGCAAGAGAAGTGACACATTTTCCCTAGTTAAAATAAATTAATGTTAGCAGGCAATATTAACTAAATATGCAGGTTTAAAAATATATACTTGTGTATTGATTTTAAGAAAGACATTGATGTTTATGGTTAGGTACACGTCGGAGCAAAGACAGTCCTTTTTCGCGAATGCGCACCACATCGATGATATGCAAGCAGGACAGGCTAGATAAATTAGTAATATCATCAACCATGTGTAGTTAACTAGTGTTTATGATTGATTGATTGTTTTTTTATAAGATAAGTTTAATGCTAGCTAGCAACTTACCTTGGCAACGTAAAGCAGGTGGTTAGAGCGTTGGGCTAGTTAACGTAAGGTTGCATCCCCAAGCTGACAAGGTAAAAATCTGTCGTTCTGCCCCTGAACAAGGCAGTTAACCCACCGTTCTTAGGCCGTCATTGAAAATAAGAATGTGTTCTTTAACTGACTTGCCTAGTTAAATAAAGGTTTTAAAAAAATAAAAAATCTCAATCTGCAAATCGGTGGCCAAAAATACCGATTTACCGATTATGAAAACTTGAAATCGTCCCTAATTAATCGGCCATTCCGATTAATCGGTCGACCTCTAATGCAGACCTCCCCAATCAATCTGATACTCCAAATAAACAATTTTGGATAAGCCTAAATTAATTACGAGCACAGTTGACCAACCCCCTCCCTCCCGGAACTCATCCTTCTGCCGTTTCTTCATGTTCTTCTTCAGATAGTGTTTCAGTTCGTCCTCCCACTTTCACATGTACAAAGTGGATGGCCCTTGATAATGTCCTCACCTGAGCCGCCACTGTCCTTAAGTCTTATGTCTTGTCCATTTTCCTACCAGTATACCAGCAGCATGAGAGAAATTTAGGTGGGATCTCTCTCCATGCTCACTCCACATGGACTCATGTCGCACCCCTGAGAGAAAAAGCAGTTGATAGCTTCGACTGGACACTGTGCACAGGTTGCTGGCTCGGACTCAGGTCTCACGGTAGAAGTTGTGAAGGATCGTACTGAACGCCATTACTTCAGCCGGTTAGGGGGAGTTGAGATTCACACTGTTCTTGGTCAAATTATCCCTTCCATGTGTTGGTTCCGGTTTTCTGTGCTCCATTTTTTACTTAACAAATAAGGAACACTCAATGTGCACTTATAAATCATAACAATTTTAATCAAAATACAGCTGTAGACAGAAGTCAAACATCACACATAAAACTGATGTCTCCTGAGTTCTGCAAAATAGGAAAAGTCCCAAGTTATTTTATTAAGCCAGAAGTCCAGCCCTAGTGATGTCACTGCATACGTCATTACCTTCTACTCATCAGACCAAGCCCATGCATACACAGCTATACAAACTTGCAAGAGAGATACAATAGTTCCAGTGTTTTCTAAGGGCTCAGCAGTAAATGTCCACTCCCCAAGTTGATTTATAGTGGTATGTCTGACTAGTCTCTTATCTCTTTTACTCCCATGCAGGGTTCTGTGTTTATCTTTGAAGTGCTTTCTCACAGACCCCATGCAATAACTCACACATCTCTGACCTTTTCTTTATAAGAGGCAGAGACTAGAAAAGAACTGAAACAATTTTAAACCTTATGTATATATATTGTTAATCTGTAGTCTAGGACCCAATAAATGTAGTGGGGGAGGGGTCTTAACCCTTCCCCTTCTATTAATATAACATAAGCATAATCAATTTTTATAATACATAAAAAAATTGGTACAGCCCCTATCATGACTCCAATTTGACCCCATCACATGCATCTAGATACCATCTGTGGTTACCTTCACCATAACCTTGAGCGAGGACAGACCAGAACAACTGTTTAGTTTAGAGCATTTCTTATTTGGGAAATCCAGTTATTTGCTGTATAACAAATACTAAATTATTCACTGTATGATACATTACTACTACCAATATTCTTAATACACATTTCTAAGACAAATGTCAAAGATAATAACAACACAGTTGAATATTATTTTATTTTCAAATTGGTTTATACTCGCCTATCTTGGCGATCTCACTGCAGAGTTACAGGGTCGGGGAGTTGAGGGCTAATCCTTAGGCAGAAATCCCGACCATCCAGCAGACCCAATCTGGTGAAATTTGTTATTGAAGCAAGACAAAAAACAAAGAAAACAAAAACAACAGCAATATACATATCACTTGATGTGGGGAAAACTTCAATCCATTTGGAGTAACTGTCAACCATTACCAACACATATGTTCCTTTTACAAGCAGGCATGTGAAGAAAATCTATTTGCATATTTACCAAAGGGCTACAGGGGACTGGTAATTACCCCTTTGGACACGACTCACATCGTGATTCATGCGTCCAAAAAAACAACACTGCCTTTTCCCTTGATGACTCCATCTTAACTTAATTGTATTCCATAAGGTAATGGTAAAATAGACTAGAGACAGGTGTCACTCATTCAGGGGCAGCGCTCTCTCTCTCTCCTTCTCGTGTTCCAAATCACACACAGGACTGTTGATAAATTATAAAACGTATTCTTAATTATTGTTTCCATATTACATTTAAATGTCACCCAATGTCTCCAGTCTAGTGAGGGTGATCGGGCCTCACCAGAAAGTCAGATCAAAAGGTCATTCAACCCCATTAACCTCTCTCGGACATATGGGACGGTAGCGTCCCACCTCGCCAACAGCCAGTGAAATAGCAGAGCGCCAAATTCAAAACAACAAATCTCATTCAAATTTCTCACACATACAAGTATTATACACCATTTTAAAGATAATCTTCTCGTTAATCCAACCACATTGTCCAATTTCAAAAAGGCTTTACAGCGAAAGCATAGCATTAGATTATGTTAGGACAGCACCTAGACAAGAAAAACCACAGTCATTTTCCAAGCAAAGAGAGGCGTCACAAAAACCAGAAATACAGCTAAAATTAATCACTAACCTTTGATGATCTTCATCAGATGGCACTCATAGGACTTCATGTTACACAATACATGTATGTTTTGCTCAATAAAGTTCATATTTATATCCAAAAAACGCATTTTACATTGGCGTGTAATGTTCAGAAATGTTTTGCCTCCAAAACCTCAGGTGAATGAGCACATCAATTTACAGAAATACTCATCATAAACTTTGATAAAAGATACAAGTGTTATGCACAGAATTATAGATAAACTTCTCCTTAATGCAACTGCTGTGTCAGATTTCAAAAAAGCTTTACGGCGAAAGCAAACTTTGCAATAATCTGAGTACAGCGCTCAGACATCAAAACAAGCCATACAGATACCCGCCATTTTGGAGTCAACAGAAGTCACAAATAAGATTATAAATATTCACTTACCTTTGATCTTCATCAGAATGCAATCCCAGGAATCCCAGTTCCACAATAAATGTTTGTTTTGTTCGATAAAGTTCATATTTATGTCCAAATACCTACATTTTGTTCGCGCGTTTAGTCCAGCACTCCAAATTCACTAAGCGCGTGAGTTTAGTCCAGACGAAAAGTCAAAATAGTTCCATTACAGTTCGTAGAAACATGTCAAACGATGTATAGAATCAATCTTTAGGATGTTTTTATCATAAATCTGCAATAATATTCCAACCGGACAATTCCATTGTCTTTAGAATTGAAAGGAAAGGCAGCTCGCTCTCACGGCCGCGCGCATGTTTGAGCTCATGCCAATTTTCCAGACACATGACTGAATCAGCTCTTATTCTCTTCCCATTCACAGTAGAAGCCTGAAACAAGGTTCTAAAGAGTGTTGACATCTAGTGGAAGCCTTAGAAAGTGCAATATGACCCCACAGACACTGTATACTGGAGAAGCAATCACTTGAAAAACTACAAACCTCAGATTTCCCACTTCCTGGTTGGATTTTTCTCAGGTTTTTGCCTGCCATATGAGTTCTGTTATACTCACAGACATCATTCAAACAGTTTTAGAAACTTCAGAGTGTTTTCTATCCAAATCTACTAATTAAATGCATATTCTAGCTTTTGTGCCTGAGTAGCAGGCATTTTACTTTGGGCATGTTTTTCATCCAAGCTACTCAATACTGCCCCCTTTCCGAGAGAAGTTAAGTGAGTGTTTGTTTCCCTGTACCTCAGACATTATTTAAAGATATTTCAAACATTCTGTGTACCAGGTTTACATTCAGTTTTTCAGTACATTTCATATCAAGAGAATTTACATGTGCAACCAGAACTCTGAAAATTTAAACTTCCAAAAATTTGATGTGTACCCTTTAAGTTGCATAATTTCTAACCCGTGAAAAACCACTAAAACAAAAGACCCCACACAATAAATCAGAGTATAAACCACTAACAAATATTCATTAACAAGTGGGTTGTGTGTGGGTGCTGGAGTGTGTGTGGTAAAAACAAACAAAATGGCCAGGCCTTAGCAGTCAAGCTGAATAGGCCTCTTCTAAAGTAAACAATCCCAGAGCTTGTCTCTTGTAATCATTGTCATTTTGACCTGTTCCATTGACATACAGTTCTGTACAAACTCTCCCTGGGACATAAACTAGTCAAAATAAGAAACCTGTTGTTTAACAAATGTACTAGGACCTTCAAAAAGTTGGTGCTAGCTTATCAGCTCAATATTCGTGACTACAAACATTTACTTGGATCTACTTCAATTCTGGACACAGTTCCATGTAATGGAAACAGATTGTTTTAAATGATATTACCTTCTTACTTAAATCACTGGTGCTACCCAAACTAGATTTCCCCACCGTGTCCTTTACAGACAGGTTTTTTTTTCAGTGAGTACTGGCGGCTAGCTGTTGTTCCACAGGAAGCTTATCTCTAACCCAAACACCAGGTGTCGGCCTCTAATTTAATATCAGTCCTAATACTCAATCCCTCTGTTCATAATGTGACCTTGTATTGAAACATTTACTTATTCAAATTACTAAGATATTGCATTAGAGAGGCCATCTGAAAGCCACTTACCATTCACTTTGTTCCGTCACACTTATTAAATGTCTATTTTAAGATTCATATGTAATGCTTTGGAGGGATTAATATGTATTAACTGGGCTGGCACTGTCTATCAATCCCCTGTATATCGCATGCTCTGTCCATAATGCGTCTCTACCTAGCATGTTCTGTATTCACCTACTCAACCGTTTAACATCATTGGTTCTATTTAACAGGGTATGGGGTTTATTTCAAAATGTATTACCAGGGTGAAAGGAATCTCACAAGTGTTTATGGTTTTACTGGTTAGGGGTAAGTCAAATCCCATACAATGCTTTAACCTTATCTTTCTCAAATGATCCATAAAGGGACCACTGAACATTTCTCAGAATACATCTACGTGTGGGTGTGCAAGTTGTATATATATTTTTTCTATTGTTACTAGAGTCTTCTAGAGTCACAAACTCCTCCTCTACACCAGTGTTCTATTCATACAGGGGTTTACATATTCCCTCTAGTGTTCTATATAACAGCATATTCGGGAATAATACTCTATCTCCATACAGAATCCCTATATAATGTTATAGATCAGAACTGGTTGGGGTATTCATTATTTTCCTTATATAACTATACTTAGGTATTCACATTCACACCACGTGCATCTTCAACGATTCTAAATTCCTACAATAACACCTTCTGCTATTATCAGTGGTTCTAAAACCACGTAGACTTTTCTATCGTTACATCCTATGCACCATATGTATCTTCAACGGTTCTCTTGCCACTACTTCCTGTACACTTGTAGTCCCAGGCTACAATGGGCGGTGGTAGATGGAACCCCTAGATTGAAAAACTCTAACACAGAACTGGAAAACTCAGCTTACACAGAACTGGAAAACTCGGCTCACATTCACTCCATATTCACACTGGAGCTAGTCCCCAGACTCAGTACGTTATAGCTACATTTCAATCTCTTACTATCCAATTTTCTATCAGCTTATTATCCAAATTTCAATCTTAATAGTAATAATTTCAATCCATTTATTATCTAAATTTCAATCAGCTTAATGTCATCTTTTACAATCACACAACTTTCACATCCACATTCACTTAGTACTAGTCCCAAACACACTCTAATCTCCATTATTACCCCATGTGCATCTTCAATGATTCTCTTGTCGTTACTTCCTATGCACCATATGTATCTCCTATATACAGTGCCTTCGGAAAGTATTCAGACCCCTTGACTTTTTCCACATTGTTAGGTTACAGCCTTATTCTAAAACGTATTAAATAGTTTTTTCCCTCATCAAGCTACACACAATACCCCAGAATGACAAAGCAAAAACAGGTTTTTAGAAATGTTTGCTAATTTATAAAAAATACAAAAAATATCACATTTACATAACTATTCAGACCCTTGTCCCATAGCCACTCCTGCATTGTATTGGCTTTGTGCTTAGGGTCGTTGTCCTGTTGGAAGGTTAACCTTTTTTGTCACAGTCTGAGATCCTGAGCGCTCTGGAGCAGGGTTTCATCAAGGATCTCTCTGTACTGCTCTGGTCATCTTTGCCTTGATCCTGACTAGGGTTGCACATTTTGGGGAATATTCAGAGGTGGAAACTTTCCCTGGGAATTAACAGAAATATATGGGAATTGACGGAAATATATGCAAATTAATATTAACACCATTTAAGTGTAGCTGTTTTTTTTGCATTGGATATATTTACCATATCATATGGAGACAGAAACATAATCCTTTTACCTTATAAGTAGACATAATTGCAAATTATTAAATAAAATAAAACGATTTAGTTACGAATTGAACTTTAAGTGAGTTGACTCTAAACATGGGATGATTTTACTGAACAACAAAAGAAAGGGAATATTGAATGATCCCCAATGATCCATCGCATCTCCCAAAAATGTTTAACATACATCTGTAAAATGACAGTCTAGAAACTAAAGCTTTGGTTGTCTTCCTCTCAGGCTTTCATGTCTTCTCCCTAAACCTCCTCAATGTCCACCTCTTGAACATCAGACTCTGAGGCCTCATCTTCACTGTCACTTTCCAACCTTATTGAGGATGGCTCATTGTCAGGCTCAAAAAGCCTAAAATTTGCCCGGATGGCCACCAATTTTTCAACCCTTGTATTGGTCAGCCTGTTATGTGCTTTGGTGTGTGTGTTCCCAAACAAGGACCAGTTGCGCTCTGAGGCGGCTGATGTTGGTGGGATTTGGAGGATGATGGAGGCAACAGGGGAAAGAGCCTCAGATCCGCAAAGTCCCTTCCACCAGGTGGCTGATGAGATACACTACCGTTCAAAAGTTTGGGGTCACTTAGAAATGTCCTTGTTTTTGAAAGAAAAGCAAAAAAATGTGTCCATTATAATAACATCAAATTGATCAGAAATACAGTGTAGACATTTAATGTTGTAAATTACTATTGTAGCTGGAAATATATACAGCAACCATCACTCCTGTGTTCCAATGGCACGTTGTGTTAGCTAATCCAAGTTTATAATTTTAAAAGGCTAATTGCTCATTAGAAAACCCTTTTGCAATTCTTAGCACAGCTGAAAATTGTTGTTCTGATTAAAGAAGCAATAAAACTGGCCTAATTTAGACTAGTTGAGTATTTGGAGCATCAGCATTTGTTGGTTCGATTACAGGCTCAAAATGGCCAGAAACCAAGTACTTTCTGATGAAACTCGTCAGTCTATTCTTGTTCTGAGATATTTAGGCTATGCCATGCGATAAATTGCCAAGAAACTGAAGATCTCGTACAACGCTGTGTACTACTCCCTTCACAGAAGAGCGCAAACTGCTTCTAACCTGAATAGAAAGAGTGGGAGGCCCCGGTGCTGGCCTTCTAGGCAGAGTTCCTCTGTTAAGTGTCTGTGTTCTTTTGCCTATCTTAATCTTTTATTGGCCAGTCTGAGATATGGCTTTTTCTTTGCAACTTTGCCTAGAAGGCCAGCAACCCGGAGTTGCCTCTTCATTGTTGACGTTGAGACTGGTGTTTTGTGGGTACTATTTAATGAAGCTGCCAGTTGAGGACTTGTGAGGCGTCTGTTGATATTTATTTTTAGGTGGGGGGTAGGATTCATTTAAGAGGTAGGGTTTAACTCTCAGACCAAGAGAAACCAGATTCTCTGGTCTGACGAAACCAAGATTGAACTCTTTGGCCTGAATACCAAGAGTCACATCTGGAGGAAACCTGGCACCATCCCTACGGTGAAGCATGTTGGTGGCAGCATCATGCTGTGGGGATGTTTTTCGGCAGCCGGGACTGGGAGACTATTCAGGATCGAGGGAAAGATGAACGGAGCACAGAGATCCTTGACGAAACCTGTTCCAGAGCGCTCAGGACCTCCGGCTGAGGCGAAGGTTCACCTTCCAACAGAACAATGACCCTAAGCACACAGCCAAGACAACGCAGGAGTGGCTTCGGGACAAGTCTCTGAATATCCTTGAGTGGCCCAGCCAGAGCCCGGACTTGAAGCCGATCGAACATCTCTGGAGAGACCTGAAAAAAACTGTGCAGGGATGCTCCCCATCTAAACTGACAGAGCTTGAGAGGATCTGCAGAGAAGAAACTCCAAGTATAGGTGCGCCAAACTTGTAGCTTCATACCCAAGAAGACGCGAGGCTGTAATTGCTGCCAAAGGTGCTTCAATAAAGTACTGAGTAAAGGGTCTGAATACTTATATAAAACATTACATTTGTTTATACATTTGCAAAAATGTCTAAACCTGTTTTTGCTTTGTCATTATGGGGTATTGTGTGTAGATTGAGGGGAAAAAAACGATTTAATACATTTTGGAAAAAGTAGGTGGATACTTTCCAAATGCACTGTGTAGTGTACACATACTAACGAACACGTCAATATAGTTTAGTCAGGTTTGTATGATGTTGACTTGACTTCATAGCTGACTCATATTTACCCACATCATATTTATGTCAACCATGATGGGTTTAACAACAATGAAGTCATTCTGTAACTACAGTATAGGACTCAAATGTCGTCGGGATGGGTAAACACTCCATGTTGAAAGTGTGTTTATTATCTGTGTGTACGTACCTGAGGGAGTGTACGTCTGTGTAATCTGTATCACATCTCTGTACCAGGAGGAGGAGGGTCCAGAGGTGCTGTTGGTGAAGGACGAGGGCTGTGAGGAGGGTCTGGGGAACCCTGAGGGGACCATAGTCATGGAGGACAACAAGACTACACCTCCTGAACCCACAGAGGAACCAGCTGAGCAGCACAGGACCACACACAGTCTCACTGAGGTGAGCCCACTGTGAACTACTGTCTGAATGGTATTAGTTCGGACCGTATTCCACTAAGCCTCTCAGAGTAGGAGTGCTGAAGTAGGATCAGTTTTGTAATTTTAGATCACAAGACTATATAGACAGGTGCGGGACCTGATCCTCGATCACCACTTCTACTCTGAGACTCTTTGTGTATAAGGGCACAGGTCTTGATATATTGTCTGGTAGTGTGGAACCATGCCTTTGATTTATCAAACCATTAATTAAAGAAGGTCAAGTAATCAAATCAACTAACACGTTTGTATAGGACTCATAGCAATCCCTCATTGCCCAATCAGAAGATGCTCCATAGCAGGGTGCTCATATCAGATTTCTTGATCCAACATCCTCTCACTCTGTATCTCTTACAGTCAGTAGACATGGAGGATGGGAAGCCTGATCTGCTGCTGGTCAAAGAGGAGACAATAGAAGATGAACCAGAGAGCATTGATCTGCTGAGTGGACTAAAGATGAGGGAGCAAGGTAAGGGAGAAATACATATATCCTACATACAGTAATAGATCTTCAATGGAAACAGTGATGCACCTGGCTATTATTTTTCCTTAATTTTCTTAATTCATAAAATGCAATTTATGTTTACATACAAAATAAACAATGTATGAAAATGCTCAGGTAATTGACAAAGAAATCCATGTAGAATGTTCTCTGCCATGTTTGTGAAGTCTATTTTGTAACCTCTTCCTGTAGGTGGTTGGCTGGAGGCTAACAGAGGAGACTGGGCAGCCATCTTGGATTCCCAGACCCAGACCGGTGCAGCCAAAGGCCTAAGAGACAACATCACTGATCAGGCCAGGACCAGAGGCGATATAATGGAGGTCAGTGGATGGGACAGCATCCTCAACTCTCAGCGGGGGAACTACACTGTTAACCAGAAAAAGACAGTCGAACACAAAACAAAAAACAAACTTAGTCTCCATGACAACAGACTGGCTGAGACCAGGGCAAGGTGTAGATTTGGTCTGCAGGGTCAGGGAGGTGTCCGTATGCGGCTGGAGAGAACAGACACAGACTCGGCTAGCGATGCTCCATCCTGCTCCTATAGTTGTGATTCAGAGAGACTGATGGAGCCTCAGGTTAACCCCCTAACAGGTGCTGCCTTCAGCCTGCCTTCTATAGGTTCTATCAACTGGAACATGGACCCTGCGACAACACAGACACTTCCTGGCCTTCATCCTCCTCACACTCTCCTAATGTTAAACCAGACCTCAGACAATGCCAGTGACTCAACACTAAATGGCTACACAAGCCCATTGACAAATAACCATAGTAGAGACGGAATCTGTAAAGCTGGCAGCACCAAAGAAAAGCGCTTCCCATGTTCATTCTGTGGGAAAGCCTTCAGTTTTCCCAAACAGGTGGAGATCCACCAGAGGACTCACACAGGGGAGAAACCATTCAGCTGTACACAGTGTTATATGCGCTTCGCCCGGGCTGGCCACCTGAAGAGCCATCAGAGGGTCCACACAGGGGAGAAACCCTTCAGCTGCCCCCAGTGTGAGAAGAGGTTCTCCCACCAGCACCAGCTGAAGAGGCACCTGAAGGTCCACACGGGAGAGAGACCGTTTGCCTGTAGCCACTGCGAGAAGAGGTTCTCAGAGAGGAGCTACCTCAGGATACACCAGCAGAAAATGCACACAGCCCATGTATAGAGTATAGTGACATGTAATTTAGTACTAGTTAGTTTGTAGTTAATTCTGTTGGTTTAGGATGTAGTAGGGAACTGGATGAGGTAACATGAGGGAAGAATGAGTATGATAAGGTAGAGTAGATGATATGGTGATGGTTGGTGTGATGGTGTCTGTAAAAATGCTTCACTGATGTAAAGTGACCCTTGTCCTGTTTGATGCTGGTGTTTTATAATGAGAAAATGTTAGTGCCTTAATTCATTTTTACTTAAAATGAAGTAGAAGATGTGTGTAATGTTGAACCTTTTCCAAAGTATTCTAAAATGTATTTTATCAAAGCGATGGTTCCAGATGTATATAAAAGTGTTACCATAGTGAAGTTATTCTCCTTGTGATTGCCATTTTGTTTAAATGAAATACTAAATTGACTCTGCTGACTGACTTGGTTATTTTGTATAATTTTTTATATTGATTTTAGAATACACTGCAATGGCTCCATCCAAGGCTTGACATTTTATAATGTCATGTTTCTGTGTGTACAGGAAAGAGTTTTTAAATAAAGTTTTCTGCTTTTCAGTACAATCTTTGTTTGCAGTCAATGAAGACCTGCTGATCCGGTGTTACTGGCGACTGGTCCTATGAAGTGACTGGTCAGGATCATGGATCAGGAGCTGTCGCTCTTCCTTCCCAAGTCAGAACAAAGGTCCCAACCGTGAGGGACAGACTCCACCACAACCACTACATAGAACACAACCAGTGGACTGAACCACCTCAGTCCTGGTGGTCATCAGAGAGATGGATGGTCCAGTCAGGGATCCAGTCTGCAGCACAGACCCTTCCCAGTCTCAGTGCAGGGATGAAGCAGGGCCTGGGGCTGGTAGAGATAGACCCTCCTGTTCCCATGATACAAACACCACAGTATCCATGATGAACAGAGCAGGTCACCCTGGGCTTCAGCCTTCAGAGAGAGCTGTGGGAGACCCCCCTGGTGGGAGTCTAACAGCAAGTCTGTCTTCTCCTTCAGGGTTTCGTCTAATGCCTGGTGAATGGGTTTTTCCACCTGAGGGAGCTAGCTCCTGCTTCTACCTTCTCTGATGTCACTCGGTCACAACGTGGGAGGCCGAGCATTAGGACGGACGTCGACAAGCCGAAAACCTGCCCCACCTGTACAGCGCGTCACTAATGCGAACTATGTGAAGGCACACCAGACCGTTCACACCAAGGAGAGGCCCTTAAAGTTGCAAGCTGTGTTACAAGAGCTTCTCCTTCCGGAGTAACCTTACCAGACATAGGAGTGTCCACAATGGGGAGAAATCGTAGCACTCTGGCTTGAGATGTAAGCACTTCTGGGAACAATTCTTTACCGGAAATATTATAGTTATCATGTGAAGGGTCTTGGGTAAGAGGGGAATTAACCACATACACCTCATTAACCCTTTGTTAACATATACTTTGAAACAGGCTTGTGTAAATACCTGTTTTTAAGCAACAGTAAGCCTAGACTAGAACAAGCACTTAAATATTTACCTACTGAGTAGATGGAATAAAGTAATTTTATTATTGTATTTTATCACACTGTTCGTTCTTAACAAGTCTGCTCTGAACTTGAAAGATAGTGATCATGAATAGGAGATTTGATATGTAACGTAATAAGCAGTACCGTATTTCAAAGAACAAAGCGCATACGTTTTTCAGTTAACAGACTTTGAGCTATGACGCCAACCAATAAGATATTTTCTCTTCAGTGTAAACGGAAGTAAACAGTTTCCCAAAACAATTATCACGATAGCGTTGTTAGTATTGTTATTTAGACGTTTATTAACACATTTCAACTCAAAATATGCTTAACTGCACCGCATTACATACTTACCTCAGGTAGTGTTTACTTCGCGTTGGAGACAGGACTTGGTTGGGTAAGGTAGGTAAGGCTAGCTAACAATGGCTAACTGTATGGTTTTTCATACTCAAATAGCCTCCGTCTTGGAGGTGCTAGCGAATGCCGCTGTGGCTGACATCTGTAAACTCGTAGACGACGACTATGCAGTGTTTCGTTTGGAAATTACTCAAAGCCAGAAAGAAAACAGGGCATTGCGGAGGAAACTACAGCTGCTGGAACTGAAGGTAGCACGGGAGCGCGCAGAGAGGACCAGTCGTCCTAGAAGTGTCAAGATCCTCGACCGATACAGAGGAATGGCAAGAGGTACATTTTGCAGCAGGCCGAGGTTGCGCTGCTTGTCGCCCCATTCCCCTCTGCACATGTGTGACCTTAGATGTGTTAAACACATACTGTAGAATAGATGGTTAATTTCTTAGGGATAGACCCCTTTTTTTTTACATTTTCGCCTAAATGACATACCCAAATCTAACTGCCTGTAACTCAGGCCCTGAAACAAGGATATGTATATTCTTGGTACCATTTGAAAGGAAACACTTTGAAGTTTGTGGAAATGTGAATTCAATGTAGGAGAATATAACACAATAGATCTGGTAAAAGAAAAAACAATTGTTTTTTTTTCTACCACCATCTTTGAAATGCAACAGAAAGGTCCCTGTTCCAGCCATTACTCTGGTTGTAATTCCGATGGTGTCCACAAGAAGACAGCAGTGTATGTGCGGATAATTTGAAGTATGAGCGAACTACATGACATTTAGTATGAAGTCACCCAGGTACATTTGGTCAAATCGTGAAGGAGACATTTGCATTCATATTACATTTTTCTGCAAGAATATCGTAAAATCTGTATACTTGGACTTTGATTTAGCTTTTCCAGTATTAGTAGCCATATTAAAAGTTCAACATTTGCTAAACAACCAGTTTTCATAACTCTGAATATTCGTATAATTTTTGTCCAAAAGGAAAAGGCATGCTATCGTACAAGGTTAGTAGCTACATTTTACGACAGATAAAAGGTTTGCTCTCGTAAAGCCCAGCTCATTGGCTATCTAGCTAGCTTTGTTTGACCCTGATTGGTCAAATTTGACAACGTTAGAGTTGTTCAAGTGAAGACCATGAAGGCGTCGCTCTCTGACCAAATATGGTGTCCTATAGGATATACAACACCCCAAATGATATAGTGAAGTCTTGTTACGTTCTAGGATCTCTGAGGAATACATACGGACTCGGATTTGACTGGTTGAAACAACTTTTAGGGTTAGATTTTCACAGATTCCTTTCTTTGCAAATTGAACAAGTGGAAATACAAAATCCATCGTGCATGCTATATGGACCTTTTTAGGATATGAAAAAGGATTTTATCTAACAAAACGACACTTCATGTTATCTCTGGGACCCTTTGGATAATAAATCAGAGCAAGATTTCAGACTGTAAGTACACATTTCACCTTCAGAGGTGAATTTATCAAACCTATCGTGGTGAAAAAAGTGTTATGTTTAGGAGCTTTCCTCAAACAATAGCATGGCATTTTTTTGCAGTAATAGCTACTGTAAATTGGACAGTGCAGTTATATTAACAAGAATTGAAGCTTTCAGCCGATATAAGACACTTATATGGTGACACAAGGCGCTGCATGATTTACAACTGTCCAGTTGATGGGACTTAACCAGAATTGGGTGTTGGTCAGTTTTTTTATAGTATGCAATAACTCCCCTGATTACTTGGTTGTCTTGCGCAAAGACACTCATATTATAACCAGATTCTTGTTTTCTGCACTTCATATTATTTACCCAATGAAAACAATGTGATGCATGGAACATAATACATCAATCAATAAATAGTATATCAAGAAGTTATGAGAAGTGTTACCTTACATCCTTGCCAACTCTAGACATTATCACTTGTTTACAATATACCATTGAGCATTGACAGTACCTAACCTAACCACCTCTTTTCCCCCAATCACTCTCTCAGGTGAAGGACATCTTACTGGAGGCCACAGGAGGGTTGTGAAGCCAGCTGAACACAATACATGGAGAGATGACCAACCAATCTCTGTTGATGAGGGGAGTGGAACCTCAACCCAGCACTTTATCATGATAGAGGTTAGTGTAATAGTATTACATCAAAATTACAGTTACTTTGTTAATCAAATGTGGCCCACTTATTTCAGAAAGGCTGCCCTCAGCTATTCACTTGCTTACATGTATCTGCCATAGGGGAGCTTGTGAGACTTCTCTGACGCAGTGTTTTCGCGGCAGTCATTTATCTATGGTGTTCTCTTTACCTACTTGGCTTGTTGTTGTGTGTTCTATGCGAGAGAGATATTCCTCTCAAGGCGCATTCAAGTTATGAGTGCCATAGGGAGGGAAACATGAATTCTGCTAAGCAGTCAATGCATAACAATTCTTGCAATCACCGGGAAAACAGCAGTTTTAATGTTAAATGGCCTTTGTTAAAAATAGGGGATCCCAGTTTTCCATTCCAACTTTATTTATTTCTCAACTCCTTAGCGAACTGCACCATTTTAAACCCATAGTTTTTAACAGTGGCATGGTTAAGCACATTACCACTCCAATTCCCTGTGAGTGTATCGGGGAGAGTGGGGCTAAATGTAACACGGGTCAATTGTATGGTAACTTGGGGTAAAACACAACTCTTCCTCTAAATATTTTTGGGGAGTGACTTAAAAAAATAGTGATGAGACAGATAACATTTTTAGTTGAGCAAGAGTAGTGGCAACCAGGGAAAGTGTTGGGGGTGAAATGGTGACATGAAATGGTTTCTGGGGGGGGGTTACTCCAAGTTACAATAACAGGTAGACCTACATTATATTCGCTGTGTTTATTCAATTTTTTGGGGATTTAAAATTCAGCAATAGGATGCTAACTATTTAAAAGATAATATTTGGGATCTAGCTAATGATTAGCCCAATAGGGTAAATGCAGATAGGCAACCCCATGCTTCAGCCTATTTGTTTATAGTCACTATGCTCCATCAGTTGGGCTACAGGTGATAATGCTTATTACTAATAGCACATTTGATACTATGGACAATGCATAGGCTATATTTATGGTCCAATATGTTAAAATAAAAAAAATTGTCAACCGGGAGTCGTCCTGTTATTTCGACCAATCAATTGGTTGAAATGTTGAAACTTATTTTTCCATATATAGACAGACATGTGTTTGAATAAAATGAACTACGTGTGCACTGAGCTTGTCTAATGCTTTAAGCACACTGTTTGATTAAATAATTAAGACACAAAAATGACTTAAGAAAGAGCCTGATGATCACACTGTGCTAAAGGAAATGACAGCGAGTGCCTGTGTGGCTGGCTCACGTAGTCTCGCTTTCCTCCCTACTGCAGTGAAAAGGTACCACAGCACAGCATGTGTTTATTGCGCTGTCCGTGCTGATGCTGCGAACTCATTTCAGGCATTTTGTTTCTTACTGAAAAGTTATTTTACCGAAATCCCTAATTTGTTTAGGAAAAACATTCCCTCAACGCTTGCTTTCTTTACGTGAAACATGTAAGCATCGCATGCGACCAATATGGCCTGACCTATAGCCTATCATAATGACGTAATTCAATTGGTTATAACAAACTACAAACACAGTAACACGTGACAGCAAAACGGATGCGGAGGACGTGAAAAATAAACTTGAAATGGGTGAATGTTTACTGGTTGCTCAGGAGGTAAACGGGAAGTCAGATCTGTGGAAGACATTTGACCTAGTGGTGGAAACGACTGGGGATCAAGAATAATGAGGGTCTAGGAGCAAGCGTTGCATAAATATTATGTGTGCCAAACAGTTGCTGTTAGATTACAATATCATTATTTTTTTCTGACAATTTGGATCAATGTAAACATCACAAAATAATAACACTAATGATTTAAAAAGCCTTTATTACAGCATAGCAAAGATTACAAACAGCCGAATCTGTGAAATTGCTTTATGCAACATTTTGCTGTTGCACGAGGCTTGGTGCCAAAGGTATCAGTAGGCTATTAAACAAACACTCAAACAGGCAACAGAAGCACAATCTGTCTTCTTTCTGTAGATATACAGTGAGGGAAAAAAGTATTTGATCCCCTGCTGATTTTGTACGTTTGCCCACAGACAAAGAAAGGATCAGTCAATAATTTTAATGGTAGGTTTATTTAAACAGTGAGAGACAGAATAACAACAAAAATATCCAGAAAAACACATGTCAAAAATGTTATAAATTGATTTGCATTTTAATGATGTTTGACCCAAGTTAATCAATGTAAAGGATTAAATGTCAGGAATTGTGAAAAACTGAGTTTAAATGTATTTGGCTAAGGTGCATGTAAACTTCTGACTCCAACTGTAATATAACCACATACAACTTCTGTATCACGTCTTAGAGTAATGGACAGTGTCGTCCCCGTGGCCTCCACAATGGATTAGTCCACTGAAACAGGTGCGAATCAGACAGGTGTCTTGTGCACCATGAAATTAAAAACATTTAGACTGCTCGACTAAAGAAATCTCGGTCGACCAACAGCCTATGTGGCAAATTTCTGGAGGTATAAATTATATTTTAGATGGTGTCAGCATAATTTTACTTTCATTCATTTTGGATTAGAATTCAACCTTTTCCCCCCACTGCTACGACATTGTTATCCAATTCTACTCATGTACCTTTAATAAACTCCTCTCTTCTTGTCAGTCTGAAGATGCAGAAGTTGCAGGTCCTGGAGGATCGTCTCTGGTCAAGCAGGAGAGGACTGAGGGAGAGGATCCACGACACAGCAGAGACATCCAGGCTGGAGCAGCGGCACCCCCTGAATCCATGGAGGACCTCACCGCCTTACCCCAGCCCAGGACCCGACACAGCATTGCGGAGGTCAGTGGAAAGCCGAACGGCGTCTTCAAGACAGAGACGAACACAGAGAATTTAATTGTAACACAAAGGCTCTTACACACAGGATCTGACCTCAAGTCAGACCCAGGGAGACTGGGCTGTCCTCCAGCTCCTGCCTCAGTGTATTTACTTTATGGTGACTCGAGGACAGTTAATTCCCATCTGGACTCAGGTGACGCGTTTGAGACTGGCAATGATCCATCTTGTTCTTACGCTACAGAAATGGGCCCTGGCAACATGCCCTTGGGTTTAGAGACACAGACTGATCTGTCTAGAGGGGACTGGAACCTGTACAGTAGTAGTGTATACTCTGAAGGGTGCCTAGATAAGGGGAGGTTATAGTGGTAGATGAGGTGACTGTGAAAGTAGAGGGTGACGCTCCTCCCACATGGAATGCAGATACTCACAGGGCTGAGATTTCTTAGACTACAGGAAAAGCTTAGAGACAAATCGAAATGTCGCGACCCACTCCAAATTTACACACACTCAGGGATCGCGACCCAGTGTTCACGTCAATTGGGCCTTCCCATTCACATAGCTGCTTCCTTTTCGATCAGGTATTGAACTCAAACGAAAGGGCTAGAGCCCAGGTTCAGGAAGGGGGAGCAACATCAGGCGGTAGTAAAAAGAAGCAGTTCCTTTGCATGTTCTGTAACAAAGGCTTCAGCTGCCCCCAGAAGGTGGAGATCCACCAGAGGGTCCACACAGGGGTGAAACCCTTCAGCTGTACCCAGTGTCACATGCGCTTCGCAGAGTCTGGCACACTGAAGAGGCACCAGAGGGTCCACACAGGGGAGAATCCTACAGCTGCCCCCGGTGTGAGAAGTTCTCCCATCAGCTGAAGATGCACCTATAGGTCCACATGGGAGAGAGGCCGTTTGCCTGTGCGCACTGCGGGAAGAGATTCTCAGAGGGGAGCTACCTCAGGATACACCAACAGAAAAAACATTCCACTCTATAACATAGAAAGTAACCATTTGATTCCATTGCTTCTGATGTTTAGATCAAATCCTGGATTAAAGACAAATATTCATTTTCATTGTTCTCAACAAAAAAGATCCACAAATTCATTTGGATTAACGATAGTAACAGATTTGAATATATCTGCGTTGAATTTTTTTATCCAGACATTGTGTGATATATAAGCCTAAAAAGTCTGTTACATATTGTGTAGGCTATATGATGTTCACAAATGCCTATTTCATTACTTCCATTTAACTACTTTAATGTTTTCCAATACACTTTTAATGAGTATATTAAGGCAGTTTATCAAGTCCATGCAGATTTTTAGTTTAAACATGACCTGTATGTGTTGATTTCATATAGTGTAATTTAAAACTTGTTCATGTTTTAATAAACACAAAATGAGACTTCTGAGCAGTTCCCCCATGGTTATATCTGCAGGGCAGGTTTAAGGGTCATGAAATGTTGTGTGGTTGATGGCGGGTGGTTTGAATAAAGAGAAAACGCTAGCTTTAAAAAATCCATCATGTTTAATTATTGTGTAATTTATATCTATAGGGTACATTTAGCCTAAAATAATTAAATTAAAACCTATCTGGCTTTAGTGTATAAGCCAAAGTTTTAGCCTACACGCAAAAACGGGCAGAAAAAAAATTAAAGCTGCAACAACTTTTTGAGCGACCCAACCAAATTCACATAGAAATGTGTTATCTAGCTGTCATTCTCATTTAAATCAAGTTTAAGAAGCGGTAGATATGTTCTATTTGCGCTATTTCTATGCTTCCCATTAAGTAGCGTTTTTGCGTCTTTTTACGTTCTTTTTTTTACACCAGCTTCAAAAAGCTGTAAATACAACATTTCTGGTTATGGAAAATATATTTCTCAGCGGTTTAGATGCGACAATGAATATCTTCACTATAATTGCTTGTTTTGTCACAAACTAAAATTAGGCGAACTACTACTATAGCAACCAGGAAATGGCAGAGCGATTTCTGCATAGTCCATCTTTTAACGTTAACCCACGGAGGCTAAAAGCTGCGAAATGAATTGTTGAAAATTAAGAGAAGGGAGGGCATGAAAAGTAATGTTTGGGAAGGATTTGGTGAAGTGGTAAAAGAGGATGATAGCAGTGCCGGCTATGTTATGCGTGATGATTGTGAGGCGCTATACAAATTTGACAGTTACAAGACTGGGACTTCAAATAGGCCTATGGCAGGTCAAGGGAACTATAGCCTACTGTTCAGATGGGTTCAATGGAAACTGAAATCTGGACACTGACTGTAGTTCCTTAACCTCTCACATAGCCTCAATATTAACTCCTGCAGAATTACAGTGCCTTTGGAAAATATTCAGACCCTTTGACTTTTTCAACATTTGGTTACGTTGCAGCCTTATTCTAAAATTGATTAAATAGTTTCCCCCAATTTACACACAATACCATATAAATGACAAAGGAAAAACAGGTTTTTAGAAATGTTTGCAAATTTATTATAAATAAAAATATCACATTTATATAAGTATTCAGACCCTTTACTCAGTACTTTGTTGAAGCACCTTTGGCAGCGATTTCAGCATCAAGTCTTCTTGGGTATGACGCTACAAGCTTGGCACACCTGTATTTGGGGAGTTTCTCCCATTCTTCTCTGCAGATCCTCTCAAGCTCTGTCAGGTTGGAAGGGGAGCATCGCTGCACAGCTATTTTCAGGTCTCTCCAGAGATGTTCGATCGGGTTCAAGTCCGGGCTCTGACTGGGCCAATCAAGGACATTCAGAGACTTGTCCCGAAGCCACTCCTGCGTTGTGTTGTCTTGGCTGTGTTCTTAAGGTCGTTGTCCTGTTGGAAGGTGCAACTTCAGCCGAGTCTGAGGTCCTGAGTGGTCTGGAGCAGGTTTTCATCAAGGATCTCTCTGTACTGTGAGTGGACCAAGTCATTTGGTGTCACTCTAAAGTGGAAAGGTGGAATAAACAAGTCCAGAGTAGGTTTTCTTGATTCAACACAGTTTTCTATTGAGGGATTTCTGACAATACAAACACTCCAACACAGTCAATGAGAATCTCCAAAGGAACAACATACATCTTCTTTAGATGACACAGGATCACATTACGATTATCTTCAAACTATAACAACAATCACATATTCATCACCGTCTTAATGGCTCTTCATGGATAGCACCTCGCTCCGTAGCCATTCTCCAAAGATAGTTTATCTTCCTCCTTTCTTGCTGGTTCCATCCTCTCTCTTGTAGGGGAAAGAGAATATCTCATTAGTACCGTCAGCTGTGCTTAATTGACTCTGGTTACCTTGTCTCACATGCCTTGTTGGGCTACTATCCGTGAGCCCAGCCTGCCCTCTGGTGGTCCTTCCACAGTACTTTGCTCCGTTCATCTTTGCCTCAATACTGACTAATCTCCCAGTCCCTGCCGCTGAAAAACATCCCCACCGCATGATGTTGCAACCACCATGCTTCACCGTAGGGATGGTGCCAGGTTTCCTCCAGACTTGGCATTCAGGCCAAAGAGTTCAATCTTGGTTTCATCAGACCAGAGAATCTTGTTTCTCATGGTCAGAGTCCTTTAGGTGTCTTTTGGCAAACTCCATGCAAGCTGTCGTGCATTTTACTGATGAGTGGCTTCCGTCTGGCCACTATACAACAAAGGCCTGATTGGTGGAGTGCTGCAGAGATGGTTGTCCTTGTGGAAGTTTCTCTCCACAGAGGAACTCTAGAGCTCAGAGTGACTATCGGGTTCTTGGTCACCCCCCTGACCAAGGCTTTTCTCCCCCGATTGCTTAGTTTGGAACTAAACTAAGCAATCTGGCCAAACTTCTTCCATTTAAGAATGATGGGCACTGTGTTCTTGGGGACCTTCAATGCCGCAGAAATGTTTTGGTACCCTTCCCCAGATCTGTGCCTCGACACAATGTTTCTGAGCATCCTGTTTCTGAGCATCTACGGACAATTTCTTCGACCTCATGGCTTGGTTTTTGCTCTGACATGCACTAACAACTGTGGGACCTTTATATAGACAGTTGTGTGCCTTTCCAAATCATGTCCAATCAGTTGAATTTACCACAGGTAGACTCCAATCAAGTTATAGAAACATCTCAAGGATGATCAATGAAAACAGGGTGCACCTGAGCTCATTTTCGAGTCTCATAGCAAAGGGTCTGAATACTTACAGTACCAGTCAAAAGTTTGGACACACCTACTCATTCAATAATTATTCTTTATTTTTACTCTTTTCTACATTGTAGAATGATAGTGAAGACATCAACATTATGAAATAACCCAAAAAGTGTTTAACAAATCAAAATATATTCTATGTTTTAGATTCTTCAAAGTAGCCACCCTTTGCCTTTGACAACTTTGCACACTCTTGGCATTCTCTCAACCAGCTTCATGAGGAATGCTTTTCCAACAGTCTTGAAGGAGTTCCCACATATGCTGAGCTCTTGTTGGCTGCTTTTCCTTCACTCTGCGGTCCAACTCATCCCAAACCATCTCAATTGGGTTGAGGTTGGGTGATTGTGGAGGCCAGGTCATCTGATGCAGCACTCCATCACTCTCCTTCTTGGTCAAAGAGCCCTTACACAGCCTGGAGGTGTTTTGGGTCATTGTCTTGTTGAAAAACAAATTATAGTCCCACAAAGCGCAAACCAGATGGGATGGCGTATCGCTGCAGAATGCTATGGTAGCCATGCTGGTTAAGTGTGCCTTGAATTCCAAATTCATCACTGACCGTGTCACCAGCAAAGCACTATCACACCTCCTCCTCCATGCTTCACGGTGGGAACCACACGTGCAGAGATCATCCGTTTAACCTACTCTGCGTCTCACAAAGACACAGCAATTGGAACCAAAAATCAAAAAATGTGGACTCATCATACCAAAGGACAAATTTCCACCGGTCTAATCTCCATTGCTCATGTTTCTTGGCCCAAGCAATTCTATTTTTCTTATTGGTGTCCTTTAATCGTGGTTTCTTTACAGCAATTCGACCATGAAGGCCTGATTCACGCAGTCTCCTCTGAACAGTTGATGTTGTGATGTGTCTGTTACTTGAACTCTGTGAAGCATTTATTTGGGCTGTAATCTGAGGTGCAGTTAAATTCATTAGAGTTATTATTCTCTGCAGCAGAGGTAACTCTGGGTCTTCCTTTCCTGTGACGGTCCTCATGAGAGCCAGTTTCATCATAGCGCTTGATGTTTTTTGTGACTGTACTTCAAATCAAAGTTTATTTGTCACGTGCACCGAATACAACAGGTGTAGACCTTACAGGGAAATGCTTACTTACAGGCCCTAACCAACAGTGCAATTTTTAAGTAAAAAATAGGTATTAGGTGAACAATAGATAAGGAAATAAAAAACAACAGTAAAAAGACAGTGAATAATAACAGTAACGAGGCTATATACAGTAGCAAGGCTATAACAGTAGAGAGGCTATATACAGGCACCGGTTAGTCGGGCTAATTCAGGTAGTATGTACATGTAGGTATGGTTAAAGTGACTATGCATATATGATAAATAGAGAGTAGCAGCAGCATAAAAGAGGGGGTTGGGGGGTGGCGGGACACAATACAAATAGTCTAGGTAGCCATTTGACCTATTTAGGAGTCTTATGGCTTGGGGGTAAAAGCTGTTGAGAAGCCTTTTGGTCCTAGACTTGGCGCTCCGGATACCGCTTGCTATGCGGTAGTAGAGAGAACAGTCTATGACTGGGGTAGGTGGGGTCTTTGAAAATTTTTACGGCCTTCCTCTGACACCGCATGGCGTAGAGGTCCTGCATGGCAGGCAGCTTAGCCTCAGTTGATGTACTGGGCCATACGCACTACCCTCTGTAGTGCCTTGCGGTCGGAGGCTGAACAGTTGCCGTACCAGGCAGTGATGCAACCAGTCAGGATGCTCTCGATGTTGCAGCTGTAAAACATTTTGAGGATCTGAGGACCCAGTTTCCTTTAGGGGGAATAGGCTTTGTCGTGCCCTCTTTACGACTGTCTTGGTGTGTTTGGACCATTCTAGTTTGTTGGTGATGTGGACACCAAGGAACGTGAAGCTCTCAACCTGCTCCACTACAGCCCTGTCGATGAGAATGGGGGCGTGCTTTGTCCTCCTTTTCCTGTCGTCCACAATCATCTCAGTCTTGGTTACGTTGAGGGATAGGTTGTTATTCTGGCACCACCCGGCCAGGTCTCTGACCTCCTCCCTATAGGCTGGCTCGTCGTTGTAAGGTGATCAGACCTACCACTGTTGTGTCGTCTGCAAACTTAATGATGGTGTTGGAGTCGTACCTGGCCATGCAGTCATGGGTGAACAGGGAGTACAGGAGGGGACTGAGCACGCGCCCCTGAGGGGCTCCAGTGTTGAGGATCAGCATGGCAAATGTGTTGCTACCTACCCTCACCATCTGGGGAGCGGCCCGTCAGGAAGTCCAGGATCCAGTTGCAGAGGGAGGTGTTTAGTCCCAGGATCCTTAGCTTAGTGATGAGCTTTGAGGGTATTATGGTGTTGAACGCTGAGCTGTAGTCAATGCATAGCATGCTCACGTAGGTGTTCCTACATGGGGGGGGGGGCTCATTCTGATTGGCTGGGACTGGCTACCAAGTGGGTGGGCCTATGCCTTCCAAGGCCCATCCATGGCTGCGCCCCTGCCGTCATGTGAAATGCATAGATTAGGGCCCAATTTATTTCAATTGACTGATTTCCTTATATGAACTGTAACTCAGTAAAATCTTTGAAATTGTTGCATTTTGCATTTATATTATTGATCAGTATAGTTACAGATAAGTTGACTAACAAATAGCATACCAAAATGTGGGAAGGTATAAGCAGAATCAGGCAAAAAACAAAAACACCCCCTGTCAATTTTTTGTTGTTTCCGTCTCTGACTGTAGCCTATAGCGCATTTTCTACATTTACGTGTTATGGCTGGGTGCGGGGCCTCTGATTTTCACTTTATTACATATGGTCAGGAGGATGGGGTGGGTTATTAGCAATTGCTTGCTGGTGCGAGTGAACAAACCCATACACCAATGTCTGTGTAATTTGTACCACCTCTCTCTTCCAGGAGGAGGGTCTGAAGGGGCTACTGGGGAAGGAGGAGGGGTGTGAGGAGGGTCTGGGAAACCCTGAGTGGACCATGGTCATGGAGGACAACCAAATTACACCTCCTTCTAAACCCACAGAGGAACCAGCTGAGCAACACAGGACCACACGCAGTCTCACTGAGGTGAGCCCACTGTGAACTACTGTCTGAATGGTATTAGGTCAGGGCCTGTATCCACAAAGCCTCTCAGAGTAGGAGTGCTGATCTAGGATCAGTTTATTCTTTTAGATCATAATGAATAAGATTATATGGAAAGATCCTCGATTAGCACTTCTACTCTAAGATTCTTTGTAGATATGGGCCCAGGTCTTGATTGATTTTGTCTTAAGTGTGGGACCATGCCTTTGAATGATCAAACCATTAAAGAGTGTGAAGTAATCCAATCAACTAACATGTTTGCATAGTATACAATTTGCATGCATTGCCCAATCAGAAGATGCTCCATAGCAGGGTGCTCATATCATATTTCTTGATCCAACATCCTCTCACTCTATCTCTTACAGTCAGTAGACATGGAGGATGGGAAGCCTGATCTGCTGCTGGTCAAAGAGGAGACAATAGAAGGTGGATCAGAGAGCATTAATCTGCTGAGTAGACTAAAGATGGGGGAGCAAGGTAAGGGAGAAATACATATAGCCTACAGTCGTGGCCAAAAGTTTTGAGAATGACACAAAAATTAATTTTCACCAAGTCTGCTGCCTCAGTTTGTATGATGGCAATTTGCATAAACTCCAGAATGTTATGAAGAGTGATCAGATGATTTGCAATTAATTGCAAAGTCCCTCTTTGCCATGCAAATGAATTGAATCCCAAAAAAACATTTCCACTGCATTTCAGCCCTGCCGCAAAAGGACCAGCTGACATCATGTCAGTGATTCTCTCGTTAACACAGGTGTGAGTGTTGACGAGGACAAAGCTGGAGATCACTCTGTCATGCTGATTGAGTTTGAATGACAGACTGGAAGCTTCAAAAGGAGGGTGGTGCTTGGAATCATTGTTCTTCCTTCCTCAACCATGGTTACCTGCAAGGAAACACGTGCCGCCATCATTGCTTTGCACAAAAAGGGCTTCACAGGCAAGGATATTGCTGCCAGTAAGATTGCACCTGAACCAACCATTTATCGTATCATCAAGAACTTCAAGGAGAGCGGTTCAATTGTTGTGAAGAAGGCTTCAGGGCACCCAAGAAAGTCCAGCAAGCGCCAGGACCGTCTCCTATTGTTGATTCAGCTGCGGGATCGGGGCACCACCAGTACAGAGCTTGCTCAGGAATGGCAGCAGGCAGGTGTGAGTGCATCTGCATGCACAGTGAGGTGAAGACTTTTGGAGGATGGCCTGGTGTGAAGAAGGGCAGCAAAGAAGCCACTTCTCTCCAGAAAAAACATCAGGGACAAACTGATATTCTACAAAAGGTACAGGGATTGGACTGTTGAGGACTGGGGTAAAGTCATTTTCTCTGATGAATCCCCTTTCCGATCGTTTGGGGCATCTGGAAAAAAGCTTGTCCGGAGAAGACAGGGTGAGCGCTACCATCAGTCCTGTGTCATGCCAACAGTAAAGCATCCTGAGACCATTCATGTGTGGGGTTGCTTCTCAGCCAAGGGAGTGGGCTCACTCACAATTTTGCCTAAGAACACAGCCATGAATAAAGAATGGTACCAACACATCCTCCGAGAGCAACTTCTCCCAACCATCCAGGAACAGTTTGGTGACGAACAATGCCTTTTCCAGCATGATGGAGCGCCTTGCCATAAGGCAAAAGTGATAACTAAGTGGCTCGGGGAACAAAGCATCATTATTTTGGGTCCATGGCCAGGAAACTCCCCAGACCTTAATCCCATTGAGAACTTGTGGTCAATCCTCAAGAGGCAGGTGGACAAACAAAAACCCACAAATTCTGACAAACTCCAGGCGTTGATTATGCAAGAATGGGCTGCCATCAGTCAGGATGTGGCCCAGAAGTTAATTGACAGCATGCCAGGGCGGATTGCAGAGGTCTTGAAAAAGAAGGGTCAACACTGCAAATATTGACTCTTTGCATCAACTTCATGTAATTGTCAATAAAAGCCTTTGACACTTATGAAATGCTTGTAATTATACTTCAGTATTCCTTAGTAACATCTGACAAAAATATCTAAAAACACTGAAGCAGCAAACTTTGTGGAAATTAATATTTTTGTGTCATTCTCAATCCTTTTGGCCACGACTGTACATATAGTAATATACAATATCTTCAATGGGAATAGATGAACTGCTTGGCTATTTTTGAAATCAATACAACTTGTATTTACATACAAAAACACACATTATAGTCTATGAACTGGACCAGGTAATGGACAAACAAAACCCTCCATATGTAGTTTTCTGCCGTGTTTTTAAAGTCTAACCTCTTCCTGCAGGTGGTTGGCTGGAGGCTAACAGAGGAGACTGGACGACTATCTTGGATTCCCAGACCCAGACGGGTGCAGCTATGGGCCCAGGGGATAACATCACCGAGCAGGGCTTGACCAGAGGCGACATAGTGGAGGTCAGTGGATGGGACAGCGTCCTCAATTCTGGGCCGGGGAACAACACTGTTAACCACAACCAGAAACACAAAACAACATATCCATGACAACAGACTGGCTGAGACTAGAGCGAGGCGTATATTAGGTCTGCGAGGATGGGGAGGTGTCTGTATTCAGCGGGAGAGAACAGACACAGACTCGGCTAGCGATGCTCCGTCCTGCTCCTATAGTTGTGATTCAGAGAGACTGATGGGGCCTCAGGTTAACCCCCTAACAGGTGCTGCCTTCAGCCTGCCTTCTATAGGATCTATCAACTGGAACATGGACCCCTGCAACAACACAGAGAGGAGCTACCTCAGGATAACCCAGCAGAAAATGATTAGTGTATGGTGATATGTAGTAATAATAATACATGTATTTCTTTATTTTATATAGTGCTTTTCATACAGAATGTCAGTCTCTTTTAAAAAACAAACTAAAACAAATTCAGGGAGCTGGCAGTTCATGGGAGAGGGTCTTCCACAGCTAGATGATGATGCAGTTCAGTAAAGGAGTAGCTTGATTGGAGGTGGCATCGATGGTACAGCCAGGGAGGGAGACACATCAGTCAGACAGGCCCGGAGTTTTCATCATGCACCTCTGTCTCTACAGTTCACAGCTCCTCCTCCTCTGTAGGTAGGCTGGAACATCCACCACTGAATGTGTAGCCTCCATCTGGGTGATGTATCGGCAGCAATAAGTGCCTGAGAGACCACCACACCTGGGCAGTAATCAGCAACAGTCGAGCCTGTGTCATCCCCTCACACCACAGTCCACATCGTTCCATGTAGTACTAGTTAGTTAGTAGTTAATTCTGTTGGTTGTGGATGTATAAGGAACTGGATGAGGTGAACTGAGGAAAGATTGAGTATGATGAGGCAGAGTAGATGATATGGTGATGGTTGGTGTGATGGTGTCTGTAAAAATGCTTCACTGATGAAGAGTGACAAAAGTTGACCCTTTAGTTTGATACTGATGTTTTATAGTGAGTTAAGGATAGTGCGTTAATTTATGTTTACTTGACATAAAATAGTGAAGCTGTGTGTGTAATGTAATGTTGAACCTTTTCCGAAGTCCTCAAAATTTCATTTTATCAAACCAAGGGTGCCATATTTACAGAAAAATGTATATTACCATAGTGAGAAAAGTTATTCTACTTGTCACATGCATGGTTTTGTGCAATAAAAGTACTGCACTTCACGTTATGACCATTTAGTTGAAATAAAATAGAAACTTGACTGTGCTGACTGACAATCTTTTTTAAAATAATTGCAGGGACTGAGTTTACTTTCTCAGTCGAACCAAAACATTATACTTAATTCTTGAATCAACACAAATGGAAATGTTTTATAATAAACTCCAATCGCTACATATTGTTAGGTACTTTAATTACTGTTAGAGATGGGCTTGAGTGTGGTTTTATAATATCATGTCATGTTTGTGTGTACAACAAAGACTTTCTTATATAAACTTTCATGCTTTTCTGTTCAATTTGTCTTTACAGTCTGCAATTCATGAGGACCTGCTGATATCCAATGTTGCTGGCGGGATAGAGTGGACCTCTGAAGGGGCTGGTGTCAAACCCTGGACCCGGATCTGGACCCTGGATCAGGAGCCTTCGCTCTTCCATCCCAAGTCGGAAACAGGACCGAACCACGAGGGACAGAGACTCCACCACCACCACACAGAACACAACCAGTGGACAGGTGAACTGAACAACCTCAATCCTGGTGGTCATCAGAGAGACAGAAGTTCCAGTCTGCAGCCCAGGCCCTTCTCTTCACAGTCTCAGTGCAGGGATGGAGTAGGACCTGAGGCTGATAGAGATAGACCCTCCTGTTCCTATGATACAAACACCACAGTATCCATGATGAACAGAGCAGGTCACCCTGGGCTTCAGCCTTCACAGAGAGTAGTGGGAGACACCCCTGGTGGTAGTCTAACAGGAAGTCTGTCTTATCCTTCAGGGTCTCGTCTAATGCCTGGTGACTGGGTCCATAGAAGGCCTGGGTCAAGCCTTCCTCAGGTACCTCATGGTTACCCCACCATTACAGACCGAGTCAGGATGGGCGTTCACCACAAGATGTACTTAACCTATAACACAGAGCACCATCCCAACAACACCCAAACAATGGCTAGAGGTCAAGGAGGGAGCTCAAAGACTAACCACCTGAGGTTGGTGACTCCTGCTTCTTCCTCCTCTGGTGTCATTGGGTCACAACGTGGGAGGCAGAGCATTAAGACAGACGCCGACAAGCCGTATGCCTGCCCCACGTGTGGGAAGTGCTTCGCTGAGGCGAACTATGTGAAGGAGCACCAGACCGTTCACACCAAGGAGAGGCCCTTCAAGTGTAAACTATGTTACAAGAGCTTCTCCTTCCGGAGTAACCTTATCAGACATAGGAGTGTCCACAATGGGAAGAAACCTTTCAGCTGTACCCAGTGTCATATGCGCTTCTCCCACTCGTCCAACCTGAAGAGGCACCAGAGGGTCCACACAGGGGAGAGCCCTAAAGCTGCCCCCAGTGTTAGAACAGGTTCTCCCACCAGAACCAGCTGAAGATGCACCTGAAGGTCCACACCGGAGAAAGGCTGTTTGCCAGGAAGATGTTCTCAGAAAGGAGCTACCTCAGGATACACGAGCAGAAAAACAATTCCACTCTATAACATAGAATAGAACCATTCCACTCGATAGCTTCTGACGTTTAGATCAAACCCTGCATTAAAGACAAAGATGAATTTTCATCGTCAGCAGAAAAGATTCAGACACATTTGAAATAACTAGAGTAGCAGATTTCAGTGTTGAATTGGGTAAAATACTGCATCCAGACATTGTGTGATATTTAAGCCTAAAAAGTATATTACATATCGTTTTTGTACTGTGTAGGCTATATGATGTTCACAAATGCCTATATTTGATCAAGTTCATCTATATTTTCTGTTGAGATATTACACTGACATTTTTGTCATTTAGCAGACTTAAAATGTGTGCATTCTTAAGAAATGCATCTTCAGAAAGCTGGGTAAGACAACCACAACACAGTCATAGCAAGTACATTTTTCCTCAAAGTACTTCATACCTTCAGAAAGTATTCACACCCCTTGACTTTTTCCACATTTTGTTCTGTTACAGCCTACATTTTAAATTGATTAATTGTCAAAGTGGAAATGTGTTTTTCGCAATTGTTTTAAGTCAATGAGTATTCATGCCATTTATTATGGCAAGCCTAAATAAGTTCAGGAGTTAAACTGTGTTTAGCAAATCACAAGTTATATGGACTCATTCTGTGTTCAATAATAGTGATTAGCATGATTTTTCAATGACTACCTCATCTCTGTACCCCACACATACAATTACATGTAATGTCCTTCAGTTGAGCTGTGAATTTCAAACACAGATTCACACACAAACACCAGGGAGATGTTCCAATGCCTCACAATGAATGGCACCTATTGGTAGATGGATTTTTTAAAAAGCAGACATTTAATATCCGTTTGAGCATGGTGAATTTATTAATTACATTTTGGATGGTTTCTCAGTACACCCAGTCACTACACAGATACAGGCAACCTTCCTAAGTCAGTTGCCGGAGAAGAAGGAAACCGCTCAGGGATTTCACCATGAGGCCAATGTTAACTTTAAAACAGTTACAAAGTGTAATGGTTGTGATAGGAGAACTGAGGATGGATCAACACCACTGTAGTTACTCCACAATACTAACCTAATTAACAAAGTGAAAGAAGGAAGCCTGTACAGAATAAAACTATTCCGAAACATCCATCCCGTTTGCAAATGTGGCAAAGCAATTCACATGTTATGTTTGGTGCAAATCCAATAAAACGCATTACTGAGTACCACTCTCCATATTTTCAAGCATAATGGTTGCTGCATCATGTTATGAGTATGCTTGGAATCGTTAAGGACTGGGGAGTTTTTCAGGATAAAAAAAACAGAAAAAGAATGGAGCTAAGCACAGGAAAAACCCTAGTTCAGTCTGCTTTCCACCAGACACAGATTATTTCACCTTTCAGCAGGACAGTAACCCAAAGTACGAGGCCAAATCTACACTGAAGTTGATTACCAAGACGACAGTGAATGTTCCTGAGTGGCCGAGTTACAGTTTTGACTTAAATCTACTTGAAAATCAGGCAAGACCTGAAAATAGTTATCTAGGATTGATCAACAACCAATCTGACAGAGCTTGAAGATTTTTGAAAATAATAATGGTCAAATGTTGCACAATCCAGGTGTGCAAAGCTCTTAGAGATGTACTCAGAAAGACTCACAGCTGTAATCACTACCAAAGGTGATTCTAACACATTGACTCAAGGGTGTGAATACTTATGTAAATTAAATATTTCTGTATTTTATTAATACATTTGCACACTTCTAAAAAAAAACATTTTCACTTTGCCATTATGGGGTATTGTGTGTAGATGGGTGATAAAACAAATCTATTTAATCCATTTTGAATTCAGGTTGTAACACAAAATGTGGAATACTTCAAGGGATATGAATGCTTTCTGAAGGCGCTGTATCAGCAAAATCTGTGCTAGTAGGAAGAGACATTTAAATGTTTTGGTGGTGGGAAGGGGCACCATGGGATTCATTTAAGGTACTCTTTGAAGAGGTAGGGTTTTAGGTGTTTTTGGAAGATGGGCAAGAACTGCTGTCCTAGCTTTAAGGGGATGCTTGTTCCACCATTGAGCTGCCAGGATAGAGAAGAGCTTTGACTTGGCTGAGTGGGGAGCTGATCCCCATTAGGGGTGGGACGGCCAAGAAACCAGAGGTGGCAGAGCAGAGTGCTCAGGTTGGGGTGTAGGGTTTTAGCATAGCCTGAAGGTAGGGAGGGGCAGTTCACCTTGCTGCTCTGTAGGCAAACACCATGGTCTTGTAGTGGATGCAAGCTTCGACTGGAAGCCAGTGGAGTGTGCGGAGGAGCAGGGTGGCATGGAAGAACTTGGGAAGGTTAAACACCAGGCAGACTGTGGTGTTCTGGATAAATTGCAGGGGTTTGATGGCACAAGCAGGGAGCCCAGCCAACAGAGAGTTTCAGTAGTCTAGACGGGAGATGACGAGCCTGGATTAGGAACTGCACTGCTTCCTGTGTGAGTAAGGGTTGTTCTCTACGGATGTTGTAGAGCATGAACCTGCAGGAGAGAGTCACTGCTTTGATGTTTGCAGAGAATGTCAGTGTTGTCCACAAGGTTCTTTGCACTCTGGGGAGGTGGACACCGTGGAGTTGTCAACCATAATAGTTGTGTCACGAACAGCAATGCTGCTGGGTTTTTCACGCTCAACAGTTTCCCATGTGTATCAATAATGGTCCACCACCCAAAGGACATCCAGCCAACTTGACACAACTGTGGGAAGTATTGGAGTCAACATGGGCCAGCATTCCTTGTGGAACATTTCGACACCTTGTATTGTGCACCGACGAATTGAGGCTGTTCTGAGGGCAATGTTTTGTACACTCAGTGTATACTTAAATATACCTACACATACCCACACACTAACAAACACCTACTGTACACGTCAAAATAGTTTAGTCAGGTTTGTCTGACTTTTGACTTTGTATAGCTGACTCATTTACCCACATCATAAGTATACTGCTCAAAAAAATAAAGGGAACACTTAAACAACACAATGTAACTCCAAGTCAATCACACTTCTGTGAAATCAAACTGTCCACTTAGGAAGCAACACTGATTGACAAATTTCACATGCTGTTGTGCAAATGGAATAGACAACAGGTGGAAATTATAGGCAATTAGCAAGACACCCCCAATAAAGGAGTGGTTCTGCAGGTGGTGACCACAGACCACTTCTCAGTTCCTATGCTTCCTGGCTGATGTTTTGGTCACTTTTGAATGCTGGCGGTGCTTTCACTCTAGTGGTAGCATGAGACGGAGTCTACAACCCACACAAGTGGCTCAGGTAGTGCAGCTCATCCAGGATGGCACATCAATGCGAGCTGTGGCAAGAAGGTTTGCTTTGTCTGTCAGCGTAGTGTCCAGAGCATGGAGGCGCTACCAGGAGACAGGCCAGTACATCAGGAGACGTGGAGGAGGCCGTAGGAGGGCAACAACCCAGCAGCAGGACCGCTACCTCCGCCTTTGTGCAAGGAGGAGCAGGAGGAGCACTGCCAGAGTCCTGCAAAATGACCTCCAGCAGGCCACAAATGTGCATGTGTCTGCTCAAACGGTCAGAAACAGACTCCATGAGGGTGGTATGAGGGCCCGACGTCCACAGGTGGGTGTTGTGCTTACAGCCCAACACCGTGCAGGACGTTTGGCATTTGCCAGAGAGCACCAAGATTGGCAAATTCGCCACTGGCGCCCTGTGCTCTTCACAGATGAAAGCAGGTTCACACTGAGCACATGTGACAGACGTGACAGAGTCTGGAGACGCCGTGGAGAACGTTCTGCTGCCTGCAACATCCTCCAGCATGACCGGTTTGGCGGTGGGTCAGTCATGGTGTGGGGTGGCATTTCTTTGGGGGGCCGCACAGCCCTCCATGTGCTCGCCAGAGGTAGCCTGACTGCCATTAGGTCAGACCCCTTGTGAGTCCATATGCTGGTGCGGTTGGCCCTGAATCCAATTGAGCACATCTGGGACATCATGTCTCGCTCCATCCACCAACGCCACGTTGCACCACAGACTGTCCAGGAGTTGGCGGATGCTTTAGTCCAGGTCTGGGAGGAGATCCCTCAGGAGACCATCCGCCACCTCATCAGGAGCATGCCCAGGCGTTGTAGGGAGGTCATACAGGCACGTGGAGGCCACACACACTACTGAGCCTCATTTTGACTTGTTTTAAGGACATTACATCAAAGTTGGATCAGCCTGTAGTGTGGTTTTCCACTTTAATTTTGAGTGTGACTCCAAATCCAGACCTCCATGGGTTGATAAATTGGATTTCCATTGATTATTTTTGTGTGATTTTGTTGTCAGCACATTCAACTATGTAAAGAAAAAAGTATTTAATAAGATTATTTCATTCATTCAGATCTAGGATGTGTTATTTTAGTGTTCCCTTTTTTTTTTTGAGCAGTGTATTTACCATGATGGATTTGATACAGAAAAATCCCTCAGTCACTTTGATAGGTGACAAAACATTTTTTGAAAGGAAACTCTATCGTTTGCCTCACATCTTAATTAAACTCGCAATAAAAAAAATAGTAGACTTGGAAAAGCATTACTCTAGTTGAAAATGAGCAGAAACAAACATTTACAGAGCAAAAAGGGAAGATTTGAACAGCGTTAAAACATGAGTATAACAGCTTACTACGATCTAATTTATAAATGCGTCGCACAAGAGTAACATACTATTCTCAGGGGGAGATTGCTAGTAGACTTTTGGCTGCAAGGCTTAAGCTAAATTAAGCCTTTTCTTGTATCAATACAATTCAAACACCATCTGGTAAGATATCACATGACCCAACAGAAATTAATGATATGTTTAGGCAATTTTATACATCAGAGGTTGACCCTGATCATAGAGAGATGACACATTTCTTATCAACATTCGAAGGCCCCAAACTCAATAGAGGGCAATCTGAATTCCATGATTCCCCACTTAGTCATGAGGAACTCAGGAGCACATTAACATCTATAAGAAGAGGCAAATCACCAGGGCTTGATGGTTTTCCTCCTGAGACGTTTCTTGAAATATGGAATATTGTGGGGCAATAGTTCTTCAATGTATTTGAAAAATATTTTCAGCTCTCCCTTTCGATAACTCTCCCTTTTTGGGCTTCCGAGTGGCGCAGCGGTCTAAGGCACTGCATCTCAGTGCTAGAGGCATTACTACAGACCCTGGTTTGATTTCAGGCTGTATCATAACCGGCCGTCATTAGGAGTCCCATAGAGCAGAGCACAATTGGCCCAGCGTCGTCCGGGTTAGGGTTTGGCCGGGGTAGGCCCTCATTGTAAATCATAATTTGTTCTTAACTGACTTGCCTAGTTAAATAAAATTAAAATAAATAATTAACCACTCAGCGTGAACGGTTATGTCATTCTCTGATCCAGTGGAAACGTCATAAAATAGGCCTACCTGATTACTTCTTATCCCTTGCACAAATAGCCTACAGCGGTGTCTGTCTCGACCTCGCTGGTGCAAGAGACTGAGGGCCCCAAACATTCTATACAGTGTTGCAAGTTTGTAAGTCGCTCTGGATAAGAGCGTCTGCTAAATGACTAAAATGTAAAATGTAAATGTAAGTTTGATATCGGGGCTTCGGGCTGGACCCAAGTTATTATACTGAACAATTTCTAAGATTTTACTGAGTTACAGTTCATATAAGGAAATCAGTCAATTGAAATAAATGCATTAGGCCCACAGAGAGAGAACTACTCCTTAAAACTTCTTCAGGATTGGTGGGTCCCCTGCGGGACGGTTGAGCTAACGTAGGCTAATGCGATTAGCCTGAGGTTGTAAGTAACAAGATCATTTCCAAGGACATAGACATCTGATATTGGCAGAAAGCTTAAATTCTTGTTAATCTAACTGCACGGTCCAATTTACAGTAGCTATTACAGTGAAATAATACCATGCTATTATTTGAGGAGAGTGCACAGTTTTGAACATGAAAAGTTATTAATAAACAAATTAGGCACATTTGGGCAGTCTTGATAGAACATTTAACAGAAATGCAATGGTTCCTTGGATCAGTCTGAAACTTTGCACATACACTGCTGCCATCTAGTGGCCAAATTCTAAATTGCACATGGGCTGGAATAATACATTATGGCTTTTCTCTTGCATTTCAAAGATGGTACAAAAAAGTTTTTTTTTTCTTTGTATTATCTTTTACCAGATCTAATGTGTTATATTCTTCTACATTCCTTTCACATTTTCACAAACTTCAAAGTGTTTCCTTTCAAATAGTACCAAGAATACGCATATACTTGCTTCAGGGCCTGAGCTACAGGCAGTTAGATTTGGGTATGTCATTTTAGGCAAAAATTGAAAAAAGGGTCCGATCCATAAGAGTCTGAGTGCACTTATTTCTCATTTGCCTGAACGAAAGCCTGACTGGCCTGAGTATGCGTGTGCCGAGCCTTTTGCCAAATACAATTCTTGAGGTGGAGTAACTCTGCAAGATCACGGTCGAACCAGGGGCTGAACCTGTTTTTAATTCTCATTTTCTTTATGGGAGCTTGTTTGTTAACAATACCACTGAAAATATGAAAAAAAATAAGGTCCAAGCGTCTTCGCGGCCAGTTCATGAAGGAAGGCGTGCTCATTACAATTTTTTAGCAAGCATCTATGACAAATCAGGACAGGTCATTTCACTGAGCAGCCATTATGAACACAGGCTGTAAAACAGTGACCATTACAGAAAACACCAGACTGATACCAATCAGGATTATTTGTGAGGATAACATTGAGGAGAGTAGCTTTTTCTGGGTGTTTGGAGTTATATCTTGTGGGATTGGTAATAATCTGAGAAAGATTTAGGGAGTCCCATTGCTTTAGGACTTGGTCAGGTGGTTTAAGCATGTCCCAGTTTAGGTCACCAAGCAGGACAAATTCAGACTTAGTGTAAGGGGCCAGGAGAGAGCTTAGGGCAGGTAGGGTACAGGCCGGTACTGATGGAGGACGATAGCACCCAGCAACAGTCAACAAAGAGCTATTTGAACGTTTAATGCTTAAAGCCAGCAAGTCATATTGTTTGGGGACAGACTTGGTGGAGACAACCGAGCACTGAAGGTGATCCTTGGTAAAGATTGCCACCACCTTTGGAAGATCTGTCTTGCCGAAAAAGGTTATAACCAGAAAAGGTTAACATCAGTATTCAAAACACTCTTCCTTAACCATGTCTCAGTAATGACCAACCCATCTGGATTGGAGCTGTGAACCCACACTTTCAATTGATCCATTTTAGGTAATAAGCTTCTAGTGTTAACGTGCAGAAAACCCAGGCTTTTACGAGAGCAGAAATCAGTGAAGCAGATATCAGAGCACAAGTCAGAATTGGGGCTGGCAACAGTAGATGGGTCAGAGTGTACATGCACATTTCCAGATATCATCAGCAGTAATACAATCAAGGCACGGCATAGGACAGGGAGAGCTCTGCAGTGATGATTTATGACATCTGAATGCATCAGATGGCAACAAGATCATATTGTACAGCATTTTCATCAGGTAACATGAATACAAAGCCGGCGAGAGGTGGTTAGAATAGGATGGGAGTCCAAAAGTCTGTGTAACCAATAGAGAGTCAGAGTCCCGAGTGTGGGAACAAACATAGTCTGTCCCACGGATGGGTAAACAAAGTTTGTAATCAACAAAGTATGCAGGAGTCATGAGGTAAATAGCTAAATACATAAGAAAAAATAAAATATATAACGACTTTGGGCTAGCCATTGTAAGTTCAGAGTCACTCGCCCCAACAGTGCGTGAGTGCTGTAGGCGAGCGAAAGCTCGGGAGAGAGGGGTGAGTGTGGTAGGGATACCTGTACTAGACAGGGGAGACAGGCCAGGGCAGACAGTGAACAGATTTCCAGGTGGAATCCAAGCAGCACTGCAGCAGGCAACGGGAGTAGGTGTCACACCCACTTGGGAGAAGCTTTTATTTCTGGAGGCAGATTTCTTGTAGAAAATGCCAGTGAATGATCTTCAGCATGTTAAATGTGCAACCAGAGGGAACAAATGCTGGACCAACTATACTCCACACACAGAGACGCATACAAAGCTCTCCCTCGCCCTCCATTTGTCAAATCTGACCATAATTCTATCCTCCTTATTCCTGCTTACAAGCTAAAATGAAAGCAGTAAGCACCAGTGACTAGATCAATAAAAAAGTGGTCAGATGAAGCAGATGCTAAGCTACAGGACTGTTTTGCTAACACAGACTGGAATATGTTCCGGGATTCCTCCAATGGCATTGAGGAATACACAACATCAGTCATTGGCTTCATCAATAAGTGCATCGGTGATGTCTTCCCAACAGTGACCGTACATACATACCCCAACCAGAAGCCATGGATTACAGGCATCATCCACACTGAGCTAAAGGCTAGAGCTGCTACTTTCAAAGTGCGGGACTCTAACCCAGAAGCTTATAAAAAAATCCCGCTATGCCCTCCGACGAACCATCACACAGGCAAAGCATCAATATAGGACTAAGATCGAATCGAACTACACCGGCTCTGACGCTCATCGGATGTGGCAGGGCTTGCAAACCATTACAGACTACAAAGGGAAGCACAGCCGAGAGCTGCCCAGCGACAAGAGCCTACCAGACGAGCCAAACTACTTCTATGCTCGCTTCGAGGCAAATAACACGGAAACATGCATGAGAGCACCAGCTGTGCCGGAAGACTGTGTGATCACACTCTCCGCAGCCGATGTGAGTAAGACCTTTAAACAGGTCAACATTCACAAGGCCGCAGGGCCAGATGGATTACCAGGATGTGTACTGCGAGCATGCGCTGACCAACTGGCAAGTGTCTTCACTGACATTTTCAACCTCTCCCTGTCCGAGTCTGTAATACCAACATGTTTTAAGCAGACCACCAAAATGCCTGTGCCCAAGAACACTAGGTAACCTGCCTAAATGACTACTGACCTGTGGCACTCACGTCTGTAGCCATGAAGTGCTTTGAAAGGCTAGTCATTGCTCACATCAATACCATCATCCCAGAAACCCTAGACCCACTCCAATTTGCATACCGCCCCAACAGATCCAAAGATGATGTACTCTGTATTGCACTCTACACTGCCCTTTCCCACCTGGACAAAATGAACACCTATGTGAGAATGCTATTCATTGACTACAGCTCAGCGTTCAACACCATAGTACATTTACATTTTACATTTACGTCATTTAGCAGACGCTCTTATCCAGAGCGACTTACATAGTACCCTCAAAGCTCATCAATAAGCTAAGGACCCTGGGACTAAACGCCTCCCTCTGCAACTGGATCCTGGACTTCCTGATGGGCCACCCAAAGGTGGTAAGGGTAGGTAACAACACATCCGCCACGCTGATTCTCAGCTACTCTCTGTTGCTAGTATCTATGCATAGTCACTTTAATAACTCTACCTACATGTACATACTACCTCAACTAACCGGTGCCCCTGCACATTGACTCTGTATTGGTACCACCCTGTATATAGTTTCGCTATTGCTATTTTACTGCTGCTCTTTAATTACTTGTTACTTTTATCTCTTATTCTTATCCATATTTTTTTTAAACTGCATTGTTGGTTGGGGCTCGTAAGTAAGCATTTCACTGTAAGGTCTATACCTGTTGTATCCGGCGCATGTGACTAATACAATTTGATTTGAACAGCAGGAGGGGGCTTCAGAGGACACTTCAAAGACTCCTGCCACTTGTTGGGCCCAAAGGCCTCGACACCTTTTATTTCACACATTAGTGCTAATTGAATTTGTATCTGGTCTGTCCTTGCAAGCCTGGGAGCCTTAACTCAGCATTCAGTCCCCATAAAATAAAATATATCATTGTAATGTACTTTCTTTTTCTTTTTTTCTTCTTGGCTTTCAAAATAGCATCAGACCAAACACTATTCACTAACTTCCACATTGGATGGTGTCCTCAGGTCTTTGCTCTTTGCACCCTCCGTATAGCTTGTAAAAAGAAAACCTTGGAAGCAGTAATCTCTCCAGTTAATTTTGATCAAAATTAGGTTGTAGGTTTGGAGTTTTGATCTGGAGCGAAGGCCATGCTGTGGAGGGTAGCATCCTGCATATGTACCTGCCAAAAAACCAAGTTTATCTAACTCCAAATCTATCTTTTTGTAAAAAACACGTACAAAAAAATGTGTGAGCTCACATGCAGCTGTCTCTCTCAATGGGGGGGGGGGGGGGGGGGGGGGGGGGAGTGTCCTACTTGTTTGTATGTACTGACATGCATGTGTAACTGATAGATGCACACGCACACATGTTCATAAAAACGTATGTAAATTGTTAAGTCTTTTGTCTGTAATGTCTTCTTCCTTATGTGTCGGACACCAGTGAGACTAGCCGTTGCCATTGGCATCGGCTAATGGGGATCCTAATAAATCAAATCAAATATGCTTCCAAGCCGAACTGAAATCTTATCAGAAACATGTTGGGTCGATTTCAAAGGTTTCTATTTCCTTACAACCGGTCAAATGGAAATTTTGCACAGAACATATTTGGGATTTTGCATTTTCTCCCTGGTCCCTAAATGAAAGAAGCAGAATTGCCAGTGAAAAATTCACCCATTGAAACATTAATTCAATCATTTATGACATTCTGTTGAGCAAGGGTTTATTTCGTCTTCTAGGGCAACATATCAAAATCAAATGTTATAGGTCTCATACACATTTTTAGCAGATGTTATTGTGGGTGTAGCGAAATTATTGTAATATAATAACAGGAGACAAGCTACATGTATACAATTATATATTGACTAACAAATAGCCTACCAAAATGTCGGAAATGACAAGCAGAAACATATCTAAATTAGGCAGCAACAAAATAATCATGCGGCCTCTGTCAAAAAATCGTTCCGCCATATTTGACAGTAGCCTACTGCAGATTTTCTATATTTGCGGGTGAGGGTCGGGTGCAGGACTCAGATGTTCACTTTATCACGTATAGTCGGGCGTTTGCAGATAAGTTATTAGCAATTGCGGGTGAACAAAAAACTGACCCGCACATGACTGGCGAGCATACAGTTTTCATTTAACCACACCCTTTGAGCTATGACGCCAACCAATAACGTCGTTTCTCTTCAGTGTAAACGGAAGTGAACAGTGACCAAGAACAATTTCCACATTAGCGTTTTTATTTTTACGTTTATTGACACCATGGAAATCAAAATATGACAAATTTAACCGCACAGCATCACATACTTAGCCCATGTAGTCTTTAATTCTCGTTGGATAGAGGATTTGGTTGATAGATGTTATCTAGCTAGCTGCTAACTTTGGCTAACAATGGCTAACTGTTTGGTTTTTCACACTCAAATAGCCTCCATCATGGAGGTGCTAGCAAATGCAGCCGTGGCAGACATTTGTAAACTCGTAGACGACGACTATGCAGTGTTTCGTTTGGAAATAACTCAAAGCCAGAAAGAAAACAGGGCATTGCGGAGGAAACTACAGCTACTGGAACTGAAGGTGGCACGGGAGCGCGTCCCCGCCAGTCGTCCCAGCAGTGTCAAGATCCTCGACCGACACAGAAACATAGCAAGAGGTACATTTCCCGGAAGGCAGAGGCAGCGCAGCCTGTCGATGTTCATATGGTTTAGTGCCTGTTCCCCTCTGCACGTGTTCATATGTGTTACCCAGAATTGGGTCTTGGTCAGTTTTTGAATAGTGTGCAGTAATTCCTCTAATTACTTATCTTGCGCAAAGACGCATCATATTCTAACCAGATTCTTGATTAACTGCATTTCCTATTATTTACTCAATGAAAACAATGTGATACGTGGAACACAACATATCAATAATAGTATTTTAAGAAGTTATGAGAAGTGTTACCTTACATCCTTTACAAATCTTGTCAAAACTGCCAATAGTTTACAATATACCACTGAGCATTGACAGTAGCTAACCATCCACCTCTTCTCCCCCAATCACTCTCTCAGGTGAAGGACATCTCACTGGAGGCCACAGGAGTTTTTTGAAGCCAGCAGGACAAAATACATGGAGAGGTGACCAACCAATCACTGTTGATGAGGGGAGTGGAACCTCAACCCAGCATGTTATCGTGATAGAGGTTAGTGTAATAGTGTTGCATTAAAAATGAGTTACTTTGTAAATAAAATTGCAGTAAGGCTCCCCTCAGCGATTAATTTGCTTACATGATCATCCTTATTTATCTGCCATAGGGGAGCTTGTGAGACTTCCCTACGACATTGTTATCGAATTCTTAAGAGCCAGTAGCAAACTGCTCGCCCACAGGACGCCATACACATGGTCTGCGGTTGTGAGGCTGGTTGGACATACTGCCAAATTCTCTAAAACAACATTGGAGGTGGCTTATGGTAGAGAAATGAACCTTCAATTATCTGGCAACAGCTCTGGTGGACATTCCTGTAGTCAGTATACCAATTGCATGCTCCCTCAAACATCTGTGGCATTGTGTTGTGTGACAAAACTGCACATTTTAGAGTGGCCTTTTTATTGTCCGCAGCACAAGGTGAACATGTGCAATGACTCCTGTCATGTGGATGGATTATTTTGGCAAAGCAGAAATGCTCACTAACAGAGATGTAAACACATTTGTGCACATTTGAGAGAGAGATGTTTTTTGTGTGTATGGAAAATGTCTGGGATCTTTTATTTCAGCTCATGAAACATTGGTCCAACACTTTACATGTTGCTTTTATATTTTTGTACAGTGTAGCTAAAATTGTCCGTGATGAGATTCAAAATCGCAACCCTTGGTTTGTTTTTGCATTAAGTAACCATCTGTCTTCAGTACACTCAAAACAACCTAATTATTGTAAATTCTATTCAGTCAAATAAGTCACATGTAGCAAATAAGGCATAACATTTGTTAACCAAATTCGACACTCACTGAACTCCATATAAAACTACAGTGAGCAAAAAACAGATTTTGGGCCCAGTTATCCCTTTGAGACATCTCTCTAATTGTACACGCATTATGTTTGCTGTTTGTAAGTGTGGGATATGGGGTTATAGAATAGTTCATTTTAACATTCATACAGACAAACTTTTTTATAAACAATAGAAGCTATTTGGACATTACCATGTTAATCTGAGCCTTGCTGTTGGAAAACCACTACAGTGCCTGACTTTTGGCTTTGGCAGATGCACCTCCAGACTTCACTCCTCGACTTTCGTCTAGTGGGTTCCTTACCGCTCAAACAAGCCCATTGTTGTACACCATGAAAGTTGTACTTTATTGTTTTATAGGTTAATACTTTGCATCGTAAAATTCATAAAATGCGGTCATATAAGACATCAAAATGTATGTGTTTCCGAGTGAACAGGTTTTTGTCCTGTGAGGCTGCTGAGTTGTAGTTCAAATTAGACTAACTTTCGCCAATGTGTCTTAAGCGTCAAATGTTTTCAGGTATGATCAAATGAAAACACTAATATCATTTGTGTTACGCACGCCTCTAGTAAGAGGGAACGCAACACCCTGCTACAACTCAACTCTCCGTGGTGTGAAAGAGGTATGGACTGTAGGTGTGAGTAAGGATGACAAAAAGGCAGAGAACACCGTTTACAGGGAATTTATTCCTTCACACGGTAAGTTTGGGGAAAAGGGGCTGGACGGAACCAAAGCAAAGAAAGTAAATATCAAAGCCCCCTCTCCTACCTTACCTGCCTACCCACTACTTAACTAGTACCACCTGGTGCACTAACCAAAACACAGGGGATGGTCCGCCCAGGTCTTTCCTAGTGTGCATAGACAATAAATTACTACGGGTATATGTATGCCCGCGGGCCTCTTGCCTAAGCACTCCCTAGGTCCCTTCCCCTTCCCCCCCGGGAACAAAGGAAACAGAATAACAAACAATTTCACAACAAAACTGAGAAAACACTAACCCAGGACATTAAAGAAAACTCTCTCTGAGCACCAAACACAGAACGTAACAATAAGCTTTCTCAGCAACAACTAATTAAGTACATACCAAATCTCTGTCTGAGAAACAACCAACATATATCCCTCTGCCATCAACCTTCTCTCTCAGCAATTATCTCTCTGAAATCATCTCCCTCTGAGCAACAGAACACTGGCTTATAAAGCTTTAGCTGGGGTTGGTAATTGGAGACAGCTGCGTCCTGACAAGGGGGCGGGGTCAGCTCTCCAATCAGCAATGGGGGCCGACCAATCAGCTGCTTGGAGAACTTCAGGAAGCCATTACCTGAAACACACTCACAAATACACAAACTACAACACAGAAACTGGGGAACGTAACAATTTGCCAGCCCCAGTCTGCTAACTGCTAGCTTGTTTAGCCCCGGCCTACTAACTGTTAGCATCGGCCTGCTAACTGTCTGAATCGCCGTGTCCCCAGTCAGCCCAACAACTCACTGGACCCATATGTTCACTTGGCTATGCATGCCTCTCTCTAATATCGATATGCCTCGTCCATTACTGTCCTAGTTAGTGATTACTGTCTTATTTCACTGTAGAGCCTCTAGCTCTGCTCAATATGTCTTAACCAACCATGTTGTTCCACCTCCTACATATGCGATGACATCACGATGTCAAGTTTTCATAACAATCGGTAATCGGTATTTTTGGACACCGATTTGCCGATTTTAATTTATTTTAATTTTATTTATTTAAAAAATGTTTACACCTTTATTTAACTAGGCAAGTCAGTTAAGAACACATTCTTATTTTCAATGACGGCCTAGGAACGGTGGGTTAACTGCCTTGTTCAGGGGCAGAACGACAGATTTTTACCTTGTCAGCTTGGGGATTCAATCTTGCAACCTTACGGTTAACTAGTCCAACGCTCTAACCACCTGCTTTACATTGCACTCCATGAGGAGCCTGCCTGTTACGCGAATGTAGTAAGAAGCCAAGGTAAGTTGCTAGCTAGCATTAAACTTATCTTATAAAAACAATCAATCAATCAATCAGTCATAATCACTAGTTAACTACACATGGTTGATGATATTACTAGTTTATCTAGCCTGTCCTGCATTGCATATAATCGATGTGGTGCGCTTTCGTGAAAAAGGACTGTCTTTGCTCCAACATGTACCTAACCATAAACATCAATGCCTTTCTTAAAATCAATACACAGAAGTATATATTTTTAAACCTGCATATTTAGCTAAAAGAAATCCAGGTTAGCAGGCAATATTAACCAGGTGAAATTGTGTCACTTCTCTTGCGTTCATTGCACGCAGAGTCAGGGTATATGCAACAGTTTGGGCCGCCTGGCTCGTTGCAAACTTAATTGCCAGAATTTTACGTAATGATGACATAACATTGAAGGTTGTGCAATGTAACAGGAATATTTAGACTTAGGGATGCCGCCCGTTAGATAAAATACGGAACGGTTCCGTATTTCACTGAAAGAAAAAACGTTTTGTTTTTGAGATGATAGTTTCCGGATTTGACCATATTAATGACCTAAGGCTCGTATTTCTGTGTGTTTATTATATTATAATTAAGTCTATGATTTGATAGAGCAGTCTGACTGAGTGGTGGTAGGCCCAGCAGGCTCGTAAGCATTCATTCAAACAGCACTTTCGTGCGTTTTGCCAGCGGCTCTAAGCAATGCTTCAAGCATTGCGCTGTTTATGACTTCAAGCCTATCAACTCCCAAGATTAGGCTGGTGTAACCGATGTGAAATGGCTAGCTAGTTAGCGGGGTGCGCGCTAATAGCGTTTCCAACGTCACTCGCTCTGAGACTTGGAGTAGTTGTTCCCCTTGCTCTGCATGGGTAACGCTGCTTCGAAGGTGTCTGTTGTCGATGTGTTCCTGGTTCGAGCCCAGGTAGGAGCGAGGAGAGGGACGGAAGCTATACTGTTACACTGGCAATGCTAAAGTGCCTATAAGAACATCCAATAGTCAAAGGTATATGAAATACAAATCGTATAGAGAGAAATAGTCCTATAATTCCTATTATAACTACAACCTAAAACTTCTTACCTGGGAATATTGAAGACTCATGTTAAAAGGAACCACCAGCTTTCATATGTTCTCATGTTCTGAGCAAGGCACTTAAACGTTAGCTTTCTTACATGGCACATATTGCACTTTTACTTTCTTCTCCAACACTTTGTTTTTGCATTATTTAAACCAAATTGAACATGTTTCATTATTTATTTGAGGCTAAATTGATTTTGTTGATGTATTATATTAAGTTAAAATAAGTGTTCATTCAGTATTGTTGTAATTGTCATTATTACAAACAAAAATTTTTTTTTTTTTAAAACGTCCGATTAATCGGTATCGCCTTTTTTTGGTCCTCCAATTATCGGTATCGGCGTTGAAAAATCAATCAGTCGACCTCTACTACAGACTATATCTCTCTCATCATTACTCAATGCCTAGGTTTACCTCCAATGTACTCACATCCTACCTTACCTTTGTCTGTACACTATGCCTTGAATCTATGCTATCGTGCCCAGAAACCTGCTCCTTTTACTCTCTGTTCCGAACGTGCTAAACGGCCAGTTCGTATAGCCTTTAGCCGTACACTTATTCTACTTCTCCTCTGTTCCTCTGGTGATGTGGAGGTTAATCCAGGTCCTGCAGTGCCTAGCTCCACTCCCACTCCCCAGGTGCTCTTATTTGTTGACTTCTGTAACCGTAAAAGCCTTGGTTTCATGCATGTTAACATTAGAAGCCTCCTCCCTAAGTTTGTTTTACTCACTGCTTTAGCACACTCTGCCAACCCGGATGTCTTAGCCGTGTCTGAATCCTGGCTTAGGAAAACCACCAAAAACCCTGAAATCTCCATCGCTAACTATAACATTTTCCGCCAAGATAGAACTGCCAAAGGGGGCGGTGTTGCAATCTACTGCAAAGATAGCCTGCAGAGTTCTGTATTACTATCCAAGTCTGTACCCAAACAATTCGAGCTTCTACTTCTAAAAATTCACCTTTCCAGAAACAAGTCTCTCACTGTTGCCGCTTGCTATAGACCTCCCTCTGCCCCCAGCTGTGCCCTCAATACCATATGTGAATTGATTGCCCCCATCTATCTTCTGAGCTCATGCTACTAGGTGACCTAAACTGGGACATGCTTAACACCCCAGTCATCCTACAATCTAAGCTTGATGCCCTCAATCTCACACAAATGATCAATGAACCTACCAGGTACAACCCCAAATCTGTAAGCACGGGCACCCTCATAAATGTCATCCTAACTAACTCGCCCTCCAAATACACCTCTGCTGTTGTCAATCAAGATCTCAGCGATCACTGCCTCATTGCCTGCATCCGTAATGGGTCTGCGACCAAACGACCACCCCTCATCACTGTCAAACGCTCCCTAAAACAGTTCTGTGAGCAGGCCTTTCTAATCGACCTGGCCGGGGTATCCTGGAATGACATTGACCTCATCTCGTCAGTAGATGATGCCTGGCTATTCTTTAAAAGTGCCTTCCTCACCATCTTAAATAAGCATGCCCCACTCCAAAAATTTAGAACTAGGAATAGATAGAGTCCTTGGTTCACTCCAGACCTGTCTGCCCTTGACCAGCACAAAAACATCCTGTGGCGTTCTGCATTAGCATCGAATAGCCCCCATGATATGCAACTTTTCAGGGAAGTTAGGAACAAATATACACAGGCAGTTAGAAAACCTAAGGCTATCTTTTTCAAACAGAAATTTGCATCCTGTAGTACTAACTCAAAAAAGTTCTGTGACACTGTAAAGTCCATGGAGAATAAGAGCACCTCCTCCCAGCTGCCCACTGCTCTGAGGCTAGGAAACACTGTTACCACCGATAAATCCACTGTAATTGAGAATTTCAATAAGCATTTCTCTACGGCTGGCCATCCTTTCCACCTGGCTACCCCTACCCCGGTCAACTGGCCGGCACCCTCCACAGCAACCTGCCAATGCCCCCACCATTTCTCCTTCACCCAAATCCAGATAGCTGATGTTCTGAAAGAGCTGCAAAATCTGGACCCATACAAATCAGCCGGGCTAGACAATCTGGTCCCTCTCTTTCTAAAATGATCTGCCGAAATTGTTGCTACCTCTTTCGTATCGTCTGAGATTCCCAAAGATTGGAAAGCTGCCGCGGTCACCCCCCTCTTCAAAGGGGGTGACACTCTAGGCCCAAACTGCTACAGACCTATATCTATCCTACCCTGCCTTTCTAAGGTCTTCGAAAGCCAAGTTAACAAACAGATTACCGACCATTTCGAATCCCACCGTACCTTCTCCGCTATGCAATCTGGTTTCAGAGCTGGTCATGGGTGCACCTCAGCCACGCTCAAGGTCCTAAACGACATCATAACCGCCATCGATAAGAGACATTACTGTGCAGCCGTATTCATCGACCTGGCCAAGGCTTTCGACTCTGTCAATCACCACATTCTTATTGGCAGACTCGACATCCTTGGTTTCTCAAATGATTGCCTCGCCTGGTTTACCAACTACTTCTCTGATAGAGTTAGGTGTGTGAAATTGGAGGGCCTGTTGTCCGGACCTCTGGCAGTCTCTATGGGTGTGCCACAGGGTTCAATTCTCGGGCCGACTCTCTTCTCTGTATACATCAATGATGTTGCTCTTGCTGCTGGTGATTCTCTGATCCACCTCTACGCAGACGACACCATTCTGTATACTTCTGGCCCCTCTTTGGACACTGTTAACTAATCTCCAGACGAGCTTCAATGCCATACAACTCTCATTCCGTGGCCTCCAACTGCTCTTAAACGCAAGTAAAACTAAATGCATGCTATTCAATCGATCACTGCCCGCAACTGCTCGCTCGTCCAGCATCACTACTCTGGACGGTTCTGACTTAGAATACGTGGACAACTACAAATACCTGGGTGTCTGGTTAGACTGTAAATCCTCCTTCCAGACTCACATTAAGCATCTCCAATCCAAAATGAAATCTAGAATCGGTTTCCAATATCGCAACAAAGCATCCTTCACTCATGCTGCCAAACATACCCTCGTAAAACTGACCATCCTACTGATCCTCGACTTCGGTGATGTCATCTATAAAATAGCCTTCAACACTCTACTCAACAAACTGGATGCAGTCTATCACAGTGCCATACGTTTTGTCACCAAAGCCCCATACACTACCCACCATTACGTCCTGTACGCTCTCGTTGGTTGGCCCTCGCTTCATACTGGTCGCCAAACCCACTGGCTACAGGTTATCTAAAAGTCTCTGCTAGGTAAGGCCCTGCCTTATCTCAGCTCACTGGTCACCATAGCAGCACCCACCTGTAGCACGCGCTCCAGCAGGTATATCTCACTGGTCACCCCCAAAGCCAATTCCTCCTTTGGTCGTCTTTCCTTACAGTTCTCTGCTGCCAATGACTGGAACGAACTGCAAAAATCTCTGAAGCTGGAGACTCATATCTCCCTCACTAGCTTTAAGCACCAGCTGTCAGAGCAGCTCACAGATCACTGCACCTGTACATAGCCCATCTGTAAACAGCACATCTGTCTACCTACCTCATCCCCAAACTGTAATTATATATTTATCTTGCTCCTTTGCACCCCAGTATCTCTACTTGCACATTCATCTTCTGCACATCTACCATTCCAGTGTTTAATTGCTATATTGTAATTACTTCTCCACCATGGCCTATTTATTGCCATAACTTACCTCATTTGCACTCACTGTATATAGACTTTTTGTTTTCTTTTGTTCTACTGTATTATTGACTGTATGTTTTCTTTATTCCATGTGTAACTCTGTGTTGTTGTATGTGTCGAATTGCTATGCTTTATCTTGGCCAGGTCGCAGTTGCAAATGAGAACTTGTTCTCAACTAGCCTACCTAGTGAAATAAAAAATATATATATTTTATGACTGTGTCATGAATTTGATGATATAAGGTTGAAGCCCATGCAAAAACCGTATGGGACTGGAAACAGGAAGTAGGCAGGACTTTCATAATAACCTCCTCTCTTGTGTCAGTCTGCAGATGCAGAGGCTGCAGGTCCTGGAGTCAAACAGGAGAGGTCTGAAGGAGAGGATGACCCACGGCACAGCAGAGCCATCCAGACTGGAGCAGCTGGAGCGCCCCCTGTAGCCATGGAGGACCCCACCACCACCCCAGTGCAGCCCAGGACCCGACACAGCATCACGGAGGTCAGTGGAACGCCGAACACCGTCCTCAAGTCAGAGACAGATACAGAGACTTTAACGGTGCTGGAGCAACTGGGCTGTCCTCCTGCTCCTCGCTCAGAGTATTTACTTCACGGTAACCTGAGCCCGAGGATGGTTCTGTCCCATCGGGACTCAGGTGACGCGCTACAGACTGGCAATGATCTGTCCTGTTCATATGCTACAGAGATGATACCTGGTGACATGCCTGTGGGCTTAGATACACAGACTAATCCAATGAGAGGGAACTGGAACCGGTACAGTAGTAGTGTATACTCTGAAGGGTGCCTGGATAAGAAAGGGGCGGGTCTGGTCGAAGATGAGGTGACTGTGAAAGTGGAGGGCGACACTCCTCTGATATATAATCCAGACGAAACTCACTTAGGAGAACGACACTCGCAGGGCAACAACAGTGACTTCTTAGACTACAGGAAAAGTTTAGAGACAAATCTAAATGTCGCGACCCACTCCCCTTTACATGTGTTCAGGGAATGCGACCCAGTGTCCACGTCGATGGAGCCTTCTGATTCACACAGCCACGTCCTTTTTGATCAGGTATTGAACTCAGATGACAGGGCGAGAGCCCAGGTTCAGGGAGGGGGCGCAACATCAGGCAATAGTAAAGAGAAACCGTTCCTCTGCATGTTCTGTAACAAAGGCTTCAGCTGCCTCCAGAAGGTGGAGATTCACCAGAGGGTCCACACAGGGGAGAAACCATTCAACTGTACCCAGTGTCATATGCGCTTCGCTGAGGCTGGCAACCTGAAGAGGCATCAGAGGGTCCACACAGGGGAGAAACCGTTCGTCTGCCACCTTTGCCAGGCCAGTTTCTCACACTCGTTCAACCTGAAGAGGCACCAGAGGGTCCACACAGGGGAGAACTCTACAGCGGCCCCCAGTGTGAGAAGAGGTTCTCCCACCAGCACCAGCTGAAAATGCACTAGAAGGTCCACACGGGAGAGAGGCCCTTTGCCTGTACGCACTGCGGGAAGAGGTTCTCAGAGAAGAGAGACCTCAGGATAAACCAGCAGAAAAAACATTCAACTGGATAGCTGCTGACATTTAGATCAAACCCTGCATTAAAGACAAAGTTTAATTTTCATTGTTGTCAGCAGAAAGTATCCACAGATGCATCTGGAATAACGAGAGTGACAGATTTCAATGTTCAATATTTCTGGGTAGAATATTGCATCCAGATATTGTGTGATATATATATATATATACTACATACATACATACATACATACATACATACATACATACATACAGTTGAAGTCGGAAGTTTATATACACTTAGGTTGGAGTTATTAAAACTCGTTTTTCAACCACTCCACAAATTTCTTGTTAACAAACTATAGTTTTGGCAAGTCGGATAGGACATCTACTTTGTGCATGACACAAGAAAGTTTTCCAACAATTGTTTACAGACAGATTATTTAACTTATAATTCATTGTATCACAATTCCAGTGGGTCAGAAGTTTACAAAAGCTTGGAAAATTCCAAAAATGTCATGGCTTGAGAAGCTTCTGTTAGGCTAATTGACATCATTTGAATCAATTGGAGGTGTACCTGTGGATGTATTTCAAGGCCTACCTTCAAACTCAGTGCCTCTTTGCTTGACATCATGGGAAAATCAAAAGAAATCAGCCAAGACCTCAGAAAAAAAATTGTAGACCTCCACAAGTCTGGTTCATCCTTGGGAGCAATTTCCAAATGCCTGAAGGTACCAGGTTCATCTGTACAAACAATAGTACGCAAGTATAAACACCATGGGACCACGCAGCCTTCATACCGCTCAGGAAGGAGACGTGTTCTGTCTCCTAGAGATGAACGTACTTTAGTGCGAAAAGTGCAAATCATTGCCAGAACAACAGCAAAGGACCTTGTGAAGATGCTGGAGGAAACGGGTACAATAGTATCAATATCCACAGTAAAAGGAGTCCTCTATCAACATAACCTGAAAGGCCGCTCAGCAAGGAAGAAGCCACTGCTTCAAAACCGCCATAAAAAAGCCAGACTACGGTTTGCAACTGAACATGGGGACAAAGATCGTACTTTTTGTAGAAATGTCCTCTGGTCTGATGAAACAAAAATAGAACTGTTTGGCCATAATGACCATCGTTATGTTTGGAGGCAAAAGGGGGAGGCTTGGAAGCCGAAGAACACCATCCCAACCGTAAAGCACGGGGGTGGCAGCATCATGTTGTGGGGGTGCTTTGCTGGTGCACTTCACAAAATAGATGGCATCATGAGGCAGGAAAATTATGTGGCTATATTGAAACAACATCTCAAGACATCAGTTAGGAAGTTAAAGCTTGGTCGCAAATGGGTCTTCCAAATGGACAATGACCCCAAGCATACTTCCAAAGTTGATTCAAAATGGCTTAAGGACAACAAAGTCAAGGTATTAGAGTGGCCATCACAAAGCCCTGACCTCAATCCTATAGAAAATGTGTGGGCAGAACTGAAAAAGCATGTGTGAGCAAGAAGGCCTACAAACCTGACTCAGTTACACCAGCTCTGTCAGGAGGAATGGGCCAAAATTACCCCAACTTATTGTGGGAAGCTTGTGGAAGGCTACCTGAAACGTTTGACCCAAGTTAAACAATTTAAAGGCAATGCTACCAAATACGAATTGAGTGTATGTAAACTTCTGACCCACTGGGAATGTGATGAAAATAAAAGCTGAAATAATTCATTCTCTCTACTATTATTCTGACATTTCACATTCTTAAAATGAAGTGGTAATCCTAACTGACCTAAGACAGGGAATTTTTACTAGGATTAAATGTCAGGAATTGTTAAAAACTGAGTTTAAAGGTATTTGGCTAAGGTGTATGTAAACTTCTGACTTCAACTGTATATCCAGGTGAAAGCTATGATCCCTTGTTATTATCACTTGTTAAATCCACTTCAGTTAGTGTCGATGAAGGGGAGGAGACAGGTTAAAGAAGGTTTTTTAAGCCTTGAGACAAGTGAGGCATGGATTATGCATGTCTGCCATTCAGAGGGTGAATGGGCAAGACAATAGATTTAAATGCCTTTGAACGGGGTTCGGTAGTAGGTGCCAGGCGCACAGGTTTGAGTGTGTCAAGAACTGCAACGCTGCTGGGTTTTTCACACACAACAATTTCCCGTGTGTATCAAGAATGGTCCACCACCCAAAGGACATCCAGCCAACTTGACAGAACTTCGGGAAGCCTTGGAGTCAACATGGACCAGCATCCCTGCGGCACTCTTTCAACACCTTGTGGAGTCCAAGCCCTGACGAATTGAGGCTGTTCTGAGGGTGGGGCAGGGGGGTGCAACTCTGTATTAGAAAGATGTTCCTAATGTTTTGTACACTACATGTATATGCCTAAAAAGTCTTGTTACATAGTGTTTGTACAGTGTAGCCTATATGATGTTCACATTTCATTACTTCCGTTCAACTACTTACTTTTAAAAATAACTTTTAATGAGAAAATGAATGTAGTTTAAGTGATTTTTTTTTTTTTTGACACATGCATGTGTGGTTTTCATGTGGTGTATTTTAAAACTTTGTTTAATAAAGACAAAATGGGACTTTTCATTCTAAGACTTTCATTGAGACTCTCTTTAGTATACATCACATCTGATCTCACACTATTCTGCATACATCCAACAGCGCTTTATAACCAATATACACTAAATATACCTACACATACACACACACACTAACAAACACCTACTGTGCACGTCAAAATAGTTTAGTCAGGTTTGTCTGACTTTTGACTTATCATAGCTGACTTATATTTACCTACATCATATTTATGTCCACCATGATGGGTTTAACAACAATGAAGTCATTATGTAACTACAGTACAGGAATCAAACGTAGTGTGGATGGGTAAACACTAAGTTTAAAGTGTGTTTATTATCTGTGTACGTACCTGAGGGAGTGTATGTCTGTATCACCTGTCTCTTCCAGGAGGGACTAGAGGTGCTGCTAGTAAAGGAGGAGAGTCTGGGGAACCCTGAGGGGACCATGGTCATGGAGGACAACCAGACTACACCTCCTCCTGAACCCACAGAGGAACCAGCTGAGCAACACAGGACCACACACAGTCTCACTGGGGTGAGCCCACTGTGAACTACTGTCTGTATGGTTTTAGGTCAGGGCCTGTATCCACAAAGTCTCCCCATAGCAAGGTGCTCATATCAGATTTCTTGATCCAACATCCTCTCACTCTGTATCTCTTACAGTCAGTAGACATGGAGGATGAGAAGCCTGATCTGCTGCTAGTCAAAGAGGAGACAATAGAAGACGGACCAAAGAGCATTGATCTGCTGAGTGGACCTAAGATGGGGGAGCAAGGTAAGGGTGAAATACATATAGCACATTGTCTTCCGACAGGTGGTGTCACTCCTACAAGACGCTAGCTCCTCATTGTACTGGTTTCAATCCAAGTACCAATCTCATTTAGCAAACTCCAGAAGGTGCTCTGGTCAGTTGACAGGAAAATAGAGCTCTTTGGCCATGCACACCAGTGGTGGGTTTGGTGTCGAAGCATATGGTGGTGGATCTTTGATGTTATGGGGGTATTTAGCTTCCTTTGGTCCTGGGGCCCTTGTTAACGGCATCATGAACTTTACCCGGTAGCAGGACATTTTAGCCAAAAACCTTGTTGCCTCTGCCAGGAGGGTGAAACTAGTCCGCAAGTGGATCTTCCAGCAAGACAATAACCCCAAGCACACATGAAAATCCACAAAGAAATGGTTAATTGACCACAAAAATCCACATTTTGCAAAGGCCATTTCAGTCTCCGGACTTCAACCCCATTGAAAACCTGTGGTTTGAAGAGGACAGTCCATAAGCACAAACAAAGGATATCAAGGATCTGGGAGGATTCTGTATGTAGAAATGGTGTAAGATTCCTCCCAATGTGTTCTCCAACTCATAAAACATTTTTGAAAAAGTCTCTGTGTTGTTATCCTCGCAAAGGGTGTGTGCTGGAGTATTGAAAACAGGGGTGCCAATAACTTTGACACCCATCTTTGAGATGTATTTTTATTATTTGTTAAACAAATCTCTGACCAATTGTGTTATTATAATATAATCTGAGCATACAATATCTCAGTATTTGAATTATTTATTGTATACAGTCTTTTATGCTCATCTTTATCAAGGATGTCAATAATTTGAGGTGACTGTACATATTAGAACATAATATTGGATGTTCACCAATAAACAAAATGTAATTCAAGGTTTATAACATCAGAAAAACAATAGTATAGCAACGGACGTTTGGTTCATTACGTAGGCCGGTCAAAATTTTGAAAGTTCTACCAACAGCCCTAGCAACGGAAGCTAGAACTCATCGAATCCCATTGTGATGCTGGGGGACACTATTTGGCATGACATGTTCACCCATACAATTATTCTTTCTTTCATGGTTTAATAAAATATGTCAATTCAATAATGATTTACAGCAGAAAAACAATAGTCCACTCCCTATGTCTCTACCATATATGGTTCAAATGTTAGATGATTTACTCAGAGAATTTAGCAAAATTAGAGTGAATAGAATGCCAGCACGGACATGGTCAAAAAGTGGTCACTGCTAATAGATATACCTCAATGTGAATAGTGATGCGCCTGGCTATTCTTTTTTCTTCATTCATAAAATGAAATCAATACAACTTATGTTTACATACAAAAACACATTATAATGTATGAACTTCACCAGGTAATTGACTTAAGTACATTTTTTTAACCTCTTCCTGCAGGTGATTGGCTGGAGGCTAACAGAGAAGACTGGGTGGCCATCTTGGATTCCCAGACTCAGACGGGTGCAGCCAAGGGCCCAGGTGACAACATCCCTGAGCAGGCCAGGACCAGAGGTGACATAGTGGAGGTCAGTGGATGGGACAGCGTCCTCAACTCTGGGCTGGGGAACAACACTGTTAACCACAACCAGAAACAGACAGTGGAACACAAAACAACATCCGAACTTAGTCTCCATGACAACAGACTGGCTGAGACCAAGGCGAGGTGTAGATTTGGTCCACAGGGACAGAGAGGTGTCCATATGCAGCGGGAGAGAATAGAAACAGACTCTGTTAACGATACTCCATCCTGCTCCTATAGTTGTGATTCAGAGAGACTGATGGAGCCTCAGGTTAACCCCCTAACAGATTCTGCCTTCAGCCTGCCTTCTATAGGATCTATCAACTGGAACATGAACGCTGTGACAACACAGACACTCCCTGGCCTTCATCCTCCTCACACTCTCCTAATGTTAAACCAGACCTCAGACAATGCCAGTGCCTCAACACTAAATGGCTACACAAGTCCATTGACAAATGATAGTATTAGGATTAATACTGTCAGTCGATCTGGTGGCAAAGAGAAGCGCTTCCCGTGTTCATTCTGTGGGAAAGCCTTCAGTTTCCCAAAACAGGTGCAGATCCACCAGAGGGTCCACACAGGGGTAAAACCCTTCAGCTGTACCCAGTGTCACATGTGCTTCGCTCAGACTGGTGACCTGAAGAGGCATCAGAGGGTCCACACAGGGGAGAAACCCTACAGCTGCCCCCAGTGTGAGAAGAGGTTCTCCCGCAAGCACCAGCTGAATAGGCACCTGAATGTCCACACGGGAGAGAGACCATTCGCCTGTACACACTGCAGGAAGAGGTTCTCAGAGAGGAGCTACCTCAGGATACACCAGCAGAAAGACCATTCCACTCTATGACATAGAAAGGAACCGTATCACTCAATACCTTCTGAGGTTTAGATCAAACCCAGCATTAAAGAGAAAGAATAATTGTCATTCTTGTCAGCAGAAAAGATCCACAGATGCATTTGGAATAGCGAGAGTAGCAGATTTCAAGGTTGAATATTCCTGGGTAGAATATTGCATCCAGACATTGTGTAATATACACTGAGTGCACAAAACATTAAGAATACCTTCCTAATATTTAGTGTCACCCCACCTTTTTGCCCTCAGAACAGCCTCAATTCGTCGGGGCATTGACTCTACAAGGTGTCGAAAGTGGAAGCTGGCCCATATTGACTCCAATGCTTCCCACAGTTGTGTCAAATTGTCTGGATGTCCTTTGGCTGGTGGACCATTCTTGATACATACGGGAAACTGTTGGGTGTGAAAAACCCACTAATCTACACTGATTGAAGTGGATTTAACAAGTGACAACAATAAGAGATCATATCTTTCACCTGGTCAGTCTATGTCATGGAAAGAACAGGTGTTCATAATTGTACACTCACTGTATAAGGCATTTATACAATGAACAAAAATATAAACGCTACATGCAACAATTCCAAAGATTTTACTGAGTTACAGAAATCAGTCAATTGAAATAAATGAATTAGGCCCTAATCTATGGATTTCACATGACTGGGCAGGGGTGCAGCCATGGGTGGGCCTTGGAAGGCATAGGCCCACCCACTTGGAAGCCAAGTTTGTTGTTCAGTGTATATATGATGTTCACAAATGCCTGTTACGTTACATCCATTCAACTACTTTATTTTTTTCCCCAAGACACTTTTAATGAGAATTTTTTTATCCATGCAGATGTTTAGTTGATACATGTGTATTTGTAGTTTTCATATGGTGTATTTAACACTTCTTTATGTTTAATAAACACAAAATGGGACTTTTCATTCTAAGACTTTCATTGAGAAGCTCTTTAATATACACTGCTCAAAAAAATAAAGGGAACACTAAAATAACACATCCTAGATCTGAATGAATGAAATAATCTTATTAAATACTTTTTTCTTTACATAGTTGAATGTGCTGACAACAAAATGACACAAAAATAATCAATGGAAATCCAATTTATCAACCCATGGAGGTCTGGATTTGGAGTCACACTCAAAATTAAAGTGGAAAACTACACTACAGGCTGATCCAACTTTGATGTAATGTCCTTAAAACAAGTAAAAATGAGGCTCAGTAGTGTGTGTGGCCTCCACGTGCCTGTATGACCTCCCTACAATGCCTGGGCATGCTCCTGATGAGGTGGCGGATGGTCTCCTGAGGGATCTCCTCCCAGACCTGGACTAAAGCATCCGCCAACTCCTGGACAGTCTGTGGTGCAACGTGGTGTTGGTGGATGGAGCGAGACATGATGTCCCAGATGTGCTCAATTGGATTCAGGTCTGGGGAACGGGCGGACCAGTCCATAGCATCAATGCCTTCCTCTTGCAGGAACTGCTGACACACTCCAGCCACATGAGGTCTAGCATTGTCTTGCATTAGGAGGAACCCAGGGCCAACCGCACCAGCATATGGTCTCACAAGGGGTCTGAGGATCTCATCTCGGTAACTAATGGCAGTCAGGCTACCTCTGGTGAGCACATGGAGGGCTGTGCGGCTAACTAAAGAAATGCCACCCCACACCATGACTGACCCACCGCCAAACCAGTCATGCTGGAGGATGTTGCAGGCAGCAGAACGTTCTCCACGGCGTCTCCAGACTCTGTCACGTCTGTCACATGTGCTCAGTGTGAACCTGCTTTCATCTGTGAAGAGCACAGGGTACCAGTGGCAAATTTGCCAATCTTGGTGTTCACTGGCAAATGCCAAACGTCCTGCACGGTGTTGGGCTGTAAGCACAACCCCCACCTGTGGACGTCGGGCCCTCATACCACCCTCATGGAGTCTGTTTCTGACTGTTTGAGCAGACACATGCACATTTGTGGCCTGCTGGAGGTCATTTTGCAGGGCTCTGGCAGTGCTCCTCCTGCTCCTCCTTGCACAAAGGCGGAGGTAGCGGTCCTGCTGCTGGGATGTTGCCCTCCTACGGCCTCCTCCACATCTGATGTACAGGCCTGTCTCCTGGTAGCGCCTCCATGCTCTGGACACTACGCTGACAGACACAGCAAACCTTCTTGCCACAGCTCGCATTGACGTGCCATCCTGGATGAGCTGCACTACCTGAGCCACTTGTGTGGGTTGTAGACTCCCGTCTCATGCTACCACTAGAGTGAAAGCACCGCCAGCATTCAAAAGTGACCAAAACATCAGCCAGGAAGCATAGGATCTGAGAAGTGGTCTGTGGTCACCACCTGCAGAACCACTCCTTTATTGGGGGTGTCTTGCTAATTGCCTATAATTTCCACCTGTTGTCTATTCCATTTGCACAACAGCATGTGAAATTTATTGTCAATCAGTGTTGCTTCCTAAGTGGACAGTTTGATTTCACAGAAGTGTGATTGACTTGGAGTTACATTGTGTTGTTTAAGTGTTCCCTTTATTTTTTTGAGCAGTGTACATCACTTCTGATCTCACCCTATTCTACAGTCGTGGCCAAACGTTTTGAGAATGACACAAATATTCATTTTCACAAAGTCTGCTGCCTCAGTGTCTTTAGATATTTTTGTCAGATGTTACTAAGGAATACCGAAGTATAATTACAAGCATATCATAAGTGTGAAAGGCTTTTATTGACAATTACATGAAGTTGATGCAAAGAGTCAATATTTGCAGTGTTGACCCTTCTTTTTCAAGACCTCTGCAATCCGCCCATGGCATGCTGTCAATTAACTTCTGGGCCACATCCTGACTGATGGCAGCCCATTCTTGCATAATCAATGCCTGGAGTTTGTCATAATTTGTGGGTTTTTGTTTGTCCACCCGCCTCTTGAGGATTGACCACAAGTTCTCAATGGGATTAAGGTCTGGGGAGTTTCCTGGCCATGGACCCAAAATATCGATGTTTTGTTCCCCGAGCCACTTAGTTTTCACTTTTGCCTTATGGCAAGGTGCTCCATCATGCTGGAAAAGGCATTGTTCGTCACCAAACTGTTCCTGGATGGTTGGGAGAAGTTGATCTCGGAGGATGTGTTGGTACCATTCTTTATTCATGGCTGTGTTCTAAGGCAAAATTGTGAGTGAGCCCACTCCCTTGGCTGAGAAGCAACCCCACACATGAATGGTCTCAGGATGCTTTACTGTTGGCATGACACAGGACTGATGGTAGCGCTCACCTTGTCTTCTCCGGACAAGCATTTTTCCAGATGCCCCAAACAATCGGAAAGGGGATTCATCAGAGAAAATGACTTGACCCCAGTCCTCAGCAGTCCAATCCCTGTACCTTTTGCAGAATATCAGTCTGTCCCTGATGTTTTTCCTGGAGAGAAGTGGCTTCTTTGCTGCCCTTCTTGACACCAGGTCATCCTCCAAAAGTATTTGCCTCACTGTGCATGCAGATGCACTCACACCTGCCTGCTGCCATTCCTGCGCAAGCTCTGTACTGGTGGTGCCCTGATCCCGCAGCTGAATCAACTTTAGGAGATGGTCCTGGTTCTTGCTGGACTTTCTTGGGCGCCCTGAAGCCTTCTTTACAACAATTGAACCGCTCTCCTTGAAGTTCTTGATGATCTGATAAATGGTTGATTTAGGTGCAATCTAACTGGCAGCAATATCCTTGCCTGTGAAGCCCTTTTTGTGCAAAGCAATTATGACAGCACGTGTTTCCTTGCAGGTAACCATGTTTGACAGAGGAAGAACAATGATTCCAAGCACCACCCTCCTTTTGAAGCTTCCAGTCTGTTATTCGAACTCAATCAGCATGACAGAGTGATCTCCAGCCTTGTCCTCGTCAACACTCACACCTGTGTTAACGAGAGAATCACTAACATGATGTCAGCTGGCCCTTTTGTGGCAGGGCTGAAATGCAGTGCAAATGTTTTTGGGGGATTCAGTTCATTTGCATGGCAAAGAGGGACTTTGCAATGAATTGCAATTCATCTGATCACTCTTCATAACATTCTGGAGTATATGCAAATTGCCATCATACAAACTGAAGCAGCAGACTTTGTGAAAATTAATATTTGTGTCATTCTTAAAACTTTTGGCCACAACTGTACATACACCCAACAGCGCTTTATAACCAATATACACTTACTAAATATACCTACACATACCCACACACTAACAAACACATACTGTACACGTCAAAATAGTTTAGTCAGGCTTGTCTGTCTTTTGACTCATCATAGCCGACTCATATTTATCCAAAACATCCTATTAATGTCCACCATGATGGGGTTCACAACAATTAAGTCATTCTGTAACTACAGTATAGGACTCAAACATAGTGGGGAAAGGTAAACACTCAATGTTGAAAGTGTGTTTATTATCTGTGTGTACGTACCTGAGGGAGTATGTCTGTGTAATTTCTATCACCTCTCTCTTCCAAGCGGAGGAGGGTCCAGAGGTGCTGCTGGTGAAGGGGGGGGGGGGGGGGGTCGGGGGGTTCCCCTGAGGGAACCATGGTCATGGAGGACAACCAGACTACACCACCTCCTGAACCCACAGAGGAACCAGCTGAGCAGCACAGGGCCACACAGTCTCACTGGGGTAAGCCCACTGTAAACTACTGTCTGAATGGTATTAGATCAGGCTTCACATCCACAATGCCTCTCTGACTAGGAGTACTGATCTAGGACCTTGTCATTTGAAACAGGCTTGTAAATACATGTGTTTAGAGAGACAGTAAACCTGGGATAGATAAAGCACAGTTGCATATTTGCCTTAGAGGGGATGTAGATGGAATAAAGTAATTATATATTACTCTGTTCTTGCTAAGACACTGCTCTTTCTAAACAAGTCTGCACTGAGCTTGAAAGATACTGATCACGAATAGATTTGATATGTAACGTAATACGCTTTACCGTGTTTCAAAAAACAGCGCGCACAACCTTTTCATTTAGCCACACCCTTTGAGCCAAGACACCAACCAATAAGATCCTTTCTCTTCAGTGTTAACGGAAACAATTACCACGTTAGCGCGTTTATTGTTGTTATTTAAACGTTTATTAACACCATGTTGGAACACAAAATATGACAAATTTAACAGCATCACATACTTACCCCATGTAGACCGGACTTGGTTGATCGATGTTATCTAGGTAACGCTTGGTAGCTAGCTGCTAACAATCATGGCTAACTGTAATTGTATGGTTTATCACACTCAAATCGCCTCCACGAATGCAGTCGTGGCAGATATCTGTAAACTCGTAGACGACTATGTCGTGTTCAATTTTGGACATTTCTCAAAGACAGATTTTTGTTTTTGAAGGAGGCGGAGGCTGCGTCGCCTTTCATATATAGCTCATTGCCTGTCGCCCCGTTCTCCTCTGTACATGTCTTTAGATGTGTTTCTTAGAATTACGTGTTGGTCAGTTTTTGGATAAAAAGTTATAATTCCCCTGATTACTTTGCTATCTTGCGCAAAGACACTATCATATTCTAACTAGATTCTTGATTTACTGATTTTACAATTATTTAGTCAAGATGCATGGAACACAATACATTGATCAATAAACAGTATATCAAGAAATTGAGAAGTATTACCTTACATACTCGCCAATTCTAGACAGTGTAAATAAATATACAGCTGAGCTCTGACAGTAGCTAACCTAACCACCTCTTTTCCCTCAATCACTCAGGTGAAGGACATCTCACTGGAGGCCACAGCATCTCTGTGAAGCCAGCGGGACACAATACATGGAGAGATGACCAACCAATCACTGTTGATGAGGGGATGTGGAACCTCAACACAGCACTTTACCATGATAGAGGTTAGTGTAATAGTGTTGCATTAAAAATTACAGTTACTTTGTAAATAAAATGCGACAAATTTATTTTAGAAAGACTCCCCTCAGGTATTAACTTGCCTACATGTAAGTCCTAATTTATCTGCCATAGCCACCAGAGAGTCAACAAAAAAAGGTTTTGAAATGTTTATATTTTTTGGGGTGAACAAAAATATGTTACAAAGAAACAAATGTGATCAAATATTTGTAAAGATTTGTTGTATTATATTTACACTGTAGTGGCCATTAGGACTCAGTTAGTAGTAAATATGAACAGAGGCCTTTTATTAACAAGCTCTTATTTAATCTGGAAAAAACATGCATACTCACCAAACTATTCCTGAGATATTTAACTATTAGAAACAATTTGATTATAATTGCACACACTTACCATAAAATGTGCCAGTTGTGATGGTAGCCATTTTCAAGAACCACGTGATATCATTGAAATGCCCAGAATGTCCTCTCAAATGTACAACAGGACCTGACACAGTGGCATGTATGGCCTTAATTAGAGATACGGATCAAAAAGGAATGTCCATTAGAGAGGGCAAATGAATTGCTGAGTCTCAGGAGGATAGGGGAGCTTGTGAGACTTCCCTATGACGTTGTTATTCAACTCATGTACCGGAAATAACCGCCTCTCTTCTTGTCTCAGTCTGCAAATGCAGTGGCTGCAGGTCCTGGAGGATCGTCTCTGGTCAAGCAGAAGAGGACTGAAGGAGAGGAGGACCCACGACACAGCAGAGACATCCAGACTGGAGCAGCGTCTGGAGTGCCCCCCTGTAGCCATGGAGGACCTCGCCTCGCAGCCCAGAACTCAACACAGCATCACGGCGGTCAGAGGAATGCCGAACACCGTCCTTAAGTCAGAGACAGACACCAAAAGTTTAACTGTAACACAAAGGCTCTTACACACAGCATCAGACCCAGAGAGACTGGGGCTGAGGACACTGGGCTGTCCTTGCTCAGAGTATTTACCGGTATGTCACCAGAGGATGGTTCATTCCCTTGGAGATGGTGAAACGTTACACACTGGTGTTGATGATCTGTCTTGTTCTTACAATACAGAGATGGAACCTGTCAACATGCCCTTGGGTTTAGAGACACAGACTAATCCAATGAGAGGGGACTGGAACCGGTACAGTAGTAGTGTATACTCTGAAGGGTGCCTAGATAAGAAAGTGGAGGGTCTCATCGTAGATAAAGTTACTGTGAAAGTGAAGGGCGACGTTCCTCCCACATGGAATGCAGATAGTCACCTAGGAGACAGACACTTAGATTACGGGGAAAGCTTAGAGACAAATCCAAATGTCGCGACCCACCCCCCTTTACACATGTTCATGGATCATGACCCAGTGTGCACGTCCATGGGGCCTTCCAATTCACACGGCCGTGTCCTTTTCGATCAGGTATTAAACTCAAATGACACAACTAGAGCCCAGGCTCAGGAAGGGGGAGCAACATCAGGCAATAGTAAAGAGAAACGGTTCCTCTGCATGTTCTGTAACAAAGGCTTCAGCTGCCTTCAGCTGTACCCAGTGTCACATGCGCCTCGACCAGGCTGGTGACCTGAAGAAGCACCGGAGGGTCCACACAGGGGAGAAATTGTTCGGCTGCCACCTGTGCCGGGCCAGTTTCTCACACTCGTCCAACCTGAAGAGGCACCTGAAAGTCCACACAGGAGAGGCGCTGTACAGACTGCGGAAAGAGGTTCTCAAAGCTACCTCAGGATACAGCAGTAGAAAAAGTATTCCACTCAATAACATAGAAAGTATTCATTCCACTCGATAGCTTCTGACATTTACATCAAACCCTGCATTAAAGACAATTTAGAATAACAAGAGTAACAGATTTCGGTGTTGAATATTCCTGGGTAGAATATTGCAACCAGACATGGTAGATATATAAGCCTAAAAAGTCTTATATATTGTGTTTGTACTGTGTAGGCTATATGATGTTCACAAATGCCTGTTTCATTACTTCTGTTCAACTACTCTATTTTTTTATCCAGTACACTTTTCAATGAGAAAATGAATGCAGTTTATTGAGTTCATGCAGATATTTTGTTGACACGTGAATGTGTGGTTTTCATAAAGTGTATTTAATACTTCTTTATGTTTAATAAACACATGGGAATTTTCATTGTAAGACTTTCATTGAGACTCTCTTTAGTATACATCACATCTGATCTCACCCTATTCTAAATATACCTACACACTAACAAACCTCTACTGTACACATCAAAATAGTTTAGTCAGGTTTGTCTTTTGATGAATTTTGACTTATCATAGCTGACTTATATTTACCCACAACATATTTATGTCCACCATGATGGATTTAACAACAATTAAGTAATTCTGTAACTACTGTATAGGACTCAAACACAGTGGGGAAGGATAAATGTTGAAAGTGTTTTATCTTTGTGTGCATGTAACACAGGAGGCTGGTGAGAGGACGACAGCTCCTAATAATGGCAGGAATGGAGTCAATGGAATGGTATCAACCACATGGATGTTTGATACCATTCCATTTATTCCATTGCAGCCATTACTATAGGCCTCCTCAATTAAGTTGCCACCAGCTGCCTCTGATGTGTACGTACCTGAGGGAGCGTATGTCTGTGTAATCTGTATCACCTGTCTCTTCCAGGAGGATGAGGGTCCAGAGGTGCTGCTGGTGAAGGAGGAGAGACGATTGTGAACGTAATAAAATGGTGGTCCAATAGTCCAGGATTATGAGGAAAAACATAAAGATCCACAATATTTATTCCACGGGACAAAACTAGGTCCAGAGTAGGACTGTGGCAGTGAGTAGGTCCGGGGACATGTTGGACAAAACCCAGAGTCGATGATGGTTCCGAAAGCCTTTTGAAGTCGGTCTATGGACTTTTCCATGTGAATATTAAAGTCACCAAAAATGTGAATATTATCTGCCATTGCTACAAGGTCCGATAGGAATTCAGGGAACTCGGTGAGGAACGCTGTATACGGCCCAGGAGGCCTGTAAACAGTAGCTATAAAAAGTGATTGAGTAGGCTGCATAGATTTCATGACTAGAAGATGAAAATGCAGTCCTTTTTTTTGTAAATTGAAATTTTCTATCATAAATGTTAGCAACACCTCCGCCTTTGCCGGATGCACGGGGGGTATGGTCACTAGTGTAACCAGGAGAAGAGTCCTCATTTAACACAGTAAATTCATCAGGCTTAAGCCATGTTTCAGTCAGGCCAATCACATGAAGATTCGTTCATTCATTGACTATAACTGCCTTGGAAGTGAGGGATCTAACATTAAGTAGTCCTATTGTGAGATGTTAGGTATCACAATCTCTTTCAATAATGGCAGGAATGGAGGAGGTTTTTATTCCAGTGAGATTACTAAAGCGAACACCGCCATGTATAGTTTTGCCCATCCTAGATCGAGGCACAGACACGGTCTCAATGGGGATAGCTGAGCTGACTCCACTGACTGCTAGTGGCAGACTCCACTAAGCTGGCAGGCTGGCTAACAGCGTGCTGCCTGGTCTGCATCCTATCTCATTGTGGAGCAAGAGGAGTTAGAGCCCTGTCTATGTTCATAGATAAGATGAGAGCACCCCCCAGCTAGGATGGAGTCTGTCACTCCTCAGCAGTCCAGGCTTGATCATTAGGGTGAGGCTCGGAAGCCTTCACCTCACCTGACGACCCAAGTTATTTCTCCTCACTTTTGTCAGGATCAATTTCAAATTCACTATCCGTGACTACTCAGGGTCTTCTGACGCATAACATGCATTTTTCTCTCCTGTACTTGACCCAAAGGAGAAAGTACTCAGCTTGTATTTCGCAGTCGGTTGGGGTTTGCACCTCGTGCCATTCTTGCTCCTTCAATTCTTCTTGCCATCCACCCTCTTCCTCGCCCGGTCCTCCAACATGATGACTTCCATCTCCGTGTGGGACTTCAGGAACGTCTACAGGTTGTGCGCACACATACCATTTGAGGTTCGCAGACCACGTGGCGTCAGCGCGCATAATCTGCAGCTTTAGTGGATACTCACACTGCCTTCAGGGTAGGTCTACCGGTGACTAAGTTACTTTTCATAGCAGGTTAGGATAATTTACGCAGCAGGTTAGGAGAGTTATGTTAAGGTTAAAACCTCTTAAGGATCCAACCCTTTTTTCAATTTTCACCTAAAATGACATACCCAAATCTAACTGCCCGTAGCTCAGGACCTGAAGCAAGGATATGCATATTCTTGATACCATTTGAAAGGAAACACTTTGAAGTTTGTGGAAATGTTAAATTAATGTAGGAGAATATAACACATTAGATCTGGTAAAAGATAATACAAAGAAAATAACGTGTTTTTTTGTATTTGTTTTGCTACCATCATCTTTGAAATGCAGGAGAAAGGCCATAGTGTATTATTCCAGGCCAGGCACGATTTAGATTTTGGCCACTAGATGGCAGCAGTGTATCTGCAAAGTTTTAGACTGATCCAATGAACCATTGCATATCTGTTCAAATCTGCCCAAATGTGCCCAAATATGCCTAATAGCTACTGTAAATTGGACAGTGCAGTTAGATTAACACGAATTTAAGCTTCCTGTCCATATCAGATGTCTATGTCCTGGGATTATTTTTGTTACTTACAACCTCATGCTAATCACATTAGCCTACGTTAGCTCAACTGTCCCGCGGGTGGGACACTGATCCTGTAGTTAAGGAAAGGGTTAGCTAAAATGCTCAAATTATCCTAGACCCTACTCGAAAATATCTAACTACAACCAGGCCTGCCCTGAGAACAGTCTTGTTTTCCACTAATACAATTCTGCGCTGAATTTTTCTATTTTCTTGTGACCAATGTGCAATCCGCCCTGCAGAGGGCAGCAAAACGCAACACAGCGTTAAGTCTGACGGAAATTCACACGAAGAAGAAGTAAACTGAAGTGAACAGTGACTGAACAATTTACACGTTGGCGTTTTTATTGTTATTTAGACGTTTATTAACACCCTGGAACTCAGGGTGTTATCTAATTTAACTGCGCAGCATCACACACTTACAAGGTGGTGTTTAATTCGAGTTGGAGACGGGACTTGGTTGATAAATGTTATCTAGGTAACGCTAGCTAGCTGCTAACAATGGCTAACTGTATGGTTTTTCACACTCAAATAGCCTCCATTATGGAGGTGCTAGCGAATGCAGCTGTGGCAGACATCTGTAAACTCGTAGACGACGACTATGCAGTGTTTCGTTTGGAAATAACTCAAAGCCAGAAAGAAAACAGGGCTTTGCGGAGGAAACTACAGCTACTGGAACTGAAGGTGGCACGGGAGCGCGCAGAAGGGACCAATAGTGTCAAGATCCTCGACCGATACAGAGGAATGCCAAGAGGTACAATTTGCAATAGGCGGGGGCTGTCGCCCTGTTCACCGCTGCCCGTGTGTTACCTAGAATTAGGCTCAGGGATAGATTTAGATATCTTTTTTTATTATTGTTATAGACACCCCGTTCGGCACACCATGTTTTTTTGTAAACAAATCCGTGCACCAAGATGCAATTCGTTTTATGTGGAAGGAAAGGCATCATTATAATAAAGCCATAATAACATTTGTGATGTGGCATAGGCTACAGTTTTTAGGATTTCTACACATTTGTAAGTATGGTCTTTTTTGTTGTTGCCTTTTTAAAAACAAATTTCACGCAATTCTACTTCATTTACATGACAAAATACATTAGCTAAATCGTTTTTAATATCACATAAATGACCGAAATGAGTGGCTACACAGACAGAGATAAATCTGGTCTTGAATTCGAACCAAAAAATTGCCCAGGCTCACCTAATGATGAAGATGAAGCCATAGGCTACTACTCACAGTGATGGCAGATAGGCAATTGCCAAGAGGAACACATCTCAAGATGAGCTACTTAGAAAAACAAGATGAGCTACTTAGAAAAACTGTTAGCAAAAAAATTGGGCGTTGTTGAGAAAAAAAAGTTTATATTGGTTCTACAGACATATTAGTCTTCTCTTTTCAGTGGTAGGTGTTTGCTTTACATATTTTTTTCCCCGCGATTGTATTTTGAAATTAGCAAAAGGCCAAAGGACAGCCACAACCAACCATAGAAATATAATCATAGATGGCAGTTCCCATTCAAGTCATGAGTGGTTTAAATCCACTTCTTGAATCTAAGGTGCATTGAAGCCATTCTGGCAGCTCATGATGGCCCAACACCCTTTTTTACACACTTTATGTTGGTGTTTCCTTTGTTTTGGCAGTTTACCTGTATGTGCTTGTGATCAAATTTAATCCAGTTATTTTTTTGAAACTATTGAGCCTCTGTGGCTAAATTATGCTCTCTGTTGTGTTTTGAACATTGAGAGCGGCTCCTGTGGTTGGATAACAAATAAATACATTTGCTTCTTGGTCCCAGTCCCTGACTCACACAATTGGCCAGTCACATTTATTTATTATGCAGGTTATTTTATTAATCAGCTACCCAATCAAGGCACCCACGTGCCCCCCCCCCCCCCCCCCCCCATCTGATGATTAGCAGAGCGGTAGCAGGCTGTCTACACTCATTAAGAGCGGGCTCCTGAATCCTCCTGTAGTTGACGGTTGCAGTAAAAAAAAAAAAAACATTTTTGCTGTCTGTTGGTCCACCACGGGTCTGGGCCTAGGGGCTTCATCCTCAGTAAGCCCCTGCATTAATCCGGCCCTGACTGGGGTTGGTCAGTTTTTGGATCATATGCAGTAATGCCCCTGATTACATAGCTAGCTATCTTGCACAAAGACTTTATCATATTCTAACCAGATTCTTGATTTACTGAATTTCCTATTATTTACAATGAAAAGAATGACGCAAGGAACATAATAAATCTATAAATCGGATGTAAAGAAGTTATGCAAAGTCATCCTGGCCAATTCTAGACAGTGTCAAAACTGTCAATATTGTACAATATAGTGTTCAGCATTGACAGTACCTAACCACCACTTTCTCCCAATCACTCTCTTAGGTGAAGGACATCTCACTGGAGGCCACAGGAGCTTTGTGAAATCAGCGCGATACAATACGTGGAGAGATGATCAACCAATCACTGTTGATGAGGGGAGTGGAACCTCAACCCAACACGTTACCATGATAGAGGTTAGTGTAATAGTGTTACATAAAAATTACAGTACATCAAATGTGTTTAGTTTATTTCAGAAAAGCTCCCCTCAGCTATTCACTTGCTTACATGTACATCCTTATTTATCTGCCATAGAGGAGCTTGTGAGACTTCACTATGACAGTGTTATCCAATTTCAGTCATGTATCGGTAATAACCTCCGCTCTTCATGTGTCAGTCTGCAGATGCAGAGGCTGCAGGTCCTGGAGTCAAGCAGGATTGCACTGAAGTAGAGGACCCACAACACAGTAGAGACATCCAGACTGGAGTGACTGGAGCATCCCCTGTAGCCGCGGAGGTCCCCACCACCGTCGCCCGACGCAGCATCACGGAGGTCAGTGGAACGCCGAACGCCATCCTCAAGTCAGATACAGAGACTTTAACTGTAACACACAGGCTCTTACACACAGCAACTGACCACAGATCAGACCCAGACAGACTGGGGCTTGGGACACTGGGCTGTCCTGCTCCAGACTCAGAGTACTTACCTGTATTTCACCAGAGCCAGAGGATGGTTCATTCCTGTGGAAATGGGGATGGTGACACATTAGACACTGGTGTTGATGATCTGTCTTATTCTTACACTACAGAGATGGACCCTGTCAACATTCCCTTGGGTTTAGAGACACAGAATGATCTGTCTAGAGGGGACTGGAACCAGTACAGTAGTAGTGTATACTCTGAAGGATGCCTAGATAAGAAAGGGGAGGTTATAGTTGTAGATGAGGTGACTGTGAAAGTGGAGGGCGACACTCCTCCAACATGGAATGCAGATAGTCACCTAGGAGACAGACACTCACAGGGCAGAGATTTCTTACATTACAGAGAAAGCTTAGAGACAAATACAAATATTGTCACCCACTCCCCGTTACACGGGTTCAGGGATCGCGACCCAGTGTCCACGACGATGGCACCTTCCGATTCACTCGGCCGCATCCTTTTCGATCAGGTATTGAACTCAAACGACCAAAGAGCCAACGCTCGGGGAGGGAGAGCAACATCAGGCAATAGTAAAGAGAAACGGTTCCTCTGCATGTTCTGTAACAAAGGCTTCAGCAGCCCCCAGAAGGTGGAGATCCACCAGAGGGTCCACACAGGGGAGAAACCCTTCAGCTGTAGCCAGTGTCACATGTGCTTTGCCCAGGCTGGTCACCTGAAGAGGCACCAGATGGTCCACACAGGGGAGAAACCCTACAGCTGCCCCCAGTGTGAGAAGAGGTTCTCCCGCCAGGAACAGCTGAAGATGCACCTGAAGGTCCACATGGGATAGATGGAAGAGATTCTCAGAGAGGAGATACCTCAGGATACACCAGCAGAAAAAACATTCCACTCTATAACATGGAAAGTAACCATTCCACTCAATAGCTTCTGACGTTTAGATCAAACTCTGCATTAAAGACAAAGATGCATTTTCATTGTTGTCATCAGAAAACATCCACATATGCATTTGGAATAATGAGATTAAGACTAACAGTGTTGAGTATTCCTGGGTAGAATATTGCATCCAGACATTGTGTGAAATATAAGCCTAAAATGTCTGTTACATATTGTGTTTGTACTGTGTAGACTATATGACGTTCACAAATGCCTGTTTCATTACTTACGTTCAACTACTCTATTTTTTTCCCCAACATATTTTTTATGAGAAAATGTATGCAGTTTATTAAGTTCATGCAGATTTTTAGTTGAGACTAGTGACGGGTGCATTTTCATGTTTCAGCATGACAATGCCCCTGTGCACAAAGCGAGGGTCATACAGAAATGGCTTATCAAGATCAGTGTGGAAGAATTTGACTGGCCTGCACAGAGCCCTGACCTCAACCCCATCGAACACCTTTGGGATGAATTTAAACGCCGACTGCGAGCCAGGCCTAATCGCCCAACATCAGTGCCGACCTCACTAATGCTCTTGTGGCTGAATGGAAGCAAGTCCCTGCAGAAATGTTCCATCATCTAGTGGAAAGCCTTCCCAGAAGACTGGAGGCTGTTATAGCAGCAAAGGGGGGACCATATTAATGCCCATGATTTTGGAATGAGATGTTCGACGAGCAGGTGCCACATATTTTTGGTCATGTAGTGTATTTAAGTAGAGCAAATTGATATATACAATCCCGAAGTCAGCTAACTGTCAACAGTAGAACAAAGCTTAAAATGATGTTTGAGTGAAAATGAATGGTCAATTTGCTTCCGGACCATCAGTTGATTGACAGATGTTGGCCTACTGTAGAACGATAAACTTTCCTCCAGTGTGGATGCTGACCCACGTTTTACAGTTGGGCTATTGTCAAATTAGCTATGGTCTTTGGTGTTGATAATATTTCGTAAATCTGTCGATGTTTATGCATTTGAACCTACCCAAAGACGATTTAGTTGAGCCGAGACACTTCTCTGATGTGTAAATTATACTATTCATTTTACTTCTTGAAAACATTGAAATAAATGCAACTCATGAGGCTTGGAGTGGGAGCGCTCTGCTTAGACCACTGCGCTACGGCAGGTCACAATGCTCTAGTAAACACTAAGAATGTTATGGATACTCACCCCCCAGTAGGAGCAGTCCTCCATAGGATTGAATGGAATTCTACAGTATTTCAATAAAGGACAAAATTACATGTATTTAAGTATTTTTGTTGTTGTAGTGGGGAAAGTAACATAAGTGATCTCAAAGTATACTTTAAGGAAAATGTTTTTACATATTTTCTTATTTTTGTTTAGTGCACATAATATAATAACACATTTCGCATTAATGTGTCTGTAATTAAATACATGTGGGAAAAATGTATGTGGACATTAATAAATGCATTTATATAGCTTCCAAAATATTACAATGGTGGGGGAGTTCCAAGATGGAGGCACAGTGGCTTCAACACAGTGCCCCCAAACAGTCGTCTAGTGTATGTATAAATCATTGACCGCACTGAGGTAATCAATTATGTATTCTGCCTATTTCTTGCTTTCAACATATAACCCGTACTTATCCTTTTATTATAATCCACATGAGAAGAGCTGTTGCCTGCACGTAGCCTAAGGTACGATCCTGCATTGTATATACAAACTGCTTCCAGCTGCTTATCTAAATATTTATTCAGATATTCAAATCCTTCAAATTTCCTCATGCGACGAAAGATTACGATCCTATTTTTTAAATTATTATCATTATTATTATAATATATATTTTGTACTTTTTACCCCTTTTTCTCCCCAATTTCGTGGTATCTAATTGGTAGTTAGTCTTGTCCCATCACTGCAACTCCCGTACGGACTCGGGAGAGGCTAAGGTCGAGAGCCGTGCGTCCTCCGAAACACGACCCTGCCAAGCCGCACTGCTTCTTGACACACTGCTTGCTTAACCCGGAAGCCAGACGCACCAATGTGTCGGAGGAAACACCGTACTGTGTCAGCGTGCATGCACCTGGCCCGCCACAGGAGTCGCTAGAGCGCGATGGGACAATGACATCGTAGCCGGCCAAACCCTCACCTAACCCGGACGATGCTGGGCCAATTGTGCGTCACCTCATGGGTCTCCCGGTCGCAGCCGGCTGCGACACAGCCCGTGATCGAACCGGATCTGTAGTGAACTCTCAAGCACTGCAGTGCCTTAGACCGCTGCGCCACTCGGGAGGCCCCAAGATTCAACATCTGTAGTGTCACAGTCAGTGTCAACGAAGGGCAAGTGGTGCTCCCAGTTCTGGAGACCACCATGTTCAATAGGTAAAATTGTATTGGAGCTGTCCATGGCAGGTTGGGGAGAAAGATTTTAAAAAATAAAGTGGCGGGGGAAAAAAAGGTCAAATTAATTCAAGGAATCGATCAGTGGTGTACAGCCGGAGCACGCTACTTAGACCGGTGTGCTACAGCAGGTCACGATGCTCTAACAAGCACTAAGAATACTGATGAGACATAGGAATTTGTTTTAAAAAACTTTCCCCAAACCACTGTAATATTGTGTTGGAGCTGTCCATGGTGGGTTGGGAAGAAATATACAGTACCGGTCAAAAGTTTTAGACACACCTACTCATTCAAGGGTTTTTCTTATATTTTTAACTATTTTCTACATTGTAGAATAATAGTGAAGAGATCAAAACTCTGAAATAACATGTGGAATCATGTAGTAACCGAAAGAGAGACAATTCTTCAAATTAGCCACCCTTTGTCTTGATGACAGCTTTGCACACTCTTGGCATTCTCTCAGTGGGCTACAGTTGCTTGCAGTAGGCCTACTAGGGGGAGAGGATGAATGACCAGCTAGTCGTACTTCAGGCATGCGATGTTGCCTCTCTTTTGCTGTTCAATGAGTCGTAGCAGCTGATCCTTTCTTTTGAGCCGTACCTTTTCAGAGAAGTCTTCATTGATTAAGAACTGAGCTCTTTGGCCATGCACACCAGTGGTGGGTTTGGCGTTGAAATGAGAATGCATAAGCAGATGAGAACCCCATGCCTACTGTAAAATATGGTGGTCGATCTTTGTTATGGGGTTGTTTTGCTTCCACTGGTCCTGGGGCCCTTGTTAAGGTCAACGGCATCAGGAACTTTACCCAGAACCAGGACTTTTTAGCCAAAAACCTGGTTGCCTTTGCCAGGAGGCTGATAGTTCAAATGGATCTTCTAGAAAGACAATAACCCAAAGCACACATCAACATCCACAAAGATTGACCACAGAATCTGTCTCCGAACTCAAATCCCATCGAATACCTGTGGTTTGAAGAGGACAGTCCATAAGCACAAACGAAGGATATCAAGGATCTGGAAAGATTCTGTACGGAGGAATGGTGTAAGATCGTTCCCAATGTGTTCTCCAATCTCATAAAACGTTTTAGAAAAAGTCTCAGTACCATTACCCTCGCAATGTGAGGTATTGAAAACAGGGATGTCAATAATTTTGACCCCTATATATTTGTTTGCATACAATATAGCTCAGTAAATGAATTATGTACTTACTGTATTTTATACAGTCATTTTTTTGCTCATTTTTATCAAGGGTGTCAGTAATTTCGTACACCACTGTGTCTTCCCTCAGATGCATTATGATGCAACAAGCGCAAAACATTTGAACAGAAATGACAATTATGACAACTGTTTCCATTTGCGTGACAAATAATTGTTACCCCAAATTCCATAATAGTTAGCCCTACGCACAACCATTGGTCGATGCTTGCAACGTCTGAGCAGGGGAACGCGACTATGATGTGGTTAGCTGATACGTCAAATGCCTATCCAGGTGTTGTAAGGTGTCAGCAACCTATGAGCAGAGAAGCGCACCCATTGAGATACATAGATTGCCGTCATACCTTGTCCATAGACTGGTTTCCTTGCCCTGTAAGCAATGTTTAATTTTGTAATTTGGGTGAACTATCCCATTAAACCTAACCTATGACCTGACCCATCACTTTATGTATTACTGCCCTATAGTGGCAAGAAGTGACATAAAAAAACACAACTATACAACACATAAATGGCTGTTAGCCTCCCACACACAGGTTACTTTCTGTCCCCAGAACTAAAACTGAAACTTAATTATATAAAAATGAAATAATTTTTTCATAAAAAACTTAAACTAAATAAAAACCAGTAAATCAGATCTGAAAAACAATTTCAAATACAAATCTTAAAATGAATAGAAATAAAAAGTAATATAAAAACCCAAAACTATAACATTGGCAGGAAGACAATTTATTTATTTAATGGGATTCATTTAAGATACTCTTTCAAGTGGAAGGGTTTCAGACGTTTTCGGAAGATGAGCAGGGACTGGTACCACCATTGGCGTGTCAGGACAGGGAAGAGCTTTGACTGGGCTGAGCGGGATCTGATCCCCCATAGTGGTGGGACGGCCAAGAGACCAGAGGCAGAACGGTGTCCTCAGGTGGGGTGTCGGGTTGAGCACAGCCTGAAGGTAGGGAGGGGCACTTCCCCTTGGGAGCTTCGACTGGAGGAGGAGCGGGGTGACATGGGGGTCGTTCCACCTCAAAAAGCACAAGATAGAGGATTTCGACACCCACCATCTCAGATTGTTCTGAAATCGTTTCTGTTGTTAGATACAGATAGTATTAGCGTTCCTGCAACATTATTTTGTTGAAATACAGTTACATCTCTGAGAAATTAAACTAATTGATTGCACCCAAATTGGCCATTTTAATTTATAGGATTCATATAAATTTGGGTGCAATCAATTAGCTTCATTTCTCGGGATGAAATTATAGTTCGACAAAATAATGTTGCAGGAATGCTAATCTTGTTTCTAACTACAGAAACTATTTCAGAACAATCTGAGATTGTGGGTGTCATTGCTTGCAGAAATGACATGGAACAACCCATCGGAGAACTTGGGAAGGTTGAACACCAGGGGGGCTGCGGCATTCTGGATAAATTGCAGGGGTTTGATGGCACAAGCAGGGAGCCAAGCCAACAGAGTTGCAGTAGTCTAGACGGGAGATGACAAGTCCCTGGATCAGGAACTGCACTGCTTCCTGTGTGAGGAAGGGTCGTACTCTACTGTTGTAGAGCATGAACCTGCAGGAGAGAGTCACTGATTTGATGTTTGCAGAGAATGACAGGGTGTTGTCCAGGGTCACGCCAAGGTTCTTGGCGCTGTGGAGTTGTCAACCACGATGGAGCGGTCTTGGAGCGGGCAGGCCTTCCCCGGGAGGAAGAGCAGCTTCGTCTTGTTGAGCTTGAGGTCGTGGACCGACATCCCAGCAGAGATGTCTGCCAGGCACACAGAGATACATGTGTATTTGTGGTTTTCATATGGTGTATTACACACACTAACAAACACCTACAGTACACGTCAAAATAGTTTAGTTGGGTTTGTCTGATGATGACTTTTGACTTATCATAGCTGACTCATATTTACCCACAACATCATATTTATGTCCCATGGTGGGTTTAACAACAATTAAGTCATTCTGTAACTACAGTATAGGACTCAAACGTAGTGAGGATGGGTAAACACTCCATGTTGAAAGTGTGTTTATCTGTGTGTACGTACCTGAGGGAGTGTATGTCTGTGTAATCTGTATCACTTGTCTCTTCCAGGAGGAGGACGGTCCAGAGGTGCTGCTGGTGAAGGAGGAGGGGTGTGAGGAGAGTCTGGGGAACCCTGAGGGGACCATGGTCATGGAAGACAACCAGACTACAACACCTCCTGAACCCACAGAGGAACCAGCTGAAGATCACAAGACCACACACAGTCTCACTGAGGTGAGACCACTGTGAACTACTGTCTGAATGGTATTAGGTTGGGCTGTATTCCACAAAGCCTCTCGGAGTAGAAAATTGGTCGTAAGTGCTGAGAATAGAGAGATCTCACTCCTACTCTAATGGGTCACAATAAAAGCTATGCATGAAGCCTCTTTAGTCATAAGAGTCACACCGTTGACAGATATTTAGGAGACCTCTTGAGCTGTCCTAACCGTTAAGAGTTACCAGCAGGTGTATTGATAATAGTAAAATACATTGAGTCATTGGTTGCTGAGCCACACGCAATTGCTTTAGAGTTGTTCATTCTTAAAAGTCTAAGCTGTTGGAGGGGGGGTTCTAAGCTGATGCATGGAATTGTTTTAAGAAGGTCATACCATAGATCATTTAGCTATTTGATTTTGAATTTTAGGACCCTTTTTAGGTATCAAACAAATGTTTAAGAACATTAATCAGATAAATGTAGAAATTATTCTTTACCACTATAGCCCATAGAAATGGATTGAATAACACATTCCTGAATGGCAAAAAATACAGTAAAAAAAAGAAATCATAAGGAATAAGGTTTTGAAGTGTCTGTACTATAGCTAGGAGATATACGAAAGCTCAGGAAATATATGTTTTTGACACATATTTAACCCCTAATTTTTGTTGGCACAAAACTTTTATATGGATTACCTTTAGACCAGTCCTGCGACAAGCGCATGCGATGGATTGAGGCGCTGATATCTCTAGTTTAAATTGATGGATGTCACTTAGATTGACGCATTGGTGATCCAATACTCTCTAGAGCAGGAATGGGCGACTTTAATGGGGGGTGAACTCATCATGAGGGGCCACAGTGGCTCGTGGGTCCCACATAACCCCCCCACCACCACCACCTTGCGAGCAAAACATTTTTAAACATTGTTGTTTTAAAGCAAGTTTTCTGCAATTCTACATCTTTTGCCATAGGGTGGTGGCAAATGTTTGCAGTTTTTAATATGATAACTGATTATCAATGGGCACCACGCCGGTCATTCGACCATGCTTACTACAAGTTTAGATAGCTAACCTCTAGACTAACTTACCAATCTATGAATGTTTAGCTGACATGGGTTATTTGAGTGACGACTGAGGCACAACCACATTTCAAAATTGCACCTTGTGTATTCTATTATTCTAACTCTCAACAGTATGTTGAGACCCCGACTGAGTCCCTTCATTTTTTTAAGATGTTTTTTATTTTTATTTTCCGCTGGCCTACAAAAGGAGGGCGGGTCATCAGTTGCCCATCCCTACTCTACGGGGGTGATTCACCTCAGACCTTATTTTCTGCGTTTATCATAAAACCCAATCTTTCCCCATTAATTTCACCCGTAACAATGGCTGAATGAACCAGAGGTAACTCATTTCTGTTTTTTTTTAGGACTACAAACTGGTAAGCTCCATAGAGTTCAAAGCTGGCGATACCTCATCGCGATTGGTTATTTCACATCATTTGCAACGTTTTTAATGAGCGTCTTCTCTATCTTGTACAGTAGGTAATTAAATAATCAAAAGAAAAGCGTGTTTATTTATCAGGGTTTGGGTCAATTCCAATCCTCTTCAATGCTTTTCAATGAGAAAAATGTGGAATTGGAATTTGGTTTACTTTCTCAATTGACTGAAATTGAATTGACCCCAACCCCGTTTATTCATTAGCCTTGTGGTTATTAGTATTTGGGCATTTCATGTGAAATAGGCCTCATGTGAAACCATTGTCAAAAGTGCAAGAGATAGGCCTACTGTTCCATGTAGGTCTAGATTATTTATGGATTGATCATATATTGAAGCAAGGTTAGAAGATTCAGGTTTTGGCCTTCATCAGAATAATCACACAAAGGGAAAGGACAAGATCATATAAGGCAGGGATGTGCATATCCAGTCCTCGGGGGCCTGATTGGTGTCATACTTTTGCCCCAGCTAACACCCCGGACTCCAATAATCAACTAATCACGATCTTCAGTTTAGAATGCAATTAGTTTAATCAGCTGTGTTTGCTAGGGATTGGGAAAAAGTGTGACACCACTCTGGCCCCCGAGGACTGGAGTTGCCCGTCCCTTATAAAAGGTGGTGCTTATAAGAGAGGGTGTGGTAGATTATACAGGTTAGTCTTTAGGGTGATCGGTAATGTCGCCACCTGGTGGTAAAATACAGAATAGGAAACAATAAAACACTTGGGAAGTCAGGGCAAGCATATTTCATCTGCAGTAAATATAATTGATGTAAAACCATTAGTATAATTTGTAGAACACATCAAATCAAATTGTATTTGTCACATGCGTTGAATACAACAGGTGTAGACCTTACGGTGAAATGCTTACTTACAAGCCCTTAACCAACAATGCCGTTTTTAAGAAAAAGAGTTAAGAAAATATTTACTAAATAAACTAAAGTAAAAAGAATAACACAAAATAACAATAACGAGTCTATATACAGGGGGCACAGTTTAGTCGAGGCTGTTGAACATGTTAGGTATTGGAAAATAAACAATATGGTTAAGCAAAACTAGGGATAACAAAAAAACATCAGTATAGGCAAAAAGGACCACCACAACTGGTTTAGACAATAGTTATTGAGCTTATGAGCTTTTTTCATTAATGAATAAAAAAAGTACAAATGGCTCCAATAGCCAAAGTATGACTTTGTTAAAAGAGGGGGGGGGGGGTGTTCGGGTCACTGAGCTAACAATGGGAAGGGGCCCTTCACAGAAACATACTATAGTCCTTCTCTAGGTTAAGATGATATAGCAATATCAACACATTCTTCTACCAACTCGAAGGTAATTGCATGTGGCACAGGAACCACTGACTCGGTGCTATTACCAAGACAGATGCTGCTAAATCTTAACTGGCTAGGACGGCTCGAGAGGTCTCTTAAATATTTGTCGACTAGGTGGGACTCTTATGACTATAGGGGCTTCATGCATAGCTTCTATTTTGACCCATGAGTGCATGAGTAAAATGTCTCTTCTCAGCACGTCAAGTAATCAAATCAACTTTGCATAGTATAAAATTAACTAATATGTTTTTGCGTAGTACTCATAGCAGTCCCTCATTGCCCAATCAGAAGATGCTCCATAGCAGGATGCTCATATCAGATTTCTTGATCCAACATCCTCTCACTCTGTATCTCTTACAGTCAGTAGACATGGAGGATGGGAAGCCTGATCTGCTGCTAGTCAAAGAGGAGACAATAGTAGACGGACCAGAGAGCATTGATCTGCTGAGTGGACTAAAGATGGGGGAGCAAGGTAAGGGAGAAATACATATAGCCTTCATACAGTAATAGATCTTTAATGGGAATAGTGATGCATCTGGCTATCAACACAACGTATGTTTACATACAAAAACTACACATTATAATGTATGAACTTGACCAGGTAATTGACCCCCTAAAATAGTTTTTAAAGTCTATTTTGTAACCTCTTCCTATAGGTGGTTGGCAGGAGGCTAACAGAGGAGACTGGGCGGCCATCTTCGATTCCCAGACCCAGACGGGTGCAGCCAAGGGCCCAGGGGACAACATCACTGAGCAGGCCAGGACCAGACACGACATAGTGGAGGTCAGTGGATGGGACAGCGACCTCAACTCTGGGCTGGGGAACAACACTGTTAACCAGAAAAAGACAGTCGAACACAAAACAACAACTGAACTTAGTCTCCATGACAACAGACTGGCTGAGACCAGGGTGAGGCGTAGATTTGGTCTGCAGGGGCGAGGAGTTGTCTTTATGGGAACAGTCACAGACTCGGCTAGCGATGCTCCATCCTGCTCCTATAGTTGTGATTCAGAGAGACTGATGGGGCCTCAGGTTAACCCCCTAACAGGTGCTGCCTTCAGCCTGCCTTCTATAGGATCTATTAACTGGAACATGGACCCTGTGACAACACAGACACTCCCTGGCCTTCATCCTCCTCACACTCTCCTAATGTTAAACCAGACCTCAGACAATGCCAGTGCCTCAACACTAAATAGCTACACAAGCCCATTGACAAATGACAGTAGTAGTAACACTATCAGTAGATCTGGTGGCAAAGAGAAGCGCTTCTCGTGTTCATTCTGTGGGAAAGCCTTCAGTTTCCGCAAGCAGGTGGAGATCCACAAGAGGATGCACACAGGGGAGAAACCTTTCAGCTGCCAACTGTGCCGGGCCAGTTTTTCACAATCATCCAGCCTGAAGAGGCACCAGAGAGTCCACACAGGGGAGAAACCATTCAGCTGTACCCAGTGTGAGAAGAGGTTCTCCCACCAGCACCATCTGAAGGTGCACCTCAAGATCCACATGGAGGAGAGGCCATTTGCCTGTACGCACTGCGGGAAGAGGTTCTCAGAGAGGAGCTACCTCAGGATACACCAGCAGCAAATGCACACGGCCCATGTATAGTGACGTGATGTAGTACTAGTTTGTAGTTCATTCTGTTGGTTTAGGATGTAGTAGGGAACTGGATGAGATGAACTGAGGAAAGAATGAGTATGATGAGACAGAGTAGATGATATGTTGGTGTGATGGTGTCGGTAAAAATGTTTCACTGATTAAGACTAACAACTTTTTTCCAGTTTGATGAAAATGTTTTATAATGAGAAAATGATTGGGCCTTAAGTTTACTTGACATGAAGTAGTGAAGCTGTGTGTAATGTTGAACCTTTTCCAAAGTATTCTAAAATTCATTTTAACAAAACGATTGTACCAGATTTACAGAAAAGGTTATGTTACCATAGTGAGAAAAGTTATTGTACTTGTCACGTATCGTTTTGTACAATAAAAGTACTGTACTTCACTGTGTGAGTGTATGACCATTTTGTTGAAATGAAATACAACATTGACTCTGTGCTGACTGACTTGGTTATTTTTTTGTCATTGCAGGGACTGAGTTTCCCTCATCTCAGTCAAACCAAAACATTATACTTAATTCTTAAATTGACACTTTTGTATGTTTTTTATAATAAACTCCAATGGCTCCATATTGTTAGGTTCTTGAATCACAGTGTTAGAGATAGGCTTGACTGTGGTTTTAAAATATCATCTTTGCGTGTACAGAAAAGATTTTCTTATATAAACCTTTATACTTTTCTGTACAATATGTGTTTACAGTCTGCAGTCCATGAGGACCTGCTGATATCTGGTGTTGCTTGCGGGGGAGACTGGGCCTCTGAAGTGGCTGGTCAAAATCCCTGGCCCTGGATCAGAAGCCTTCGCTTTTCCTTCCCGAGTCAGAACAAGGACCCAACCACGATTGACAGAGATTCCATCACCACCACAAAGAACAACCAGTGGACAGATGGACTGAACAACCTCAGTCCTGGTGGTCATCAGAGAGACAGAGGTTCCAGTCAGGGATCTAGTCTGCAGCCCAGAACATTCTCTTCACAGTCTCAGTGCATGGTTACCCCACAAATACAGACAGGGTCAGGTTGAGCGTTCACCATGAGAGGGACCTAGCCTATAACACAGCACACAATCCCAACAACACCCAAACAATGGCTAGAGGTCAAGGAAGGAGCTCAAAGACTAACCACCTGAGTGTGGTGGATCCTGCTTCTACCTCTGGTGTCATTGGGTCACAACATGGGAGGCTACTGTCAACCTGTACGCCTGCGCTAAGTGTGGGAAGCGCTTTGCTGAGGCAAACTATGTGAAGAGGCGCCAGACCGTTCACACCGAGGAGAGGCCCTTCAAGTGCAATCTATGTTACAAGAGCTTCTCTTTCCTGACTAGCCTTATCAAACATAGGAGTGTCCACAATGGGGAGAAATTGTAGCAGTGTGGCTTGATGTACGCAGGGGATGTCTGGGAACCATTCTTTAGCGCTGACATATTATAGTTATCATGTGAAGTGTAAGGGGGTAATTAACCACATACTCCTCATTAACCCTTTGTTAACTTATCATTTGAAACAGGCTTGTGTAAATACCTGTTTTTAGAGAGACAGTGAACCTAAGCTAGAACAAGTATAGTTGAATATTTACTTGGAATAGTAATTTGATTATTTTCTACTATATTCTTAGTTAACACACTTCTTTCAAAACGAGCCTGCTCTGAGCTTGAAATATACTGATGAATAGGTTTGATGTGTAATGTAATAAGCGATACCTTATTTCAAAGAACAGCCCGCATACCTTTTTATTTAACCACACCCTTTGCGCTGCTATGAGGTAAATCAACAAGATCATTGAAGAAAGCTGTTGGTGAGACGCTGGAGAGAGAGCGCAAGTGCTATGGGCTAGGTGGGACGTTAGCGTCCCACTCTATTCAACAGCCAGTGGAATCGCGTGGCGCGAAATACAAATACCTCAAAAATGCAATTATTTCAATATTTCAAACATACGACTATTTTACACCATTTGAAAGATAAGACTCTCGTTAATCTAACCACATTGTCCGATTTCAAAAAGGCTTTACAGCGAAAGCAAAACATTAGATTATGACAGGAGAGTACCCAGCCAAAAATAGTCACACAGCCATTTTTCAAGCAAGCATATATGTCACAAAAACCCAAACCACAGCACTAACCTTTGATGATCTTCATCAGATGACACTCCTAGGACATTATGTTATACAATACATGCATGTTTTGTTCAATCAAGTTCATATATCAAAATACTGCTTTTTACATTAGCATCTGATGTTCAGAACTAGCATTCCCACCCAAAACTTCCGGGGAATTTACTAAATTACTCATGATAAACGTTGACAAAATACATAACAATTATTTTAAGAATTATAGATACAGAACTCCTTTATGCAATCGCTATGTCAGATTTTAAAATAGCTTTTCGGCGAAAGCACATTTTGCAATATTCTGAGTACATAGGTCAGCCATCACGGCTAGCTAATTTGACACCCGCCAACGTCGGGGCAACCTAAACTCAGAATTACTATTAGAAAAATTGGATTACCTTTGCTGTTCTTCGTCAGAATGCACTCCCAGGACTGCTACTTCCACAACAAATGTTGTTTTTGTTCCAAATAATCCATAGTTATGTGCAAATATCCCCGTTTTGTTCGTGCGTTCAGGTCACTATCCAAAGGGTAACGCGCGACCGCATTTCGAGACAAAACATTTAAAAATGTTCCATTACCGTACTTAGAAGCATGTCAAACGCTGTTTAAAATCATTTTTTATGGTATTTTTCTCGTAAAATAGCGATAATATTCCAACCGGACAATGCTGTATTCATTCAAAAGGAAGAGAAAAAATGGCGAGGTCTCGTGAATGTGCATTTCCATTCCCTTTGTCCTCAGGCAGACTACTGACAAACTGAGTTACTATACTTTGCCCAGAGACAGGAGACGCCCCAATCCGCTTTCTGGCGGCTTTAGAGAGCCAATGTAACCCCACGGATACTGTAGTTTCGATAGACAAGCAAAAGGACTTGCGCTCTCTCTCCAGCGTCTCACCAACGGCTTTCTTCAATGATCTTGTTGATTTACCTCATAGCAGCGCAAAGGGTGTGGTTAAATAAAAAGGTATGCGGGCTGTTCTTTGAAATAAGGTATCGCTTATTACATTACACATCAAACCTATTCATCAGTATATTTCAAGCTCAGAGCAGGCTCGTTTTGAAAGAAGTGTGTTAACTAAGAATATAGTAGAAAATAATCAAATTACTATTCCAAGTAAATATTCAACTATACAAAGGAGAACTACAAAATCGCAGACAGGCCACCTCCTACTTGAAATCTTCTCAGGTTTTTGCCTGCCATATGAGTTCTGTTATACTCACAGACACCATTCAAACAGTTTTAGAAACTTTAGTGTTTTCTATCCAAATCTACTAATAATATGCATATTCTCGTTTCTGGGCAAGAGTAGTAACCAGTTTAAATCAGGTACGTTTTTTATCCGGCCGTGAAAATACTGCCCCCTAGCCCAGACAGCTGAAAGTGCGTCGAGTACAGTACTGAGAAGAATGAGTGGACAACAGTGAAGTCTAAGAATGGAACGAAAAGAGCTAAAATTGTGGAAAATGAGTCTGATCAATCGTTTCTTTTTGGAGTAAGTTCTTGGGATGAGGATGTTCACTTGGGAAACCCTTTTGAAGTCAGGATGGTGAAGAAGGTCGCTGGGAAAAGTGGATGCAGGCAATAACCGGGAGTTGTATATCTAAAGAGCAAAAGGAGCGTGCATTGTGGCTCGCGAAATTATCTACCCAAGAAGCAGTGGCGGTTCTAGACCATTTCAACTGGGGGGGCCAAGCTGGGGCCAGTTGTACTGTTAGAGGGGCTAGTTACATTAGACATTATTGTTGTCATATTGTTTTCTTCACTACATTGCAGGCATTAGCAGGTAAAAGACCATGTTCATAATCATCATCGTTGCCACTGTCTAATAATGGATGTAAAAAAAGAATGATAGCAAAAATGTGTAATGTAAAAATGATTTGATACTCCACATTTAGGGGGGCCACAAGGGGGTCCAAAATTGTTGTCACAGGGGCACTGCCGCTAACATATACATGAAAAAGTATGGATTTCAGCAAACAAAGAAAGTCACGGAACTACAGAGGACAAACATACGTACAAGTTGGGCGTTTAATATTTTTTGTTGTTGTTGTTGAAAGTATTGAGCTTGGGCGAATCGATGTAGTAGGAGCTAGATTCCACAAAGCCTGGTCTCGGCTCCAAACCTTTGGTAAAGTTCATCAGCACTGTTGGAAAAAGTAAGCAATTGTCATACTTCATTAAAAGTAAAGATGCCTTGATAGAAAATTACTCAAGTAAAAGTCACCCAGTAAAATAACAAAGCATTTGGTTTTAAATGTACTTAAGTATCAAAAGTAAATGTAATAGCTCAAATATGCATAAGTATTGAAAGTAAACATATAAATAATTTCAAATTCCCTTTACCAGATGGCACCATTTTACTGTTTTACTGTTTTTTATTTACGGAAAACCAGGGGCACACTCCAACATAATTTACAAACGAAGCATCTGTTTACTGAGTCCGCCAGATCAGAGGCAACAGGGATGACCAGGGATGTTTTCTTGTTAAGTGCATGAATTTGACAATTGTCCTGTCATGCTAGCGATTCAAAATGTAACGAGTAATTTGACTGTCACGGAAAATCTATGGAGTAAAACGTACATTTTCTTTAGGGATGTAGTAAAGTAAAAGTAGTCAAATATAAATAGTAAAGTACAGATACCCCCCAAAACTACTTAAGTGGTACTTTACACCACTGTTCATCAGAAACTAACTTCACCTGAGAGTTTAGTCCCCTAGGATAAATAAAAGAAATGTCATGAGAGCGTTCGTGTAAAACCCGCGTTTCAAGTGTTTGCAGACGGGAGGTGTATGTTATTGAAGAGTCTGAATGTAAAATGTTGCAACTGCGGTGGGCATCATATTCCCGACTTCCATGAGTGCCCTGTTAGGGTGAAAGAGGTTGAGGTGTCAAGGATCAGGGCTGTCCAGCAGATCTCCTATGTGGAGCTGGGGAGAGAGTCTAATGGGCAAGTGGCCAGTGGAATGGCAGTGGATGCACAACATTTACAACAGTGAATGTTCCTCGTCAGTCAAGAGATCTAGATACAGTCATTGTGAAGGTGGATTTTGTAGCGCTTATTGCCACAGTTATTAATTGTATTGTTCAAGTGTCCAATAAATCATTGTCTGTGGCTGAAAAGTATTAGGGGCATCTATATTTCACGGTAGAAGCACGGGCAAGGATGCTGTCGTTGGAAGATGGCACGACCTCCCAGGCTCTTTTCTGACCCTGTGTAGTGACCTGATTAGAATGCTTGATTTTAACAGAAAAGCAGGTTGATTTTGAAACAGCTTAAATTATTTATTTATTTTAATCGTTTGACTTATCCACCCATACAGTAGGTGGCGGCATGCACTTGAAATTGTTGCGAAAGCCATTAAACCAGAGGAAGAATTTAAAATAAAAATCGTCAGTGTAAACGGAAGTTAACATTGACCAAGAAAAATCTTACATTTAGCGTTTTTATTGTTATTTAGACGTGTATTAACACACTGGAACTCACTATGAATCCCTCGACTGCACAGCATCACATATTTACACCAGGTAGTCTTTAATTCGCGTTATCGACAGGACGATATATGTTTTCTAGCTAGCTGCTAACGTTAGCTAACAATGGCTAACTGTATGGTTTTTCACACACAAATAGCCTCCATCATGGAGGTACTAGCTAATGCAGCCGTGGCAGAGATCTGTAAAATCGTAGACGACGACTATGCAGTGGTTCGTTTGGAAATAACTCAAAGCCATAAAGAAAACAGGGGATTACGGAGGAAACTACAGCTATTGGAATTGAAGATGGCACGGGAGCGCGTCCTCGCTAGTCGTCCCAGTGGTGTGAAACTCCTCGACCGATATAGGGGAATGGCAAGAGGTACATTTTGATGTAGCAGAAGGCCGAGGCTGCCGCCCGGTTCCTCTCTGCGCATGTGTTCAGATGTGTGACCCAGAATTGGATCTTGGTCAGTGTTTGGATAGTATGCAATACTTACCCTGTTTACCTTGCCATCTTGCAAATGTTTATTTTATTTGACCAGGCTTCTTGCACAAAGACAAAATATCATATTCTATATAATATTGTAACCAGATTCTTGATTTACTGAATGTCGTGTTGTCAAACTCAATTAAAATAATATGCATGGAACAATAAATAGTTATAGAAGTTACAAGAAGTGTTACCTTCCATCCTAGACAGTTTCAATAGTCTACAATATAGCGTTGACCGTAACTAATTTAACCACCCATTTCCTCTAATCCCTCTCTCAGGTGAAGGACATCTCACTCGAGGCCACAGGAGCTTTGTGAAGCCAGCCGCACATAATGCGTGTGGAGATGACCAACCAATCACTGTTGATGAGGGGAGTGGAACCTCAACCCAGCATGTTATTGTGATAGAGGTTAGTGTCACAGTGTAACATAAAAAAATGACTGTACATAAAATGTGGCCCGTTTATTTCAGAAAGGGTATTAATTTGCTTACATGTACATTCTTATATCTAACATATGGGAGCTTGTGAAACTTCCCTTAGATATTGTTATCCAATTAACTCTCTAGGGGGGATGGGACGCTACCGTCCCACCTGGCCAACGTCCAGTGAAATTGCATAGCGCCAAATTCAAAAACCCATGAAACATACAAGTGTTATACATCAGTTTAAAGATTAACTTCTTGTCAGGAAGTTAAAGCTTGGTCTCAAATGGGTCTTCCAAATGGACAATGACCCCAAGCATACTTCCAAAGTTGTGGCAACAAAGTCAAGGTATTGGAGTGGCCATCACAAAGTCCTGACCTCAATCCCATAGAAAATGTGTGGGCAGAACTGAAAAAGCGTTTGCAAGCAAGGATGCCTACAAACCTGACTCAGTTACACCAGCTCTGTCAGGAGGAATGGGCCAAAATTCACCCAACTTATTGTGGGAAGCTTGTGGAAGGCTACCCGAAACGTTTGACCCAAGTTAAACAATTTAAAGGCAATGCTACCAAGTACTAGTTGAGTGTATGTAAACTTCTGACCTACTGGGAATGTGTTGAAAGAAATGAAATAAAAGCTGAAATAAATAATTCTCTCTATTATTCTGCAATTTCACATTCTTAAAATAAAGGGGTGATCCTAAGACAGGGAATTTTTACTACGATTAAATGTCAGGAATTGTGAAAAACTGAGTTTAAATGTATTTGGCTAAGGTGTGTGTAAACTTCTGACTTCAACAGTAGATTATGGTAATGCATCAGAACATGCAACTCATGTAATGAAGCAGACAATAAAACAATTTTCAAATAATGGCCAAAATAATTTGTGGGAAAACACCATTCTAAGCAGCGCACCTGATAGCAGTTCCATATGTGACAGAGATGAAAATCTATTTTACGAACTTACGTAGAAAGATATGATTAGGATTCTGCCTTTGGCTTCTGGACAACGAAAGAAAGTTGATAATGAAAACCAATGGAACAGGAGATTAATGGCATAGTGGTGTGTCCAATAGGGAGTAAATGCAAATAAATATAATTACTCCTGTCTATACACAAGCTCGTAGGTCTATGCCTATTTGGGAAGCCCACAATTTGGACAGCGTGCATGGCAATAGGCCTAGCTGATTATTGAGTTGCAGCTGTCAGTGAAAAGCATCTAAAATGTGTGAGATATTGTGTCTTGAGCATAATTTAAAATGTTGAGACAAGAAGAAGGGAGGGGTATGTGGCAAAGATATAGGTGAGTCTCCGCTGTCTCCCGCCAATTCTTGCGCATTCATTGTTTCATTGTGTGAGTTATTTGCCCTTAGATTATTTGTTTGAACCTCTCTAGGGGGTGTGGCCAACGTCCAGTGAAATTGCAGAGCGCCAAATTCAAAAACAGAAATACTCATAAAAATTCATGAAACAAACAAGTGTTATACATCGGTTTAAAGATAAACTTCTTGCTAATCCAACCACGGTGTCAGATTTCAAAAATACTTTACGGCGAAAGCAAACCATGCGATTATCTGAGAACAGAACATTACAAACAGTAATCAGCCAAGTAGATGAGTAACAAAAGTCAGAAATAGCGATGAAAATTAATCACTTACCTTTGATGATCTTCATATGGTTACACTCACAAAACTCCCAGTTACCCAATGTTCGATCAAGTCCCTCTTTATATCCAAAATCCTCAGTTTTGTTAGCGCGTTTTTGTTCAGTAATCCACTGTCTCAAACAACATTCGGTGAAATTGCAGAGCGTGAAACTCAACAAAAAAGAAATTCTCATAATAAACATACATAAAAGATACAAATGTTATACACCAGCTTAAACATAAACTTCTTGTTAATCCAACCGCTGTGTCAGATTTCAAAAAAGCTTTACAGCGAAAGCAAATCATGCTATTATCTGAGAACAGCGCCCAGCAGACAAATCATTACAAACAGTTAGCAGCCAAGAAGAGGAGTAACAAAAGTCAGAAATAGCGATAAAATCTTTCACTTACCTTTGCTCTTCATATGATTGCACTCCCAGGACTCCATGTTACACAATAAATGTTCGTTTTGTTCGATAATGTCCCTCTTTATATTCAAAAACCTCCGTTTTGTTGGTGCGTTTTGTTCAATAATCCATTGGAACAAAGCGCGGTCACAACAGACAGACGAAAAAATCTAAAAAGTACCATAAAAGTTCGTAGAAACATGTCAAACGATGTTTATAATCAATCCTCAGGTTGTTTTTGTCATAAATAATCGATCATATTTCAATCGGACAAAAGCTTCGTCAATAGAAAAGGAGAAACAAGAAAGGCATGCTCCCGGTCACGCGCAGGACTCATGTCTGGAAATTTCCACTGTCCTCTCATTGAAAGTGGTGTTTTACCCTCATTTTTCAGAGTAAAAGCCTGAAACAATGCCTAAAGACTGGCCACATGTAGTGGAAGCCATAGGGATCGTGAACTGCTTCATAAGTCTTTGTATGGTGGATAGGCTTTCAATGGAAAAACAGGCATTTCAAAATAATAGCACTTCCTGGATGGATTTTCCTCAGGGTTTTGCCTGCCATATCAGTTTTGGAAACTTTAGAGTATTTTCTATCCAAATCTACCAATTATATGCATATCCTAGTCTTCTGGACCTGAGTAGCAGGCAGTTTACTTTGGGCACGCTTTTCATCCAAAATTCCGAATGCTGCCCCCTACCCTAGTGAGGTTAAACTAATTTACTGGTAATAATAACCTATTTTCTTGTGTCAGTCTGCAGGTGCAGAGGCTGCTAGTCCTGGGGTCAAGCTGGAGAGGTCTGAAGGAGAGGAGGACCCACGGCACAGCAAAGACATCCAGACTGGAGCGTCCCATGTAGCAGAGGAGGACCTCAGCGCCACTGCGCCCCAGCCCAGGACCCGACGCAGCATCACGGAGGTCAGTGGAACTCCGAACGCCGTTCTCAAGTCAGAGCCCGACACAGAGACTTTAACTGTAACACAAAGGCTTTTACACACAGGATCTGACCACAGGTCATACCCAGAGGGGCTGGGGCGACTGGGCTGTCCTCCTGTTCCCAGCTCAGATTATTTACTTTACGATAACCTGAGCTCGAGGGCGGTTCAAGTTAATTCCCATCGAGACTCAGGTGACGCGTTCTTATACTACAGAGATGAACCCTGGTAACATATCCTTGGGTTTGGAGACAGAGACTGATCTGTCTAGAGGGGACTGGAACCGGTACAGTAGTAGTGTGTACTATGAAGGGTGCCTAGATAAGATAGGTTATAGTCATTGATGAAGTGACTGTGAAAGTGGAGGGTGATGCTCCTCTCACATGGAATGTGGATAAGACTCACTTAGGAGAAGGACACTCACAAGGCAGAGATTTCTTAGAGTACAGGGAAAGCTTAGAGACAAATCCTAATGTTGCGACCCACTCCCCTTTACACGCGCTCAGGGATCGAGACCCAGTGTCCACGTCGATGGGGCCTTCCAATTCACATGGCTGTGTCCTTTTCGATCAGGTATTGAACTCAAACGACAGGGCTAGAGCCCAGACTCAGGGAGGGGGAGCCACATCAGGCAATAGTAAAGAGAAACGGTTCCTCTGCATGTTCTGTAACAAAGGCTTCAGCAGCTCCCAGAAGGTGGAGATTCACCTTCAATTGTACACAGTGTCACATGCGCTTCGCCCAGGCCTGCAACCTGAAGAGGCACCAGAGGGTCCACACAGGGGAGAATCCTTCAGCTGTACCCAGTGTCAGAAGAGGTTCACCCACGAGAACACGCTAAAGATGCATCTGAAGGTCCACACAGGAAAAGGCTGTTCGCCTGTATGCGCTGCAGGAAGAGGTTCTCATAGAGGAGCTACCTCAGGATGCACAGGCAGAAAAGCCATTCCACTCGATAGCTTGACGTTTAGATCAAATCCTGCATTATAGACAAAGATTAATTTTCATTGTCAGCAGAAAATATCCACAGATGCATTTAGAATAGTGAGAGTAACATATTTCAGTGTTGAATATTCCTGGGTAGAATAATGCATCCAGACATTGTGCTATATAAGGCATATATAAGCCTACAAAGTCTGTTACATATTGTGTTTGTACTGTGTAGGCTATATGATGTTCATACAGATTGAGACATATTTTAAATGTACATTTTAGTAATTTAGCAGGCACTCTTATCCACAGTGAATTACAGTTAATGCATTCATTTTAAGAAAGCTGGGTTAAACAACCACATAACACAGTCGTAGCAAGTACATTTCCCTAAATAAAGTACTTATCAGCAAAGTCAGTGCTAGTAGGAAGACACATTCTTTTTTGACAGCGACTCTGCTGTTTTAGCTTCAGGGGGAAGCTGGTTCCATCATTGGGGTGCCAGGACAGAGAAGAGCTTTGACTGGTCTGAGCGAGAGCTGACCACTCGTAAGGGTGGGACGGTGAAGAGACCAAAGGTGGCAGAATGGAGTGCTTGGATTGGGGTGTAGGGTTTGAGCATAGCCTGAAGGTAGGGAGGGGCAGTTCACCTTGCTGCTTTGTAGGCAACCATCATGGTCTTGAAGTGGATACAAACTTCTTCTGGAAGCCAGTGGAGTGTGCCGAGGAGCGGGTGACATGGGAGAACTTGGGAAGGTTGAACACCAGGCGGGCTGCAGCGTTCTAGATAGGTTGCAGGGGTTTGATGGCACAAGAGGGGAGCCCATCCAACAGAGTTTCAGAAGTCTAGATGGGAAATGACAACTGCTCGGATTAGGGCCTGCTCCACTTGTGTGAGTAAGGGTCGTAGTTTACGAATGTTGTAGAGCATGAACCTTGGAGCGGGGCAGGCCTTCCCCGGGAGGAAGAGCTGTTCCATCTTGTCAAGGTTGAGCTGGAGGTGGTGGGCAGACATCCAAGCTGAGATGTCTGCCAGGTACGCAGAGATACGTGTGTATGTGTGGTTTTCATATGGTGTATTTAACATTTGTTTGTTTAATAAACACAATGGGACTTTTCTAAGACTTTCATTGATTCTCTTTAGTATACATCACATCTGATCTCACACTATTCTGCATACAGCCAACAGCGCTTTATAACCAATAAACACTTACTAAATATACCTACACATAACCACACACTAACAAACACCTACTGTACATGTCAAAATAGTTTAGTTAGGTTTGTCTGATGACTTTTGACTTATCATAGCTGACTTATTTTTACCCACAACATCATATTTATGTCCACCATGATGGGTTTAACAACAATGAAGTCATTCTGTAACTACAGTATAGGACTCAAACATAGTGGGAATAGGTAAACACTCCGGAGCCATACTTGTGAACATTAGAAACTGTTTAAATTTCAACAGTTGCTCTGTTTCTGCACATTAGCTAATTAACATCATTGATTTACTGGCACGTGATAGTAGGTTATTGTTTATTTTGAATTTTTTTAACTAGGCAAGTCCTTTAAGAACAAATTCTTATTTTACAATGACTGTCTACCCCGGTCAAACCCTCCCCTAACCCGCCCTATGGGACTCCCGATCACGGCCGGTTGTGATACAGCCCGGGATCGGGCCTGTAGTGACGCCTCTAGCATTGAGAAGCAGTGCCTTAGACCACTGCGCAACTCGGGAGCCCAAAATTGTAGGTGGTCCCATCAGATAACCTTCCACACGTTAGTCCTATGCTAACCTCACCAGATGACAGTGATTATTTCCTGGAACAAGTTCTGCATCAGCCAATTATAAATGTTGATGTAGATTGAGGTGAACAAACACGCGCATAAGAGCGACCTTAAAGTCAAGCACTCTCATGATCTTCCTACAGATGGCAGTATTGCAGTAACAGTGTTAGTTATTTTACAAAAGTTGATCACGAGTCCGGACTCAAACCCACATTGGCGAGCATCCACACTAGAGGAAAGTTTATTGTTTATCTTCTAAAGCAGGGCCGGTCCTAGCTTTTGGGGGCCCTAAGCGAGATTTGTTTGGGGGGCCCACCACCTCACGGCAAAACATTTTGTGTCCTTTGACGGCAGAGAGAATTTCAGTTTTCAAGTTGCTGTAATTCTACACATTTTGCCATGGGGCGCAAGCCGCTTATGCCTTGGACCGGCCCTGTTCTACAATACACCTGTCAATCAACTGATCAACGCATCCTACTGCACGCTGTAGGCCTATTAATAAGGTGGTAACACAAGACCATTCACTGCTTTCAGGGTGTCCATAGTCATAGAGACGACTGAAAGTAAGAAGCTAGATATTAGGCTTACACTAATTGTGTGAAGAGGAGAAGTGCAGGTAAAACCTTGTAAATGAAGATTACCAATACATTTTATGAGTAGCTTGTCCCTGTTGCTGACCGACACACAGGCTACTGGCACTGCTACATAAATAATCGCTACTATAGGCTATAATACATAGAATTGTAGGTTCCATTTACATGTACAATGTTTTAGATGCATTTTTATAATCTACTTTTTCACATATGCGTTATTTGAGTCGAGGGCCAACAGTGGAGCGCTATTTCCATAAATGAAATCCTTGCCCTGAGGGGGATTCGAACTCGCGGCCATCGTACCTTGCCATCTCTGGGCTTACTGCCTTAGTGGATCACACCACCAATTAATGATGGCAGTAAGGGTAAATTACAACTATTTGACAAGACCACGAGCATCTTCAACCTTTTGTTAAAACGATGAATGAATATTAACTTACATGTTGTATAACCTACATCTTTATTGCTGAACATTGTCTAACATTAGTACTAACAGCTAGTAGCCTTGTCAAGGATGCATCAATGCAATATTGGCGTATGTTGTTACGGAACAAAAGCCGACCTTGAATTTGTAGGTTTAAAATATCACTGTGGTGGCCAGGGTTGACCTATGTTAAGAAATACAATTTGTTGGTGGATATAAAGTCTAAGATCTTTGATAGGCTGATGTGGAATTTTGTTCCAGGAAATAGTCAGTCATCTGGTGAGGTTTAGCATAGGGCTAATGTGTACCAGGTTATCTGATGAGACCAGCTACATTCCAGCTACAAATCACGTGCAAGTAAATTGATGATTTTAATAAGCTGATGCACATTTTTTGACAGATCAACTGTTTGAATTGAAACTGTTTCTAATGATCACAAGTATGGCCCATCCATCATTAAAGTGTGTTTATTATCTGTGTGTATGTACCTGAGGGAGTGTATGTCTGTGTAATCTGTAACACCTCTTTCTTCCAGGAGGAGGAGGAGGGACCAGAGGTGCTGCTGGTGAAGGAGGAGGGGTGTGAGGAGGGATCTGGGGAACCCTGAGGGGACCATGGTCATGGAGGACAACCAGACTACACCTCCTCCTGAACCCACAGAGGAACCAGCTGAGCAGCACAGGACCACACGCAGTCTCACTGAGGTGAGCACACTATGAACTACTGTCTGAATGGTATTAGGCCAGGCCGTATTCCACAAAGCATCTGAGTAGGAGTGCTGATCTAGGATCAGTTTAGCCTTTTGGATCATAATGAATAAGATTATATGGAAAGATCCTAGATCAGCACTCCTACTCTGATACTCTTTGTGGATACGGGCCCAGGTCTTCATACATGTTGTCTTATTAATAACCTGTTGGGGCTACAGGTTAGCAATGAACCCCGAGACGGGATTGCTAACAAGGCTGGAAATTCAAAACATCAAAAATCTAATAATTTCAATTTCTCAAACAATCAACTATTTTACACAATTTAAAAGATAAACATCTCCTTAATCTAACCACATTGTTCGATTTTCAAAGAGGCTTTACCGCAAAAGCATAAAGTTAGATTATGTTAGGACAGTACATAGCCACAAAAGTACAAACATCCAGTTTCAATTCAAGGTCAGGCGTCACCAAAAGCAGAAACCAGCTAAAATTATGCACCAACCTTTGACAATCTCCATCAGATGACACTCCTAGGACATTATGTTATACAATACATGCATTTTTTGTTCCATCAAGTTCATATTTATATCCAAAAACAGCATTTTACAGTAGCGTGAAATTCCGATTTTTTTCTTCTCTGAAATGCTTCCGGTGAACATAACAAAATTACTATTCGAAAACATTGGTAAATTATAATATTGTCATTCAAAGAATAATATATTATCATCTCGTAATTGCTACCGAATGGCCAGATCTCAAAATAACTTTACTGGGAAATCAGATTTTGCAATAAACGGGGTGCTATGCTAAGAACAATAAGCTATGCTATACAGTTAGCATCATCTAATATCGATAATAACATTGTAAATATCCCCTTACCTTTGATTATCTCCATCAGAAGGCACTGCCAGGAATCCCAGGTCCGGAACAAATGTGGTTTCTTTTGACAAAGTTCATAATTTATGTCCAAATAACACCAAGTAGTTAGCGTTCATTATGCTCCCACAAAACGTGGTGGGGGGGGTGTAAAATCACGCCGAAAAGCTAAAAAAACCTAGTAAATAATCTATTTACGTTCGTTCAAACATGTCAAACGTTGTTTAGCATTAATCTTTTGGTCAATTTTTTTAACGTTAAACATCAGTAATATTTTCACACAACCAATCCTATGTCTAGATAAACAATTATGACAAACTCACGCTTCTCAGATTTATGCGCAGGCGCAAAAAAATGAAGTGACGACATGTCAACTTCCTTGCATTCTAATTTGCTCTCTGTTTATCATAGACGCTCCAAACAACTTTATAAAGATCGTTGACATCTAGTGGAAGCCGTAGGAGTTGCGAAATGAATCCTTTCTCACTATGGTATCTATAAAACAATGACACTAAATAGTACAGTCACAAAATTCACATTTTTTAAAATTTATTTTTCACAGGTTTTTGCCTGCAATATGAGTTTTGTTATACTTACAGACACCATTCAAACTGTTTTAGAAAATTCAGAGTGTTTTCTATCCGAATGTGTTAATAATATGCATATCCTAGCTTCTGAGTTGGTGTAGGAGGCAGTTAAAAATGGGCACATATTTTTTTCAAAATGTCTCAATACTGCCCCCTAGCCCCAACAGGTTTTAAGTGTGGGATCATGCCTTTGAAATATCAAATCATTAAAGAGTGTCAAGTAATCAAATGAACTAACACATTTACATAGTATTCATAGCAGTCCCTCATAGCCCAATCAGAAGATGCTCCATAGCAGGGTGCTCATATCAGATTTCTTGATCCAACATCCTCTCACTCTGTATCTCTTACAGTCAGTAGACATGGAGGATGGGAAGCCTGATCTGCTGCTGGTCAAAGAGGAGACAATAGAAGATGAACCAGAGAGCATTGATCTGCTGAGTGGACTAAAGATGGGGGAGCAAGGTAAGGGAGAAATACATATAGCCTACATACAGTAATAGATTTTCAATGGGAATAGTGATGCATCTGGCTATAGTTTTTTTCTTCATTCATTAAATCAAATCAATATAACTAACGTATGAACTTGACTCAAACTCCATATGTAAAGTATCTTTTTTAACCTCTTCCTGCAGGTGATTGGCTGGAGGCTAACAGAGGAGACTGGGCGGCCATCTTGGATTCCCAGAACCAGACTGGTGCAGCCAAGGGCCCAGGGGACAATGTCACTGAGCAGGACAAGACTAGAGGCAACATAGTGGAGGTCAGTGGATGGGACAGCGTGCTCAACTCTGGGCTGGGGAACAACACTGTTAATCACAACCAGAAACAGACAGTCGAACACAAAACAACAACCAAACTTAGTCTCCATGACAACAGACTGGCTGAGACCAGGGCGAGGTGTAGATTTGGTCTGCGGGGATGGGGAGGTGCTCGTATGTGGCGAGAGAGAACAGACACAGACTCGGCTAGTGATGCTCCGTCCTGCTCCTATAGTTGTGATTCAGAGAGACTGATGGAGCCTCAGGTTAACCCCCTAACAGGTGCTGCCTTCAGCCTGCCTTCTATAGGATCTATCAACTGGAACATGGACCCTGTGACAACACAGACACTCCCTGGCCTTCATCCTCCTCACACCCTCCTAATGTTAAACCAGACCTCAGACAATGCCAGTGCCTCAACTCTAAATAGCTACACAAGCCCACAGACAAATGACAGTAGTAGTAACGCTATGAGCAGATCCAGTAGTAAAGAAAAGCGCTTCCCGTGTTCATTCTGTGGGAAAGCCTTCAGTTTCCCCAAACAGATGGAGATCCACCAGAGGATGCACACAGGGGAGAAACCATTTGGCTGCCACCTTTGCCGGGCTAGTTTCTCCCATTCGTCCAACCTGAAGAGGCACCAGAGAGTCCACACAGGGGAGAAACCCTACAGCTGTCCCCAGTGTGAGAAGAGGTTCTCACGCCAGCACGATCTCAAGATGCACCTGAAGGTCCACACTTGAGAGAGGCCGTCCACCTGTACGCACTGCGGAAAAAGGTTTTCAGAGAGGAGCTACCTCAGGATACACCAGCAGAAAATGCACATGACCCATGAATAGTGTATACCCACTGGGTACACCACGTCATTTCAACATGTAGAATTGGGTAATATTTGGTAGATACTTGGTAGATACATTGATCAATGAGATTCCAATCTATTTTCAACTACTTAAAATGACAGCTAATAGTTTGTTGAATTCCCAATGTGTTATCAATATGATTTCAACCATCGAAAAGTAAAACCAAATTCCAATGGAAAAATCTATGTCAGATTTTTGGTTTAGTTGTCAGTTGTGTTATCACTGAGCTTTCAACCATGGGAATACAATGTCAGATATTTATTTATACAACAACTTAATGTGTTATGACTGTGATTGATCTAATAGCACTACCAAATGACCTCTATTTTTGGACAACTTAAGATGTTGTCGACCAAGTGTGTAACATCCTAAGGTGTCTGAAAATAGTGATGCAAAATGTTGTTTTATTTAGTCAGTACACATATCCCCCCCCCCACCCCCCGCGGCTCACCATTTAAAGCTAGTTAAGGAGGAAAATTATGCCTTTGCAGCCTGAATGGGGGACGCTTTATGTACGAGCCCACAGGGGAAACGAGTGTATTACCGGGAATGCACATCAATCCTAGACGATAGTGCAGATCTAGTGGCCACTATAGGCTGGCTGTCCTGTAGTGGTGGAATTGCCATCATACTTGAGACACTGGCGATCTCATAAAACAACTATCTTAACTGGAAATTGGTGCTGACTATACGGATATCTCTCTTAGCAACCTAGATGTTGTTTCAGCAATAAGGCATGAGAACCCGGGAATTATCCTGTGATAACTCCCGACTAAGGGCTGTTCTTATGCTCAAGGCAAAGCCAAGGGCTGGGGAAACAGCTCTTAGGAGCTAGTTATCACACAGTGATTCCCGGGTTCTCATGCCTTATTTCTTTCATAAAACATTTGTCAACATATATAGTTGAAGTCGGTAGTTTACATACACTTAGGTTGGAGTCATTAAACCTTGTTTTTCAACCACTCCACAAATGTCTTGTTAACACACTATAGTTTTGGCAAGTCGGTTAGGACATCTACTTTGAGCATGACATAAGTTATTTTTCCAACAATTGTTTACCGACAGATTATTTCTCTTATAATTCGTTGTATCACAATTCCAGTGGGTCAGAAGTTTACATACACTAAGTTGACTGTGCCTTTAAACAGCTTGGAAAATTCCAGAAAATAATGTCATGGCTTTAGAAGCTTCTGATAGGCTAATTGACATCATTTGAGTCGTCAATTGGAGGTGTACCTGTGGATGTATTTCAAGGACTACCTTCAAACTCAGTGCCTCTTTGCTTGACATCATGGGAAATCAAAAGAAATCAGCCAAGAACTCAAGAAAAAAAAATTGTAGACCTCCACAAGTCTGGTTCATCCTTGGGAGCAATTTCCAAATGCCTAGAGGTACCACGTTCATCTGTACAAACAATAATACGCAAGTATAAACACCATGGGACCAAGCAGCCATCATACCACTCAGGAAGGAGTACTCAGGAATGTACTTTGGTGCGAAAAGTGCAAATCAATCCCAGAACAACAGCAAAGGACCTTGTGAAGATGCTGGAGGAAACGGGTACAAAAGTATCTATATCCACAGTAAAAGGAGTCCTATATCGACACAACGTGAAAGGCCGCTCAGCAAAGAAGAAGCCACTGCTCTAAAACCACCATAAAAAAGACTTTGTGGGCAGAACTGAAAAAGTGTGTGCGAGCAAGGAGGCCTACAAACCTGACTGGTCCAAAATTCGGAATGGGCCAAAAATTCACCCAACCTATTGTGGGAAGCTTGTGGAAGGCTACCCAAAACGTTTGACCCAAGTTAAACAATTTAAAGGCAATGCTACCAAATACTAAACTTCTGACCCACTGGGAATGTGATGAAAGAAATTAAAGCTGAAATAAATCATTCTGTCTACTATTATTCTGACATTTCACATTCTTAAAATAAAGTGGTGATCCTAACTGACCTAAGACAGGGAATTTTTAAAAGTAATAGTCAATGATGAATATCAAGCAAAGTAGGGCTGAGCTTGTAGATAGATCAACTCTCTAGTAGTAGGTGCTGCCCAGACTATTGTTTAAAAATGTTTTTCTTATAGTGGATATTACGTTGAACATGACTTTGTTTCAAAGGTAAAAATAAAAACAATTATACATTCATGACTTGTTTCAAATCCAATGTATTTTCCACGTAGATTCCATGTCTAAATACTTTGACAAATGATGTTGAAACAAGATTGATTTAACCAGTTTGTGCCCAGTGGGTAGTGACATGTAATGTAGTACTAGTTAGTTTGTTTGTAGTTCATTCTGTTGGTGTTGGATGTAGCTGGGAACTGGATGAGATAAACTGAGGAAAGAATGAGTATGATGAATCAGAGTAGATGTGATGGTGTCACTTTTCATCATTTTTACAAACTTTGTCCCTTTAGGTGTTTTAGATAATCATAGTGCCTTAATTCATGTTTATTTGACATGAAGCTGTGTGTAATGTTGAACCTTTTCCAAAGTATTCTAAAATTAATTTGATCAAAGCGAGGTTACCATAGGTAGAAGTTATTCTACTTGTCATGTATTGTTTTGTGCAATCATAAAAATGATTCTAATGCCATTTTGTTGAAAAGAAATACTAAATTGACTCTGCTGACTAACTTGGTTATTTTGTATCATTTGCAGACTGTTTGGACTTATGTCTGTCTGTCTCTGTATTTAACTTGGCAAAAAAAGAAATGTCCCTTTTTCAGTCTTTCAAAATAATTCATAAAAATCCAAATAACTTCACAGATCTTCTTTGTAAAGGGTTTAAACACTGTTTCCCATGCTTGTTCAATGAACCATAAACAATTAATGAACATGCACCTGTGGAACGGTCGTTAAGACACTAACAGCTTACAGACGGTAGGCAATTAAGGTCACAGTTATGAAAACTTAGGACACTAAAGAGGCCTTTCTACTGACTCTGAAAAACACCAAAAGAAAGATGCCCAGGGTCCCTGCTCATCTGCGTGAACGTGCCTTAGGCATGCTGCAAGGAGGCATGAGGACTGCAGATGTGGCCAGGGCAATAAATTGCAATGTCCGTACTGTGAATGTCCGTACTGTGTAGCGCTGCCTAAGACAGCGCTACAGGGAGACAGGACGGACAGCTGATCGCCCTCGCAGTGGCAGACCACATGTAACAACACCTGCACAGGATCTGTACATCCAAACATCACACCTGCGGGACAGGTACAGGATGGCAACAACAGCTGCCCGAGTTACACCAGGAACGTACAATCCCTCCATCAGTGCTCAGACTGTCTGCAATAGGCTGAGAGAGGCTGGACTGAGGACTTCTAGGCCTGTTGTAAGGCAGGTCCTCACCAGACATCACCGGCAGCAACGTCACCTATGGGCACAAACCCACCGTCGCTGGACCAGACAGGACTGGCAAAAAGTGCTCTTCACTGACAAATCATGTTTTTGTCTCACCAGGGGTGATGGTCGGATTTGCGTTTTTCGTTGAAGGAATGAGCGTTACACCGAGGCCTGTACTCTGGAGTGGGAGCGATTTGGAGGTGGAGGGTCCGTCATGGTCTGGGGCGGTGTGTCACAGCATCATCGGACTGAGCTTGTTGTCATTGCAGACAATCTCAACGCTGTGCGTTACAGGGAAGACATCCTCCTCCCTCATGTGGTACCCTTCCTGCAGGCTCATCTTGTCATGACCCTCCAGCATGACAATGCCACCAGCCATACTGCTCGTTCTGTGCGTGATTTCCTGCAAGACAGGAATGTCAGTGTTCTGCCATGGCCAGCGAAGAGCCCGGATCTCAATCCCATTGAGCACGTCTGGGACCTGTTGGATCGGAGGGTGAGGGCTAGGGCCATTCCCCCCCAGAAATGTCTGGGAACTTGCAGGTGCCTTGGTGGAAGAGTGGGGTAACATCTCACAGCAAGAACTGGCAAATCTGGTGCAGTCCATGAGGAGGAGATGCACTGCACTACTTAATGCAGCTGGTGGCCACACCAGATACTGACTATTACTTTTTATTTTCACCCCCTTTGTTCAAGGACACATTATTCCATTTCTGTTAGTCACATGTTTGTGGAACTGGTTCAGTTTGTCTGTTGAATCTTATGTTCATACAAATATTTACACGTTAAGTTTGCTGACAATAAACGCAGTTGACAGTGAGATGACGTTTCTTTAATGTGCTGAGTTTATATATATATATACAGTGGGGGGGAAAAGTATTTGATCCCCTGCTGATTTTGTACGTTTGCCCACTTACAAAGAAATCATCAGTCTATAATTTTAAATGGTAGGTTTATTTGAACAGTGAGAGACAGAATAACAACAAAAAAATCCCCCAAAACGCATGTCAAAAATGTTATAAAAGGATTTGCATTTTAATGAGGGAAATAAGTATTTGACCCCTCTGCAAAACATGACTTAGTACTTGGTGGGAAAACCCTTGTTGGCAATCAGAGGTCAGACTTTTCTTGTAGTTGGCCACCAGGTTTGCACACATCTCAGGAGGGATTTTGTCCCACTCCTCTTTGCAGATCTTCTCCAAGTCATTAAGGTTTCGAGGCTGACGTTTGGCAACTCGAACCTTCAGCTCCCTCCACAGATTTTCTATGGGATTAAGGTCTGGAGACTGGCTAGGCCACTCCAGGACCTTAATGTGCTTCTTCTTGAGCCACTCCTTTGTTGCCTTGGCCGTGTGTTTTGGGTCATTGTCATGCTGGCATACCCATCCACAACCCATTTTCAATGCCCTGGCTGAGGGAAGGAGGTTCTCACCCAAGATTTGACAGTACATGGCCCCGTCAAATGATGCGGTGAAGTTGTCCTGTCCCCTTAGCAGAAAAACACCCCCAAAGCATGTTTCCACCTCCATGTTTGACGGTGGAGATGGTGTTCTTGGGGTCATAGGCAGCAATCCTCCTCCTCCAAACACGGCGAGTTGAGTTGATGTCAAAGAGCTCCATTTTGGTCTCATCTGACCACAACACTTTCACCAGTTGTCCTCTGAGTCATTCAGATGTTCATTGGCAAACTTCAGACGGGCATGTATATGTATTCTTGAGCAGGGGGACCTTGCAGGCGCTGCAGGATTTCAGTCCTTCATGGCGTATTGTGTTACCAATTGTTTTCTTGGTGACTATGGTCCCAGCTGCCTTGAGATCATTGACAAGATCCTCCCGTGTAGTTCTGGGCTGATTCCTCACCGTTCTCATGATCATTGCAACTCCACGAGGTGAGATCTTGCATGGAGCCCCAGGCCGAGGGAGATTGACAGTTCTTTTGTGTTTCTTCCATTTGCGAATAATCGCACCAAATGTTGTCACCTTCTCACCAAGCTGCTTGGCGATGGTCTTGTAGCCCATTCCAGCCTTGTGTAGGTCTACAATCTTGTCCCTGACATCCTTGGAGAGCTCTTTGGTCTTGGCCATGTTGGAGAGTTTGGAATCTGATTGATTGCTTCTGTGGACAGGTGTCTTTTTTACAGGTAACAAGCTGCGGTTAAGAGCACTCCCTTTAAGAGTGTGCTCCTAATCTCAGCTCGTTACCTGTATAAAAGACACCTGGGAGCCAGAAATCTTTCTGATTGAGAGGGGGTAAAATACTTATTTCCCTCATTAAAATGCAAATCAATTTATAACATTTCTGACATGCTTTTTTCAGGATATTTTTGTTGTTATTCTGTCTCTCACTGTTCAAATAAACCTACCATTAAAATTATAGACTGATCCTTTCTTTGTCAGTGGGCAAACGTACAAAATCAGCAAGGGGATCAAATACTTTTTCCCCCCACTGTGTGTGTGTGTGTGTGTGTGTGTATATAATAAACTCCCAATAGCTCCATATTGTTAGGTTATTGAATCACAGTGTTAGAGATGGGCTTGACTGTGGTTAACATTTTATGTCTTGTCATGTTTGTGTGGACAGGAAAGAGTTTCTTATATAAACCTTTAAATGCTCTTCTGAACAATCTTTATTTACAGTCTCCAGTCCATGAGGACCTACTGATATCTGATGTTACTGGCAGGAGAGACTGGACCTATGAAGCGGCTGGTCACAAACCCTGGCACCAGATCAGGACCATGGATCAGGAACCATTGCTCTTCCTTTCCTCGTCAGAACCAGGACCCAACCGCGAGGGACAGAGACTCCACTACATAGAACACAAGCAGTGGACAGGTGGACTAAACCACCCCAGTCCTGATGGTCATCAGAGAGACGGAACTGATAGAGAGAGACCCTCCTGTTCCTATGATACAAACACCACAGTATCCATGATGAACAGAGCAGGTCACCCTAGGTTTCAGCCTTCACAGAGAGTGGTGGGAGACCCCCTTGGTGGTAGTCTATCAGCAAGTCTGTCTTCTCCTTCAGGGTCTCATCTAATGCCTAGTGACTGGGTTCATAGAAGACCTGGGTCTAGCCTTCCTCAATTACCTCATGGTTACCCCACGAATACAGACAGGGTCATGATGGGCGTTCACCACGAGAGGTTCCTAGCCTATAACACAGCACACAATACCAACAACACACAAACAATGACTAGAGGTCAAGGAGGGAGCTCAAAGACTAACCACCTGAGTGTGGTGGATCCTGCTTCTACCACCTCTAGTGTCATTGCGTCACAATGTGGGAAGTCGAGCATTACGACTGACGCCGACAAGCCGTACGCCTGCCCCACATGTGGAAAACGCTTCGCTCATGCGTACTATGTGAAGACTCATCAAACCGTTCACACCAAGGACAAGCCCTTCAAGTGCAAACTATGTTACAAGAGATTCTCCTTCCTAACTAGCCTTATCAGACATAGGAGTGTCCACAATGGGGAGAAATTGTAGCAGTGTGGCTTGAGATGTAAGCAGGGGATATCCGGGAACTATTCTTTATCTGAAATATTATAGTTATCATGTGAAGTGTCTTGAGGTAAGAGAGTAATTAACCACATACCCCTCATTAATCCTTTGTAAACTTGTCATTTGAAACAGGCTTGTGTAAATCTGTTTTTAGAGAGACTGTAAACCTAGGCTAGTTCAAGCACAACTGAATAGTTACTTTACTTAGTAGACGTAATAAAGTCATTTTCTACTCTATTCTTGCTGACACCGTGTTCTTTCTAAACAAGTCTGGTCTGACCTTGAAATATAGTGATCATTAATAGGAGATTTGATGTATAACGTAATAAGCAGTACCGTATTTCAAAGAACAGCGCGCATAACTTTTCAATTAACCACACCCTTTGCACCATGACGCCAACCCATGAGATCCTTTTACTTCAGTGTAAACGGAAGTGAAAAGAGACCAAGAACACATTCCACGAAAGCGTTTTTGTTGTTATTTAGACGTTTATTAACAGCGTGGAACTTAAAATGACTAATTTAACTGCACAGCATTACATTAGTTACCTCAGGTAGTGTTTAATTCGCGTTTGAGACAGGACTTGGTTGATAGCTAGCAAGCGCGTTACCTAGAACTGCTAACAATGGCTAACTGTATGGTTTTTCACACTCAAATAGCCTCCATCATGGAGGTACTAGCAAATTCAGCCGTGGCAGACATCTGTAAACTCGTAGACGACGACTATGCAGTGTTTCGTTTGGAAATAACTCAAAGCCATAAAGAAAACCGGGGATTGCGGAGGAAACTACAGCTACTGGAACTGAAGATGGCACGGGAGCGCGCAGAGAAGACAGCGCGAGAGCGCGTCCTCGCCAGTCGTCCCAGTAGTGTCAAGATCCTCGACCGATACAGAGGAATGTCAAGAGGTACATTTTGATGTTGCCGAAGGCCGAGGCTGTCGCCCCGTTCCTCTCTGCGCATGTGTTCAGATGTGTGACCCAGAATTGGATCTTGGTCAGTGTTTGGATAGTATGCAATACTTACCCTGTTTACCTTGCCAGCTTGCAAAAAAAAAATATATATATATAACACATTTGGGGGACCAGGCTTCTTGCACTAGGACAAAATATTATATTCTAACCAGATTCAGGATTTACTGCATGTCCTGTTGTCAAACTCAATTAAAATAACATGATGCATAGAACAATAAATAGTATATCAAGAAGTTATAAGAAGTGTTAGCTTATATCCAAGACAGTTTCAACGATCTACAATATAGCTTCCCTGTGGCTCAGTTGGTAGAGCATGGTGTTTGCAACGCCAGCATGGTGTGTGCAACAGCAGGGTTGTGGGTTTGATTCCCACGGGGGCCAGTACACACAACAACAACAAAAAATGCTTGAAATTAAATGTATGAAATGTTTGCATTCACTACTGTAAGTCGCTCTGGATAAGAGCGTCTGCTAAATGACTAAATTGTAAAAAGAATATATATATATAGCATTGAGCATTGACAGTACCTAACTTAACCACTCCTTTCCCCCAATCACTCTCTAAGGTGAAGGACATCTCACTCGAGGCCACAGGAGCTTTGTGAAGCCAGCGGCACATAACGCGTGTAGAGATGACCAACCAATCACTGTTGATGAGGGGAGTGGAACCTCAACCCAGCACGTTATCGTGATTGAGGTTACTGTCACAGTGTAACATTAGAATTTATAGTACATCAAATGGCTCCTCTCTGCTATTAATTTGCTTACATGTTCATCCTTAAATATCTAACATATGGGAGCTTGTGAAACTTCCCTGAGATATTGTTAATTTACCAGTAATAACCTCCTCTCTTCTTGTGTCAGTCTGCAGATGCAGAGGCTGTTGGTCCTGGGGTCAAGCTGGAGAGGTCTGAAGGAGAGGAGGACCCACGGAACAGCAGAGACATCCAGACTGGAGCGTCCCATGTAGCCACGGAGGACCTCACCGCCACTGCGCCCCAGCCCAGGACCCGACGCAGCATCACGGAGGTCAGTGGAACTCCGAACGCCGTTCTCAAGTCAGAGCCCGACACAGAGACTTTAACTGTAACACAAAGGCTTTTGCACACAGGATCTGACCACAGGTCATACCCAGAGAGGCTGGGGCGACTGGGCTGTCCTCCTGTTCCCAGCTCAGATTATTTACTTTACGATAACCTGAGCTCGAGGGCGGTTCAAGTTAATTCCCATCGAGACTCAGGTGATGCGTTAGAGGCTGGCAGTGATCTGTCTTGTTCTTACACTACAGAGATGGACCCTGGCAACATATCCTTGGGTTTAGAGACACAGACAGATCTGTCTAGAGGGGACTGGAACCAGTACAGTAGTAGTGTATACTCTGAAGGGTGCCTAGATAAGAAAGGGGAGGTTATAGTCTTAGATGAGGTGACTGTAAAAGTGGAGGGCGACGCTCCTCTGACATGGAATGTAGACGAGACTCCCTCAGGAGAAGGACACTCACAAGGTAGAGATTTCTTAGATTATAGGGAAAGCTTAGAGACGAATCTAAATGTCACAACCCACTCCCCTTTACACACAGTCAGGGATCGAGACCCAGTGTCCACGTTGATGGGGCCTTCCAATTCACGCGGCCGTGTCCTTTTTGATCAGGTATTGAACTCAAACGACAGGACTAGAGCCCAGGCTCAGGGAGGGGGAGCCACATCAGGAAATAGTAAAGAGAAACGGTTCCTCTGCATGTTCTGTAACAAAGGCTTCAGCTGCATCCAGAAGGTGGAGATCCACCAGAGGGTCCACACAGGGGTGAAACCCTTCAGCTGTACCCAGTGTCACATGCGCTTCACCCAGGCTGGTGACTTAAAGAGGCACCAGAGGGTCCACACAGGGGAGAAACCATTCAGCTGTACCCAGTGTCAGATGCGCTTCTCCCACTCGTCCAGCCTGAAGAGGCACCAGAGGGTCCACACAAGGAAAACCCTAAAGGTACCCCCAGTGTGAGAAGAGGTTCACCCACTAGAACAAGCTAAAGGTGCGTCTGAAGGTCCACACGGAAAAAGGCTGTTCGCCTGTACACACTGCAGGAAGAGGTTCTCAGAGACGAGCTACCTCAGGATACACCAGCAGAAAAAACATTCCACTCTATAACATAGAAAGTAACCATTCCACTCAATAGCTTCTGACATTTAGATCAAATCCTGCATTATAGACAAAGATGAATTTTCATTGTCAGTAGAGAACATCTACAGATGCATTTAGAATAGTGAGAGTAACATATTTCAGTGTTGAATATTCCTGGGTAGAATAATGCATCCAGACATTGTGATATATAAGGCATATATAAGCCTAAAAAGTCTGTTACATATTGTGTTTGTACTGTGTAGGCTATATGATGTTCATACAGATTGAGACATATTTTAAATGTACATTTTAGTAATTTAGCAGGCACTCTTATCCACGGTGAATTACAGTTAATGCATTCATTTTAAGAAAGCTGGGTTAAACAACCACATAACACAGTCGTAGCAAGTACATTTCCCTAAATAAAGTACTTATCAGCAAAGTCAGTGCTAGTAGGAAGACACATTCTTTTTTGACAGCGACTCTGATGTTTTAGCTTCAGGGGGAAGCTGGTTCCATCATTGGGGTGCCAGGACAGAGAAGAGCTTTGACTGGTCTGAGCGAGAGCTGACCACTCGTAAGGGTGGGATGGTGAAGAGACCAAAGGTGGCAGAATGGAGTGCTTGGATTGGGGTGTGGGGTTTGAGCATAGCCTGAAGGTAGGGAGGGGCAGTTCAACTTGCTGCTTTGTAGGCAACCATCATGGTCTTGAAGTGGATACGAACTTCTTCTGGAAGCCAGTGGAGTGTGCCGAGGAGCGGGGTGACATGGGAGAACTTGGGAAGGTTGAACACCAGGCGGGCTGCAGCGTTCTAGATAGGTTGCAGGGGTTTGATGGCACAAGAGGGGAGCCCATCCAACAGAGTTTCAGAAGTCTAGATGGGAAATGACAACTGCTCGGATTAGGGCCTGCTCCACTTGTGTGAGTAAGGGTCGTAGTTTACGAATGTTGTAGAGCATGAACCTTGGAGCGGGGCAGGCCTTCCCCGGGAGGAAGAGCTGTTCCATCTTGTCAAGGTTGAGCTGGAGGTGGTGGGCAGACATCCAAGCTGAGATGTCTGCCAGGTACGCAGAGATACGTGTGTATGTGTGGTTTTCATATGGTGTATTTAACATTTGTTTGTTTAATAAACACAATGGGACTTTTCTAAGACTTTTATTGAGACTCTCTTTAGTATACATCACATCTGATCTCACCCTATTCTGCATACACACAACAGCGCTTTATAAGCATTATACACTTCAATATAAATAAATGTGCCTACCCACACACTAACAACTACTGTACAAGGTAGTTTAGCCATGTTTGTCTGACTTTTGACTTATCATAGCTGACTTATATTTACCTACAACATCATATTTATGGTCACCATGATGGGTTTAACAACAATGAAGTCATTCTGTAACTACAGTATAGGACTCAAACATAGTGGGAATAGGTAAACACTCCGGAGCCATACTTGTGAACATTAGAAACCGTTTAAATTGAATGTATTAGCCAATTAAAATCATTAATTTACTTGCACGCAGTAGTAGGTTACATTGTAGGTGGTCCCATCAGATAACCTTCCACACGTTAGTCCTATGCTAACCTCACCAGATGACAGTGATTATTTCCTGGAACAAGTTCTGCATCAGCCAATTATAAATGTTGATGTAGATTGAGGTGAACAAACACGCGCATAAGAGCGACCTTAAAGTCAAGCACTCTCATGATCTTCCTACAGATGGCAGTATTGCAGTAACAGTGTTAGTTATTTTACAAAAGTTGATCACGAGTCCGGACTCAAACCCACATTGGCGAGCATCCACACTAGAGGAAAGTTTATTGTTTATCTTCTAAAGCAGGGCCGGTCCTAGCTTTTGAGGGCCCTAAGCAAGATTTGGTTGGGGGGCCCTAAGCAAGATTTGTTTGGGGGGCCCACCACCTCACGGCAAAACATTTTGTGTCCTTTGACGGCAGAGAGAATTTCAGTTTTCAAGTTGCTGTAATTCTACACATTTTGCCATGGGGCGCAAGCCGCTTATGCCTTGGACCGGCCCTGTTCTACAATACACCTGTCAATCAACTGATCAACGCATCCTACTGCACCCTGTAGGCCTATTAATAAGGTTGTAACACAAGACCATTCACTGCTTTCAGGGTGTGTTCATAGTCATAGAGACGACTGAAAGTAAGAAGCTAGATATTAGGCTTACACTAATTGTGTGAAGAGGAGAAGTGCAGGCAAAACCTTGTAAATGAAGATTACCAATACATTTTATGAGTAGCTTGTCCCTGTTGCTGACCGACACACAGGCTACTGGCACTGCTACATAAATAGTCGTTGCTACTATAGGCTATAATACAAAGAATTGTAGGCTTACATTTACAATGTTTTAGATGCATTTTTATAATCGACTTTTTCACATATCCATTATTTGAGTTGAGAGCCCACAGTGGAGCGCTTTTTCCTCAAATTAAATGTGCATTTAGTGGATCACACTACCAATTAGTAATTGCAGTAAGGGTAAATTACAACTATTTGACAAGACCACGAGTGTCTTCGACTTTTTTAAAAACAATGTACAGTACCAGTCAAAAGTTTGGGCTACTCATTCAAGTGTTTTTCTTTCTTTTTACAATTTTCTACATTGTAGAATAATAGTGAAGATATCAAAACTATGAAATCATGTAGTATCCAAAAAGGTGTTAAACAAATCAAAATATATTTTATATTTGAGATTCTTCAAAGTTGCCATCCTTTGCCTTGATGACAGCTTTGCACACTCTTGGCATTCTCTCAACCAGCTTCAACTGGAATGCTTTTCCAACAGTCTTTAATGAGTTCCCACATATGCTGAGCACTTTTTGGCTGTTTTTCCTTGACTCTGCGGTCCAACTCATCCCAAACCATCTCAAATGGGCTGAGGTTGGGTGATTGTGGAGGCCAGGTCATCTGATGCGGCACTACATCATTCTCCTTCTCGATCAAATAGTCCTTACACAGCCTGGAGGTGTGTTGGGTCATTGTCCTGTTGAAAAACAAATGATAGTCCCACTAAGCGCAAACCAGATGGGATGGTGTATTGCTGCACAATGCTGTGGTAGCCATGCTGGTTAAGTGTGCCTTGAATTATAAATAAATCACTGACATTGTCACCAGCAAAGCACCATCACACCACCACCATGCTTCACGGTGGGAACCACACATGCGGACATCATCCGTTCACCTACTCTGCGTCTCACAAAGACACGGCGGTTGGAACCAAAAATCTCCAATTTGGACTCATCAGACCAAAGGACAGATTTCCACCGGTCTAATGCCCAATGCTTGTGTTTCTTGACCCAAGCAAGTCTCTTCTCATTGGTGTCCTTTAGTTGTGGTTTCTAAGCATAAATTTGACCATGATGGCATGATTCACGCAGTCTCCTCTGAACAGTTGATGTTGAGATGTGTCTGTTACTTGAACTCTGAAGCGTTTATTTGGGCTGCAATTTGAGGTGCAGTTAACTCTAATGAACTTATCCTCCGCAGCAGAGGTAACTCTGGGTTTTCCTTTCCTGTGGTGGTCCTCATGAGAGCCAGTTACATCATAGCGCTTGATGGATTTTGCGAATGCATTTGAAGAAACTTTCAAAGTTCTTAATTTGCTGGAATTGACTGGCCTTCATGTCTTAAAGAAATGATGAACTGTCGTTTCTCTTTGCTTATTTGAGCTGTTCTTGACATAATATGGACTTGGTCTTTTTTCCAAATAAGGCTCTCTTCTGTATACCACCCCTACCTTGTCACAACACAACTCATTGGCTCAAACGCATTAAGAAGGAAAGAAATTCCACAAATTCACTTTTTAAGAAGGCACACCTGTAAATTGAAATGCATTCCAGGTGACTACTTCATGAAGCTGGTTGAGAAAATGCCAAGAATGTGCCAAGCTGTCATCAAGGCAAAGGGTGGCATCTTTAAATAATCTCATATTAAATATATTTTGATTTGGTAACTACATGATTCCATGTGTTATTTCATAGTTTTGATGTCTTCACGATTATTCTATAATGTAGAAAAAATTCAAAATGAAGAAAAAACCCTGGAATGAGTAGGTGTCCAAACTTTTGACTGGTACTATATGAATATAAACGTACATGTTGTATAATCCTCCTACATCTTTATTGCTGAACATTGTCTAACATTAGTACTAACAGCTAGTAGCCTTGTCAAGGATGCATCAATGCAATATTGGCGTATGTTGTTACAGACCAATTTGTAGGTTTAAAATATCACTGTGGTGGCCAGGGTTGACCTATTTTAAGAAATACAATTTGTTGGGGGATATAAAGTCTAAGATCTTTGATAGGCTGATGTGGAATTTTGTTCCAGGAAATAATCAGTCATCTGGTGAGGTTTAGCATAGGGCTAATGTGTACCAGGTTATCTGATGAGACCAGCTACATTCCAGCTACAAATCACGTGCAAGTAAATTGATGATTTTAATAAGCTGATGCACATTTTGTGACAGATCAACTGTTTGAATTTAAACTGTTTCTAATGATCACAAGTATGGCCCATCCATCATTAAAGTGTGTTTATTATCTGTGTGTATTATCTGTGTGTATGTACCTGAGGGAGTGTATGTCTGTGTAATCTGTAACACCTCTCTTTTCCAGGAGGAGGAAGGTCCAGAGGTGCTGCTGGTGAAGGAGGAGGAGGGTCTGGGGAACCCTGAGGGGACCATGGTCATGGAGGACAACCAGACTACACCTCCTCCTGAACCCACAGAGGAACCAGCTGATCAGCACAGGACCACACACAGTTTCACTGAGGTGAGTCCACTGTGAACTACTGTCTGAATGGTATTAGGCCAGGCCGAATTCCACAAAGCATCTGAGTAGGAGTGCTGATCTAGGATCAGTTTAGCCTTTTAGATCATAATGAATAAGATTATATGGAAAGATCCTAGATCAGCACTCCTACTCTGAGACTCTTTGTGGATACGGGCCCAGGTCTTCATACATGTTCATGCCTTCCCTGTAGCTCAGTTGGTAGAGCATGGTGTGTGCAACGCCAGGGTTGTGGGTTCGATTCCCACGGGGGGCCAGTACTACAAACAAAAAAAAATGCATGAAATTAAATGTATGTATTCACTACTGTAAGTCGCTCTGGATAAGAGCGTCTGCTAAATGACTAAAATGTAAATGTAAATGTTGTCTTAAGTGTGGGACCATGCCTTTGAATTATCAAACCATTAAAAAGTGTCAAGTAATCAAATGAACTAACACATTTGCATAGTATCAGATCAACTAACATGTTTGTATAATACTCATAGCAATCTCTCATTTACCAATCAGAAGATGCTCCATAGCAGGGTTCTCATATCATATTTCTTGATCCAACATCCTCTCACTCTGTATCTCTTACAGTCAGTAGACATGGAGGATGGGAAGCCTGATCTGCTGCTAGTCAAAGACGAGCCATTAGAAGACGCCCCAGAGGGCATTGATCTGTTGAGTGGAGTAAAGATGAGGGAGCAAGGTAAAGGAGAAATTAATATAGTCTACGTACAGTAATGCAGCTTTATACACTCTTGGTATTCTCTCAACCAGCTTCACTTGGAATGCTTTTCCTAATAAAATACCAAATATCAAAAATAGATCTTAAGTGGGATAAGAAATTTGCCTGGATTGTTTTTTCTTAAATCAATATAACTTATGTTTACATACATAGAGTTCTCTCTGCCATGTTCGTAAAGTATATTTTCTAACCTCTTCCTGCAGGTGGATGGCTGGAGGCTAACAGAGGAGACTGGGCGGCCATCTTGGATTCCCAGACCCAGATGGGTGCAGCCAAGGGCCCAGGGGACAACATCCCTGAGCAGGCCAGGACCAGAGGCGATATAGTGGAGGTCAGTGGGTGGGACAGCATCCTCAACTCTGGGCTGGGGAACAACACTGTTAACCACAACCAGAAAAAGACAGTCGAACACAAAACAACAACCAAACTTAGTCTCCATGACAACAGACTGGCTGAAACCAGGGCGAGGCGTAGATTTGGTCTGCAGCTACGGGGAGGTGTCCGTATGTGGCGGGAGAGAACAGACTCAGCAAGCGATGTTCCGTCCTGCTCCTATAGTTGTGATTCAGAGAGACTGATGGAGCCTCAGGTTAACCCCTTAACAGGTGCTGCCTTCAGCCTGCCTTCTATAGGATCTATCGACTGGAACATGGACCCTGCGACAACACAGACACGCCCTGGCCTTCATCCTCCTCACAACCTCCTAATGTTAAACCAGACCTCAGACAATGCCAGTGCCTCAACACTAAATAGCTACCCAAGCCCATTGACAAATGACAGTAGTAGTAACGCTATGAGCAGATCCAGTAGTAAAGAAAAGCGCTTCCCGTGTTCATTCTGTGGGAAAGCCTTCAGTTTCCCCAAACAGATGGAGATCCACCAGAGGATGCACACAGGGGAGAAACCATTTCGCTGCCACCTGTGCAGGGCTAGTTTCTCCCAATCGTCCAACCTGAAGAGGCACCAGAGAGTCCACACAGGGGAGAAACCCTACAGCTGTCCTCAGTGTGAGAAGAGGTTCTCACGCCAGCACGATCTCAAGATGCACCTGAAGGTCCACACTTGAGAGAGGCCGTCCACCTGTACGCACTGCGGAAAAAGGTTTTCAGAGAGGAGCTACCTCAGGATACACCAGCAGAAAATGCACATGACCCATGAATAGTGTATACCCACTGGGTACACCACGTCATTTCAACATGTAGAATTGGGTAATATTTGGTATATACATTGATCTATTTTCACTTACTCAAAATGACAGCTAAAAGTTTGTTCCCAATGTGTTACCACTATGCTTTCAACCATCTAAAACCAAATTCCAATGGAAAAATCTGTCAGATTTTTGGTTTAGTTAACCTATGTGTTATCACTGAGCTTTCAACCATTTAAAATCACACTAAAGTTCAAATGGGAATACTGATATTGTTTATTTATACAACAACTTAATGTGTTATGACTGTGATTGATCTAATAGCACTACCAAATGACCACTATTTTTGGACAACTTAAGATGTTACATACTTGGCATTCAGCCAAGTGTGTAACAAACATCCTAAGGTGTCTGAAAATAGTGGTGGAAAATGTTTTGTTAAGTGTCAGTACACATATTCCCCCCCCCCCCGCCTTTGCAGCCTGAATGGGGGACGCTTTATGTACGAGCCCACAGGGGAAACGAGTGTATTACCGGGAATGCACATCAATCCTAGACGATAGTGCAGATCTAGTGGCCACTATAGGCTGGCTGTCCTGTAGTGGTGGAATTGCCATCATACTTGAGACACTGGCGATCTCATAAAACAACTATCTTAACTGGAAATTGGTGCTGACTATACGGATATCTCTCTTAGCAACCTAGATGTTGTTTCAGCAATAAGGCATGAGAACCCTGGAATTATCCTGCGATAACTCCCGACTAAGGGCTGTTCTTATGCTCAAGGCAAAGCCAAGGGCTGGGGAAACAGCTCTTAGGAGCTAGTTATCACACAGTGATTCCCGGGTTCTCATGCCTTATTTCTTTGATAAAACGTTTGCCAACATACACTACCGTTCAAAAGTTTGGGGTCACTTAGAAATGTCCTTGTTTTTGAAAGAAAAGCACATTTTTATCCATTAAAATAACATCAAATTGATCAGAAATACAGTGTAGACTTTGTTAATGTTGTAAATGACTATTGTAGCTGGAAATGGCAGATTCTTTTTTATTTTTATGGAATATCTACATAGGCGTACAGAGGCCCATTATCAGCAACCATCACTCCTGTGTTCCAATTGCACTTTGTGTTAGCGAATCCAAGTTTATCATTTTAAAAGGCTAATTGATCATTAGAAAACCCTTTTGCAATTATGTTAGCACAGCTGAAAACTGTTGTTCTGATTAAAGAAGCAATACAACTGGCCTTCTTTAGACTAGTTGAGTATCTGGAGCGTCAGCATTTGTGGGTTCGATTACAGGCTCAAAATGGCCAGAAACAAAGGACTTTCTTCTTAAACTCCTCAGTCTATTATTGTTCTGAGAAATGAAGGCTATTCCTTGCGAGAAATTGCCAAGAAACTGAAGATCTCATACAACGCTGTGTACTACTCCCTTCACAGAATAGCGCAAACTGGCTCTAACCAGAATAGAAAGAGGAGTGGGAGGGCCCTAGTGCACAACTGAGAAAGAGGACATGTACATTAGAGTGTCAAGTTTGAGCAACAGATGCCTCACGAGTCCTAAACTGGCAGCTTCATTAAATAGTACCCACAAAACACCAGTCTCAATGTCAACAGTGAAGAGGTGACTCCGGGATGCTGGCCTTCTAGGCAGAGTTCTTCTGTCCAGTGTCTGTGTTCTTTTGCCCATCTTAATCTTTTCTTTTTATTGGCCATTTTGAGATGTTTCTTTTTCTTTGCAACTCTGCCTAGAAGGCCAGCATCCCAGAGTCGCCTCTTCACTGTTGATCCAACATATATATTAACTTCTAGATTCCATTTGAAACCAACCAAAGCAGGCCTATTTTTATTGTCTATTTTTACTTTAACACTGGGCTGAATTGAAACAATAGCTGTTGATGACGTTCCAAATGCTATATAGGCCTAAATAGCATCATTGATGATATATGATTCATGAAGAAGGGTTACATTTCATTTGCTCTGTTTAACCTACCCTTTAGAATGACATCCATAGCAACAATGAATCTATTAAGTGGACATTTCTCAACAATCATTCTAACGATAGCACGTTGGTAATAGTCAATGACGAATAGCTAAGCAGGGCTGGGCTTGTAGATAGATCAACTCTCTAGCCTATAGTATTTTTTCTTAAAGTGGATAATAAGTTGAAGATAACTTTGTTTCAAAGGTAAAAATGTTTTTTTTTATGTTTGACTTTTTTCAAATCCAATGTATTTTCCACGTAGATTCCACGTCAAAATCCATTGAAATAATGTTGATTTAACCAGTTTGTATCCAGTTGGTAGTGTTGTGTAATATAGTACTAGTTAGTTTGTTTGTAGTTCATTCTGTTGGTATTGGACATAGCTGGGAACTGAATGAGATGAATTGAGTAAAGAATGAGTACAATGAGGCAGAGTAGATGATGGTTGTTGTGATGGTGCCTGTAAAAATGCTAAAGTGATAAAGTGACAAACTTTGTCCCTTTAGGTGTTTTAGATAATCATAGTGCCTTAATTCATGTTTATTTGACATGAAGCTGTGTGTAATATAATGTTGAACCTTTTCCAAAGTATTCTAAAATTAATTTGATCAAAGCGAGTGTACCAGATTTACAGAAATGGTCACGTGTTCCCATAGTGAAAAGTTATTCTACTTGTCACGTATCATTTTTGTACAATAAAAATGATTCTGCCATTTTGTTTAAAACCTACCGGTACATTGATTCTGCTGACTAACTTGGTCATTTTGTATCATTGCAGAGACTGTTTGGACCTTTATATATATAAACTCCAATAGCTCCATGTTGTTAGGTTCTTGAATCAGTGTTAGTTACGCTTCACTGTGGTTAACATTGTATAATATGTCATGTTTCTGTGTGTACAGCAAAGGGTTTCTTATATAAACCTTTATATGCTCTTCTGAACAATATTTGTTTACAGTCTGCAGTCCATGAGAACCTGCTGATATCCAGTGTTACTGGCAGCAGAGACTGGACCTATGAAGTGGCTGGTCACAAACCCTGGCAACGGATCAGGGCCATGGATCAGAAGCCGGCGCTCTTCCTTTCCGAGTCAGAACCAGGACCCAACCGCGAGGGACAGAGACTCCATCACTACATAGAACACATCCAGTGGACAGGTGGACTGAACAACCTCAGTCCTGGTGGTCATCAGAGAGACAGAGGCTCCAGTCAGGGATCCAGTCTGCAGCCCAGACCCTTCTCTTCACAGTCTCAGTGCAGGGATGAAGCAGGGCCTGGGGCTGATAGAGAGAGACCCTCCTGTTCCTATGATACAAACACCACAGTATCCATGATGAACTGAGCAGGTCACCCTGGGCTTCAGCCTTCACATAGACTACCACCAGGGGTGTCTCCCACTACTCTATCAGCAAATCTGTCTTCTCCTTCAGGGTCTCATCTAATGCCTAGTGACTGGGTTCATAGAAGGCCTGGGTCTAGCCTTCCTCAGTTACCTCATAGTTACCCCACGAATACAGACAGGGTCACGATGGGTGTTCACCACGAGAGGTACCTAGCCTATAACACAGCAGACAATCCTAACAACACCCAAACAATGACTAGAGGTCAAGGAGGGAGCTCAAAGACTAACCACCTGAGGGTGGTGGATCCTGCTTCTACCACCTCTAGTGTCATTGCGTCACAATGTGGGAAGTTGAGCATTAGGACTGACGCAGACAAGCCTTACGCGTGGGAAGTGCTTCGCCCATGCAAACTATGTGAAGACGCATCAAACCGTTCACAGCAAATCAAAATCAAATTTATTTGTCACATACACATGGTTAGCAGGTGTTAATGCAAGTGTAGCGAAATGCTTGTGCTTCTAGTTCCGACCATGCAGTAATGTCTAACAAGTAATCTACCAATTCCACAACAACTACCTTGTACACACAAGTGTAAAGGAATGAATATGCACATTAAAAATATATAAATGAGTGATGGCCGAAAGGCATAGGCAAGATGTAATAGATGGTATGGAGTACAGTATATACATATGAGATGAGTATTGTAGGGTATGAAAACATATAAAGAAGCAGCATTGTTTAAGGTGGCTAGTGATACATTACATCAAGATGGCAAGATGCAGTAGATGGTATAGATTCCAGTATATACATATGAGATGAGTAATGTAGGTTATGTAAACATTATCTAATATAAATAATATAAAGTGGCAAGTGATAAATTGATGACATCAATTTTCCCATTATTAAAGTGGCTTGAGTTGAGTCAGTATGTTGGCAGCAGCCACTCAATGTTAGTGATGGCTGTTTAACAGTCTGATGGCCTTGAGATAGAAGCTGTTTTTCAGTCTCTCGGTTCCAGCTTTGATGCACCTGTACTGACCTCGCCTTCTGGATGATAGCGGGGTGAACAGGCAGTGGCTCGGGTGGTTGCTGTCCTTGATGATCTTTTTAGGCCTTCCTGTGACATCGGGTGGTGTAGGTGTCCTGGAGGAGAGGGAGTTTGCACCCGGTGATGCGTTGTGCAGACCTCACTACCCTCTGGAGAGCCTTCCGGTTATGGGTGGAGCAGCTGCCATACCAGGCGGTGATACAGCCCGACAGGATGCTCTCGATTGTGCATCTGTAAAAGTTTGAGTGTTTTTGGTGACATGCCGAATTTCTTCAGCCTCCTGAGGTTGAAGAGGCGCTGCTGCGCCTTCTTCACCGCACTGTCTGTGTGGGTGGACCATTTCAGTTTGTCCGTGATGTGTACGCCGAGGAACTTAAAACTCTCCACCCTCTCCATTACTGTCTTGTCAATGTAGATAGGGGGCTACTCCCTCTGCTGTTTCCTGAAGTCCACGATCATCTCTTTTGTTTTGTTGACATTGAGTGCAAGGTTATTTTCCTGACACCACACTCCGAGGGCCCTCACCTCCTCCCTGTAGGCCGTCTCGTCGTTGTTGGTAATCAAGCCTACCACTAGTCTGCAAGCCCTTCAAGTGCAAACTATGTTACAAGAGCTTCTCCTTCCTGACTAACCTGATCAGACATAGGAGTGTCCACAATGGGGAGAAATCGTAGCAGTGGATTTCTGGGAACCGTTCTTTAGCTAAAATATTATAGTTATCATGTGAAGTGTCTTGGGGTAAGAGGGTAATTAACCACATACCCCTCATTAACTTGTCATTTGAAACAGGCTTGTGTAAATACCTGTTTTTAGAGACTGTAAACCTAGGCTAGTTCAAAGATAGTGATCATTAATAGGATGTTTGATGTGTGATAAGCAGTATTTCAAAGAACAGCGCACATTACTTTTCAATTAACCACACCCTTTGCACCATGACGCCAACCCATGAGATCCTTTTACTTCAGTGTTAACGGAAGTGAAAAGAGACCAAGAACATTTTCCACGAAAGCGTTTTTGTTGTTATTTAGACGTTTAACACCATGGAACTTAAAATATGACTAATTTAACTGCACAACATTACATTAGTTATCTCAGGTAGTGTTTAATTCGCATTGGAGTCAGGACTTGGTTGATAGCTAGCAAGCGCGTTACCTAGACTAGCGATACCTAGAACGTCTAACTGCTAACAATGGCTAACTGTATGATTTTTCACACTCAAATAGCCTCCATTATGGAGGTGCTAGCAAATGCAGCCGTGGCAGACATCTGTAAACTCGTAGACGACGACTATGCAGTGTTTCGTTTGGAAATAACTCAAAGCCAGAAAGAAAACAGGGCATTGCGGAGGAAACTGGAAATGAAGGTGACACGGGAGCGCGCAGAGAGGACAATGCGAGAGCGCGTCCCCGCCAGTCCCAGTCGTGTCAAGATCCTCGACCGATACAGAGGAATGGCAAGAGGTACATTTAGCAGGCGGAGTAGTGTTAATGTTAGATTTAATCTAGTCTTAGTCATTTTGACAAATATATCATTCAGTCTTATAAAATATAATGAAGTCACATTTTTGTCGTTTGAATAATGATTTAGTCTAGTTATTGTCAAAATGACGAAAACAGTGGGCCATTTTAGTCAACTAAATGCCCTTTCATTTTAGTCACATCACATTTGTATTGCCTCATTAACCTACAGTAAACATACATCACTGACTTCCATGTGCATATACATAGCCTTGTCCTACCAACAACTTTTTCTGCATAACATCCTATTCTCTTCCCAACAGCAGAAATATGACAAACATATACAGTGTGTACAAAACATTAGGAACACCTTCCAAATGTTTGCCCTCAGAACAGCCTCAATTTGTTGGGGCATGGACTCAAGGTGTCAAGCATTCCCCTGGGAGGCTGCCCCATGTTTACTCCAATGCTTCCCACAGTTGTGTCAAGTTGGCTGGATGTCCAATGGGTGGTGGACCATTCTTGATACACACGGGAAACTGTTGAGCATTGCCTTATTTATTTTATAGCATATTGGGTGACTGTCATTCATATTCCTTTCACCCTGCTCAATGTAACTTCGATAGGTTTAGGTTACTACATGATACTCAAATTTTCCCTACACCCATCATGAGGTTGCTACAACCTTGCCTATGAATGAAAGTTTACAATGTAGGTGCATAGGTCGAAACATTTGAGTAATCAAGGTGACAGACAGTGACACATTCAATACCACCTTGCACACTCTTGCCTGCATCTAGCTGATCTAGGGTGTAATCATTAATCCAACAGTTGCAAACGAGAGTTTCTATTGTACAAATTCAGGTATGTTTATCCCCGTATCGTTTGCTTTGGTTGAAGAAACGTTTTTCAACGGAATCGGCAGAACAAATACACCCCTGATCACACGCAAACACAGTTCACTTTCATAGCAGCCGCATACAAACAGCATGATCACTGCTCGTTAATTACTTCTCGCATCTACACGCTTTGCTTGCAGGCTTTAGTGTACAACACATCAGCTGTCTGTGACCCAGGCTGTGTGACCAGACAACAAAACCTTTCCAAGCCAAACCTTCATATCATAACCGCTACACACAGCCTACATCGTTGTCAACATAGCTACTAGAACTAACGCGTTAAACCCGCTACAATCATGCAGTACAGTTAGCAAGAAGTTTAGCAGTTACACTGGCGGGCCCCGGTGGCATTAAATTAAAACCAAAAGCTTACCTTGACTTGGGAATGTTAGCGTTGGCTAGCCATAGCCAGCTAGCTAACATGGCACCCCTCGCTATTTGAGCTGGGTGTTTGAGTAGACTAAACTAGCTAGCTGCATTCGCTAAGTGAAAATGGGGAAAAAATACTAAATCTCTTTCTTGCTTCTCCTTCATTTTTGAAGAAATGTATTTGTTCAAAACTGTCCAACTATTGTCTTTCTCTCTTTGAGTCAACTACTCAACACATTTTATGCACTGCCGTGCTAGCTACCTGTAGCTTATGCTTTCAGTACTAGATTAATTCTCTGATCCTTTGATTGGGCGGACATGTCAGTTCATGCTGCAAGAGCTCTGATAGGTAGGAGGATGTCCTCCGGAAGTTGTCATAATTACTGTGAAAGTCTATGGAAGGGGGTGAGAACCATGAGCTTCCTAGGTTTTGTATTGAAGTCAATGTACCCAGAGGAGGATGGAAACTAGCTGTCCTCCAGCTACACCATGGTGCTACCTTAGAGTGCTCTTGAGGCTACTGTAGACCTTCATTGCAAAACAGTGTTTTATAATCAATTATTTGGTAAGATGTGAATATATTTAGTATCGTTTTATCTTAAAATTAAAACTTTTTTTCAGGTTTAAATTTTTTTATGAAATTCACTGAGGAGGATGGTCCTCCCCTTCCTCCTGATGAGCCTCCACTGATCAGATGAAAACATGACTGGTTGTGTTTATACTACAATAAAATGTATTACATTTTAAAAGTTAAAAAGCAAATCTTTACGACTGCGATTCTATATTTAATTCTATGACTAAGCTCGTCCATACCGGGAATACATTAAATCTACTTTCACCCCTGATTATAAAAGAATTATCTGTCCATGTAAATTCCTAATTCAGGCTACATAGATAATACACATTACATACGAAACAAAAATACACATAGACGCGCATAGCGAGAGAGAGTAGTGTTTCGCCCAGTGATGTAGTAGAGTCACTAAACCTTGAGTCCCCTGTGCTCAAGTCACAAGTCAAGTCACGAGTTGCTGTGGCTGAAGTCGGACCAGGACTCGGGCACTGGGACTCGAAGTGGTCAAGTCTGAGTCACTGGGTCCACATTAACTCAAAATAGTTATTTACCCAGTCATATATAGTGTAGTGGCAAGAGGAATTTAGCAACTAGTCTCTTGTAATCAGCCAATCCCATTCCAACCATCACTTAACTGCTTCTCTCCGTCTGCTCTTAATGCTCATCTTTTCCTCCATTTTTTAAAATAGAATTTAGCTGTGATGCTGAGCAGGGATGCAGTCCCTGATCAGTTATCTGTTGTTACATTTGATACATTGGAGCAGCTCAGAGAGTGAGCAAAGTTGATACATTGTATATCATTTCATCCTTGGTATAAGGTTTAGAAAACGGGAACAAGCATTGGAGGGGACGGGGCGAACAGGACGCTAGTCCACTGAATTTTTCTGCCGTGGTATTGCGATACTTGGCCTGGTATCATTTGTAAAATGTTGGTACCGTGACAACACTACAGGATAGGGATGAGGTCAGTGACCTGGAAACCTCTCCCTCGACGTTAGCAAGACAGAGGACCTGATTGTGGACAACAGGAAACGGAGGCCCAAAACACCCCCATTCTCATTGACAGGAGTCAATGTAGTGGAGTTTCAAGTTCTTCGGTGTCCACATCACTAAGGAATTATCATGGTCCACAAACACCAACCCAGTTGTGAAGAAGGCACGACAATGCCTCTTCCCCCTCAGGAGACTGAAAAGATTTGGCATGGGCCCTCAGATCCTCAAAGTTCTACAGCTGCGCTATTGAGAGCATCTTGACTGGCTGCATCACAGTTTAGTATGGCAACTGCTTGGCACCTGACACAGGGAGGAAGAGAGAGGCCCAACTCGAGGAAAATCTGTCACCCTTCAGCAGGTGGCGTTTTATCATTTCCGCCCACCAAGCAATGAGTTTTTGTAGGGAGGTCAATGATTGTGTTGAATTTTGCCAACAAAAAATGTTATGCCTTATTTGCTGCGTGAGTTTTATTTGGTCGAATAGAAGTTCGTAATGCTTAAGGTGTTACGAGTGTAAGTACGACGTGACATCCCGGCAACCGGGGGGGGGAAAAAACATTTTATATCGTAATTGCCTCGAGATGGCTATTATAAATGTAATGAGGCTATTAGCGTAGCTTCTCTCTCCATTGAATACTGGCGGTTGACGTCAACAACTCTCATCGAATATTCAAAAAAGGATTACAATAATGAGACGTATCCACCAATCCAAAGAAAGGATAGTCGGGAGCTAGACAGCCCTCCGTGCCGCTTTGTGGACAACAACTCCCATTTTTAGGGCGGAGAGATGTGTATCTTGTCAGTATTTCCATAATCGTTGTCTCTCTCCCCTGTGATCCGGAAACCAAGTGGTCGAGGAGCGTGTCAATCACTGACGTATAATAAGAACTGGAGACTGCATCTAAAATGTCTGACCGTAGTTTTCCCGGTTTATACAGACTAACATCACATGCGCACTAGCACATAGGGAGCAGCGACGACGTCATCCAAAAACATGGCAGACATTGGGTGAATACAAAATGTTAATATCTTTTGCTGTGAGTGATTTTATATATATATATTTTATATAATTCAATTGATGTTTTGTGCACAAAGGTGAGGACTAAAGTGTTTTAGGAATTGTCTAATCGCACTTCTCTATGTGATTGCTTATAGAAATTAACTCAAGTTATTGTATTTTCAGAGGAGAAAAGCATGCACACATTTAAGAACGATATTTAAGAACGCTACTTATTTTATCTATAAAATGTCTTGCACAGCTAACATAATTTGTTTTTATCACATTACACATGTTGGGATCCACCTGTAAACCTCATTTGCCTGATTGAAATTGCGGAGAAAAAGCCATTGTCTCCGTGAAGGGGTGGAACGAGATTGCGTGAAGATGACGTATGGCCTAGTAAAATACGTCACGATGTGAATGGGCATCACAGCTCAGCTCAGGGCACATCGCCCCGTTCCCCTCTGCTCATGTGTCCCCTCTGTGCGCATGTGTTCAAGAATTGGGTCTTGGTCAGTTTTTGGATAGTATCCAATAATTCCCCTGATTACATAGCTATCTTGCACAAAGACATAATATCATATTCTAACCAGATTCTCGATGTACTGCATTTCCTATTATTTACTCAATGAAAACAATATGATGCATGGAACATAATACATCAATCAATAAATAGTATATCAATAAGTTATGCTTAGTGTTACCTTACATCCTTGCCAATTCTAGACAGTGTCAATAAATATATTGTTGAGCATTGACAGTAGCTAAACTAACCACCTCTTTCCCCCCAATCACTCTCTCAGGTGAAGGACATCTCACTGGAGGCCACAGGAGCTTTGTGAAGCCAGCAGGACACAACACATGGAGAGATGACCAACCAATCACTGTTGATGAGGGGAGTGGAGCCTCAACCCAGCACGTTATCGTGATAGAGGTTAGATCGCATTCCCTACGACATTGTTATCCAATTCAACTCATGTACCGGTAATAAACTCCTCTCTTCATGTGTCAGTCAGAAGATGCAGAGGCTGCAGGTCCTGGGGTCAAGCTGGAGGGGTCTGAAGGAGAGGAGGACCCATGGCACAGCAGAGTCATCCAGACTGGAGCAGCATCTGGTGCGCCCCCTGTCGCCACGGAGGACCCCACCTCCCCTGCCCAGCCCAGGATCCGACACTGCATCACGGAGGTCAGTGGAATGCCGAACTCCACCCTCAAGTCAGAGACCAACACCAAGACATTAACTGAAACACACAGGCTATTACACACAGGAACTGACCACAGATCAGACCCAGAGAGACTGGGGCCACTTGGCTGTCCTCCTGCTTCCGGTTCCGAATACTTACCGGTGTTTCACCAGAGCCAGAAGACGGTTCATTCCCGTGGAGATGGTGATGTGTTAGACACTGGTGTTGATGATCCGTCTTGTTCTTACTCTACAGAGATGGACCCTGGCAACATGCCCTTGGGTTTAGAGACACAGAATGATCTGTCTAGAGGGGATTGGAACCGGTACAGTAGTAGTGTATACTCTGAAGGGTGCCTAGATAAGAAAGAGGAGGTTATAGTCGTTGATGAAGTGACTGTGAAAATGGAGGGTGACATTTCTCTCACATGGAATGCAGATAGTCACCCAGGTGACGGACACTCACAAGGCAGAGACTTCTTAGATTACAGGGAAAGTTTAGAGACAAATCCAAATGTCGCGACCCATTCCCCTTTACACGCACTCAGGGATCGGGACCCAGTGTCCACATCGATGGGGCCTTCCGATTCACACAGCCTTTTCGATCAGGTATTGAATTCAAACGACAGGACTAGAGCCCAAACTCAGGGAGGGGGAGCCACATCAGGCAATAGTAAAGAGAAGCGGTTCCTCTGCATGTTCTGTAACAAAGGCTTCAGCTGCCTCCAGAAGGTGGAGATTCACCAGAGGTTCCACACAGGGGTGAAACCCTTCAGCTGTAACCAGTGTCACATGTGCTTCGCCCAGGCTGGAGACCTGAAAAGGCACCAGAGGGTCCACACAGGGGAGAAACCCTACAGCTGCCCCCAGTGTGAGAAGAGGTTCTCCCGCCTGGACAAACTGAAGATGCACCTGAAAGTCCACACGGGAGAGAGGCCATTTGCCTGTACACACTGCAGGAAGAGGTTCTCTGAGAGGAGCTACCTCAGGATACACCAGCAGAAAAAACATTCCACTCTATAACATAGAAAGTAACTATTCCAATCCATAGCTTCTGAGGTTTAGATCAAATCCTGCTTTAAAGAGAAATAATCATTAGTATTGTCAGCAGAAAAGATCCACAGATGCATTTGGAATACCGAGAGTAACATATTTCAGTGTTGAATATTCCTGGGTAGAATATTGCATCCAGACATTGTGTGATATATAAGCCTAAAAAGTCTGATACATATTGTGTTTGTACTGTGTAGGATATATGTTCTAAAAATGCCTATTTGATTACTTCCATTAAACTACTTAATTTTTTTAAGTTCATGCATATTTTTAGTTGAGACGTGTATGTGTGGTTTTCATATGGTGTATTTAACACTTGTTTATGTTTAATAAACACAAAATGGGACTTCACTCTGACTTTCATTGAGACTCTCTTTAGTATACATCACATCTGATCTCGTCCTATTCTACATACACACAAGAGCACTTTATAACATTTTACATTTACGTCATTTAGCAGACGCCAATATACACTTACTAAATATACCTACACATACCCACACACTAACAAACACCTACTGTACACATCAAATAGTTTAGTCTGGTTTGTCTGATGATAACCTTTGACTATTTTTACCCACATATTTATGTCCACCATGATGCATTTAACAACAGTGAAGTCATTCTATAACTACAGTATAGGACTCAAATGTAGTAGAGATGGGGAAACACATTTTAAAAGTGTGTTTATTATCTGTGTGTACGTACCTGAGGGAGTGTATGTCTGTGTAATCTGTATCACCTCTCTTCCAGGAGGAGGAGGGTCCAGAGGTGCTGCTGGTAAAGGAGGAGGGGTGTGAGGAGGGTCTGGGGAACCCTGAGGGGAACATGGTCATGGAAGACAACCAGACTACACCTCCTCCTGAACCCACAGAGGAACAAGCTGAGCAGCACAGGACCAAACACAGTCCCACTGAGGTGAGCCTACTGTGAACTACTGTCTGAATGGTATTAGGTCAGGGCCCATATCCACAAAGCCTCTGAGTAGGAGTGCTGATCTAGGCTCTGATCAGTTTTGCCTTTTAGATCATAATGAATAAGACTATATGCAGGTGGGGACCTGATCTTAGATCAGCACTCATACTCTGAGACTCTGTGTGGATACAAGCCTAGGTCTTGATTCATTTTGTCTTAAAGGGCACCACAAGAGGGCAATGCTGCCCCTATTTCGATGTAATTCCTGTCCTAGAGTGGAAATGCTTGTTTAGGTTCCACCTCTGAAGAATGATGCAGTGGTGATTTCCAGACTGAGTGGAGAAACAACAACAAATAGGCCACTGACAGCTGTCAGTGTAGCTAGCTAACATGCTAACCTTATCTAGCTAGCTAATGTTATCTTAACTACACTGTATTCAAAGGATTAGCCAGCTGGCTAGGCTATGGCTGGTTCTGGGGACGGATTTGTAATAAGCATTTAGGGAAAACATAAAATGGATAGGGGAAATCAGTCTTTGACATCGCCATCTGTTGTTATCTCCAAAGTTTTGACATCTTCCAAAAATTGTGGCCGTGAGTTTGCCCTAGAAATCATTTGAAAGAATAAGCTTAAGCTCCGGTTAATATGGATAACTGTAGAACAGTTCAAGATGCGTTTTTCTACACCGTAATGGACACGGTGCAACCTTTGTTAGGCTGCGAGCAGGCTATTCGGCTGCGGTACAGCAAAGTCAAATCCAATGATCATGGTTCTCACAGGGGAAGTGAAATTATAGGCTACAATGACTTTGCTCATGATGCACGCCCAAATGACAAGCAACAACACCCTGAGCGTATCGGACATGAAACACCAATACAAATGTAACAACAAGCACAACAAAATACATAAACAAGTTCCTTGAATTTTTGTGGGTGCCTTTTCATTATAGGATAGACACTTGTGTTTTTTTAGCTGCACCAATCAAAGCATTGGAGCGTGTAGTGAAGCACAACTTTAGTGGTCAAAACCATTTATCTCGGGGGAGGGGGGTTGCAAAATGCAATCATATCACGCAATTATAACATTTCTAAAATGGCCATATGGTTATTTTTTTAATACAAAATAGATACATGTGTTATAATTTATCAATGGATTATGATCATTTTGGGTTAAAATGTTTGGCTCAGCTCAGTCGCGACTCACGGATTGGTAGAGCTTTGCAGGTGTTTCTAATTAATAAACAATGCCATGCTGGTCGGTGGTAACGTTGAAATAAAACCCAGGCCTGAAAAGAAACATATCCTGAAAATAATTTGCATTTCATCTCATAGGAAAGACACAGAATTGTCACGGATTTCCAAGAATGCCCAACTTCAGATTTTCTATTTCAAGCCCAAATATGGCATACTTTGACAAAAATGAGGACCTATTGACGTAAATCGTTGTACAACATCATGGTAAGCTCTGGCCATCATATTTCAGCAAAGAAAAGTGAATTTTGCTTTTGTGGATCTGTAAGTGTGGGACCATGTCATTGAATGATCAAACCATTAGAGTTTCAAGTAATCAAATCAATGTACACGTTTGCATAGTATAAAATCTACTAACATGTTTGCATAGTACTCATATAAATCCCTCATTGCCCAATCAGAAGATGCTCCATAGCAGGGTGCTCATATCAGATTTCTTGATCCAACATCCTCTCACTCTGTATCTCTTACAGTCAGTAGACATGGAGGATGGGAAGCCTGATCTGCTGCTGGTCAAAGAGGAGACAATAGAAGATGAACCAGAGAGCATTGATCTGCTGAGTGGACTAAAGATGGGGGAGCAAGGTAAGGGAGAAATACATATATCCTACATACAGTAATATCTTCATTCATAAAATGAAATCAATACAACTTATGTCTACATAAAAAACACACATTATAATGGATGAACTTCACCAGGTACTTGACTAAAAAATCTCCACATGTAGAATGTTCTCTGCCATGTTTGTAAAGTCTATTTTCGAACCTCTTCCTGCAGGTGGTTGGCTGGAGGCTAACAGAGGAGACTGGGAGGCCATCTTGGATTCCCAGACCGGTGAAGCCAAGGGCCTGGGGCCGACATCACTGAGAAGGCCAGGACCAGAGGTGACATAGTGGAGGTCAGTGGATGGGACAGCATCCTCAACTCTGGGCTGGGGAACAACACTGTTAACCACAACCAGAAACACAGTTGACTACAAAACAACAACCAAACTTAGTCTCCATGACAACAGACTGGCTGAGACCAGAGTGAGGCGTAGATTTGGTCGATGGAGAGGTGTCATGTGGCGAGAGAGGACAGACATAGACTTGGCTAGCGATGCTCCATCCTGCTCCTATAGTTGTGATTCAGAGAGACTGATGGAGCCTCAGGTTAACCCCCTAACAGATGCTGCCTTCAGCCTGCCTTCCATAGGATCTATCAACTGGAACATGGACCCTGTGACAACACAGACACTCCCTGGCCTTCATCCTCCTCACACTCTCCTAATGTTAAACCAGACCTCAGACAATGCCAGTGCCTCAACACTAAATACCTACACAAGCCCATTGACAAATGACAATAGTAGTAACGCTATCAGTAGATCCGGTGGCAAAGAGAAGCGCTTCCTGTGTTCGTTCTATGAGAAAGCCTTCAGTTTCACCAAACAGCTGGAGATCCACCAGAGGATGCACACGGGGGAGAAAGAATTTGGCAGCCGCCTGTGTGAGAACAGGCTCTCCAACCAGTAGTACTGCGCAATTAACAGAAATGTAGATCCTTTTTCAGTTTTTAAACAATTAATTGACTGATGTTGGTTCAATTATTTGAATTCCATTCGTTTTTTTTCTGTGAGCGCAATGCAGCAGTTTCTCTAGAGAAGTCAGATCAAGCCCAAATTGTGCAATATAGTAGGGAGTTGTAGTTTCCAACAGGACAATATTCTTCGTAGTTTAGCGCAGAAAACGTGGTAATTAACCACAATGACCATAATCCATTGCGTGCCTACTTGTCCGGTCTGAGACGGAGAGAGACAAAAGAAGGCGTGATCGAGAGCAGTTGCTTTACCTGAAAATGCATGATCTAAGATTGATATTTGGTATTCAGTCATAAAAGTATGCCTTATTTACTTTGAGGAACTATTAAGATTGTGATTTTTGTCAGACAGCATAGGCATCTCTATAGAGATGATGACTTGGAATGAAATAATAAAGTCATCAAATAGGCCTAAAAACGTACAATAATCGAACCGAAACCAAACCGACCTCAAAAAGCAGTAATCACTCAGCACTACACACCAGCACCGCCTGAAGGGGACCACAGACTCCACTCAGGGGAAAAACCCTACAGCTGCCAACAGTGGGAGGAGAGGATCTCTCGCCAGGACCAGCTGAAGATGCACCTGAGTCCACATGGGAGAGGGGAGCTACCTCAGGATACACCAGCAGAAAATGCACAAGACCCATGTATAGAGTATTTGGCATGTAACGTAGTACTAGTTAGTTAGTTTGTAGTTAATTCTGTTGGTTTAGGATGTAGTAGGGAACTGGAGGTGAACTGAGGAAAGAATCAGTATGATGAGACAGAGTAGATGGTATGCTGATGGTGTCTGTAAAAATGCTTCACTGATGAAGAGTTGACAACCTGTCATGTTGTTTGATGCTGGTGTTTTATAATGAGGAAATGATAGTGCCTTAATTCATGTTTACTTGACAGGAAGTTAAGATAAAGAAAGATGGAGATAAGAACATAAAGATGAGTGTAATGTTGAACCTTTTCCAAAGTATTCTAAAATGTATTTTATCAAAGCGAGGGTATTTTTTTATAATAAACTCCAATGGCTGGAGGGAGAAACTGGACCTCTAAATCGGCTGGTCAGAAACCCTGGCCCCGGATCAGTACCCTGGATCAGGAGCCGTCGCTCTTCCTTGCCGAGTCACAACCTGGACCGAACTACGAGGGACAGAGACACCACCACACAGAACACAACCAGTGGACTGAACAACCTCAGTCCTGGTGGTCATCAGAGAGACAGAGGATCCATTATGCAGCCCAGACCCTTCTCTTCACAGTCTCAGTGCAGGGATGGGGCTGATAGACCCTCCTGTTCCTATGATACAAACACCACAGTATCCATGATGAACAGAGCAGGTCACCCTGGGCTTCAGCATTCACAGAGAGTGGTGGGAGACCCCCCTGGTGGTAGTCTAACAGGAAGTCTGTCTTCTCCTTTAGGGTCTTGTCTAATGCCTGGTGACTGGGTTCATAGAAGGCCTAGACCTGGGTCTACCAGACATAGGAGTGTCCACAATGGGGAGAAATCGTAGCAGTGTGGCTTGAGATGTACGCAGGGGATGTCTGGGAACCATTCTTTAGCTGACATATTATAGTTATCATGTGAAGTGTCTTGGGCTGAGAGTTTTCTTTCTGTGTCCTTTCACATTCTCAGATGATACAGACTTGATGTTTGGTGTGCTGGCATAACCGAAACACTGTCAGTGAAGTGTAACACTGTATTTTCCCTCAATTTGTTTTTTCCAATGTTCTATTCATAACAAATATACCCCAACATTATGTGGTACCTGTTTCTTTATGTACCAAACATTTTTAAATAGGTGATCAAACCTGTTGACATGTTGACTCTGCTTGTTTATCATTTAGAATTGAAATTGGCCTTGGTTTCATTGGCTTCCTTCAAACCTATAGGTTTCTGTCCTTGCCACTGATGGGATCTAGCCAGCCATTCATTTCAGGTCATTTATGGTAATTTATCCACCACACTTGTAGTGAAAGATCGTGGGAGGGCAATCAGCAGACGTATCACAGAGACCAACTGGCTGTATACACGGCAGAGCTGCTGGCAGTACTGTTGTCCTTGCAATGGGGAAGGTTGTTGTGTGTTCTGACTCGTGTGCAGTATTGATGAGGGAAGTCCTTCAGATCATGGAGGAGACATGACATGCTATATGAGGTATTCCAATTAATTCCCGGGGAGACAGATGGGTGTTTTAGATTCATTTGGCTTTTGTCCCCGCCCATGTGGGGGTGGAAGAGAATGAGGAAGTAGATGTGCTAGCTAGACAGGCCCTTAGGAGAGAGGAGGTGCCCATGAGCAAGGCAGAGGCTAAGGGACTGATATGGACAGTGGTGGTGCAGAGATGGCAGGAACAGTGGAACTGCTTATAGACAATAAGGTTAGGCATGTATTCCAAGTAGGCTACAGAGGAAAGCTGGGGAGGACGACAGGAGCGAGGAGGCCATCTTTACAAGGCTACGGGTGGGACACAGCCGGCTGAATAAGACATTAAGGGCTCTATTGCTCGTTGGCAATTTTGACTTTGACTAATTTACCTGTTTAACATCAACTCGCTTTCGCTGAGTTGGGAGGGGAGGGTGGAAATATGAGGTGTGTCCTTAAAAACGTGCACCAAACTGCCAATTTTCGGGCAGCCAACTGGAGATATGTAAGAATGAGAAGGTTACAGAGGCATAAATATCATACCCCCACTCAAAATAAAATGGCTAACCTCCCCTGTTATTGGTAATGGTGAGAGGTTAGCCTGTCTTAGGGGTATGATATAAAATGCTAACCTCCCCTGTTATTGGTAATGGTGAGAGGTTAGCATGTCTTAGGGGTATGCTTTTTGTGCCTTTGACGATTCACGATTCATTCATGATTATCCGCAATCGTGGTAGCATCCACATGAATGTAGCAGTGTTCAGAAACAAACGATATTCTTATTTACAATAAAAGTGACACCAAAATAATACATTATTTACCATTAATTTATATTGGGCACAACATAATCCCCTCATGAAACATTTGATCTCATATCCAAAATGCTGGAGTATAGAGCCAAATTAAAAGTTTTAGCTTCAATGTCCAAATAAATATGTAGGGGAGTGTACGTCAGTGTATTTAGTCTACAGTCCTTGACCTCAAGCTGTTTGCAGTAAACAGTCTATTACAGTGGTCACCAGCCGGTCGATCACAACCGACTGGTCGATCTTTAAGGCATTCCTAGTCCATCACCAAACATTTCTGTAGAACAGCCAACGATAAAGGATGGTGCTCTGTTTGTTTTTGTGTTGCGCTGTTGGTGCACTAGATTCAGAAGCCATGTGCGCCGGGTAGGCAAAGTGATAGGCCTGCGTTTTTATTATTAGTACCTCGTCGTATTTTAATATCGAGGAATATTTAACTTTCTATGGTCATAGGAATTTCGCCATCATCATAGGAGTTTTGACTCGAGTTTCGCCATCAGGTGGAAGACAGTGTCCCCTCTGGTCAGTCTCACCAGAGAAAAGGAGAGAGCAGGGACCATGAGAGGCAGACACCCTCTGCTGCTCTTTCCTTCCCTCCGCTCAGACTAATGCTGTCTTGGAACTCTACGGACAATTCCTTTAACCTCATGGCTTGGTTTTTGCTCTGACATGCACTGTCAACTGTGGGACCTTATATAGACAGGTGTGTGCCTTTCCAAATCATGTCCAATCAATTGAATTTACCAAAGGTGGACTCCAATCAAGTTGTAGAAACATCTCAAGAGCGATCAATGGAAACAGGATGCACCTGAGCTCAATTTCGAGTCTCATAGCAAAGGGTCAGAATACTTATGTAAATAATGTATTTCTGTTTTTAATTTGTAATTTGCAAAAATTTCTAAAACATGTTTTCGATTTGTCATTATGGGGTATTGTGTGTAGATCGATGAGGGTTTGTTTTATTTAATCCATTTTAGAATAAGGCTGTAATGTAACAAAATGTGGAAAAGTCAAGGGGTCTGAATACTTTCCGAAGGCATGTGCCAGTGACTGAAGTGGGTGAGAAAAGGAAGGTGATTCCTTGGTGGACTGAAGAGTTCACTGCGGCTATTTGAGAAAGAAATAGGGCTTACAGAGTGTTGTGTAGAAATATGAATCCTGAGAATCTATTTGGTTTCCAAAGGAAGAAAGCTTTAGTATGTAGGTTCATTAAGTCTGGCAAGAGAAATGCATGGAGACAGTTCTGCTCTACAAGAGACAGGTTTTTTTTATTGTATTTATTTAACTAGGCAAGTCAGTTAAGGACAAATTATTATTTACTCAGCGGGGGATGTATGGTATATGTTAAAGAAGATGACTGGAAGAAGCAAGTCCACTCGAATTCCAGTTTTTGTTGTGGGTCAAAAAATGGCTGTAACTGATGAAGACAAAGCTGACTTGTTGGGGAAGACATTTGCTAGGGTACATAGTGGAGTTACTTAGGATGAAGTACAGTTGAAGTCAGAAGTTTACATACACCTTAGCCAAATACATTTAAACTCAGTTTTTCACAATTCCTGACATTTAATCCTAGTAAAAATTAGGATCACCACTTTATTTTAAGAATGTGAAATGTCAGAATAATAGTAGAGAGAATGATTTATTTCAGCTTTCATTTCTTTCATCACATTCCTGGTGGGTCAGAAGTTTACATGCACTCAATTAGTATTTGGTAGCATTGTCTTTAAATTGTTAAACTTGGGTCAAACGTTTCGGGTAGCCTTCCACAATAAGTTGGGTCCTGACAGAGCTGGTGTAACTGAGTCAGGTTTGTAGGCCTCCTTGTAGGCCTCCTTGCTCGCACACGCTTTTTCAGTTCTGCCCACAAATGTTCATCAAGATTGAGGTGAGGGCTTTTTGATGGCCTCTCCAATACCTTGACTTTGTTGTCCTTAAGCCATTTTTCTACAAATTTGGAAGTATGCTTGGGGTTATTGTCCATTTGGAAGACCCATTTGCGACCAAGCTTTAACTTCCTGACTGATGTCTTAAGATGTTGCTTCAATATATCCCCATAATTTCCCATCCTCATGATGCCACCTATTTTGTGAGGTGCACCAGTCCCTCCTGCAGCAAAGCACCCCCACAACATGATGCTGCCACCCCTGTGCTTCACGGTTGGGATGGTGTTCTTCGGCTTGCAAGCCTCCCCCTTTTTCCTCCAAACATAACGATGGTCATTATGGCCAAACAGTTGTATTTTTGTTTCATCAGACCAGATGACATTTCTCCAAAAAGTACGATCTTTGTCCCCAGGTGCAGTTGCAAACCGTAGTCTGGCTTTTTTATGGCGGTTTTGGAGCAGTGGCTTCTTTCTTGCTGAGCGGCCTTTCAGGTTATGTCGATATAGGACTCGTTTTACTGTGGATATAGATAGTTTTGTACCTGTTTCCTCCAGCATATTCACAAGGTCCTTTGCTGTTGTTCTGGGATTGATTTGCACTTTTCGCACCAAAGTACATTCATCTCTAGGAGACAGAACGCGTCTCCTTCCTGAGCAGTATGACGGCTGTGTGGTCCCATGGTGTTTGTACTTGCATACTATTGTTTGTACAGATGAACATGGTACTTTCAGGGTTTGGAAATTGCTCCCAAGGATGAACCAGACTTGTAGAGGTCTACAATTTTTGGCGGATTTCTTTTGATTTTCCCATGATGTCAAGCAAAGACTCACTGAGTTTGAAGGTAGGCCTTGAAATACATCCACAGGTACACCTCCAATTGACTCAAATGATGTCAATTAGCCTATCAAAAGCTTCTAAAGCCATGACATAATTTTCTGGAATTTTCTAAGCTGTTTAAAGGCACAGTCAACTTAGTGTATGTAAACTTCTGACCCACTAGAATTGTGATACAGTGAATTATAAGTGAAATAATGTGTCTGTAAACAATTGTTGGAAAAATTACTTGTGTCAAGCACAAAGTAGATGTCCTAACCGCCTTGCCGAAATTTGTGGAGTGGTTGAAAAACTAGTTTTAATAACTCAAACCTAAGTGTATGTAAACTTTCGACTTCAACTGTATATAAGCAACACCGGTGTGAGATTTTAAATGCTCATGTTAATGTGTATAAGAAAAGGGATACTGTTAACTCTTCTTTGGATGCAGTTTTTACCACACATGAGATGTGTTCAGCCTTAATAGGCTCTGGATATACAGCCCCAGGTCATGATCAGTTGTGCTATGGAATGTTTAAGCATCTACCTGATGAGGTCATACATGTTCTGCCTGGATTATTTCATACGATTTGGAGTGAGGGGGTTATACCTTCTGTTTGTAAACGTGCAGTAATATTACCTTTTGTAAAGCCTGGTAAGGACTCTTCATGTGCTGATAGTTACAGACCAATAGCACTGATCTCTAAATTGTGTGAACTGATGATTGTCATATTTCCTGGAACATAGATTTTTATTGAGTCAATGGCAAAGTGGATTCCATAAAGGTAGATCTACTTTGGATGCATTAGTAAAGGTGAGCAATGAAGTTGAAAAAACTCTGGTCATGAAGTAATGGCTTCTGTCTTTTTTGACATTGAAAAGACATACAATACAATGTGATTAAGATGGATAGACTTGGTATTGGTTGGAGAATATACAACTGAGTTTGTGTTCTTATTTAATCGCTATTTTTTAGTTAAAATATGATCAATTTTATCTGATGCCTGTGGAGTTGACAATGGTATTCCTCAAGGCAGTGCTATCAGTCGTATTTTGTTCAATATTATGATTAACGATGTGTTTTTGAATGTAGGTAGGGATATTTGGGCTTACCTATATGCTGATGATAGAGCTATTTGGAAGGGGGCAAGGAATATCTCTCATGTGACCAAATCTATTCAACAAGCTATAGTGGATTTTGAAAGATGGTCAATTGACTGGGGTTTTAAATTGTCAGTGGCGAAAGTCTTGCTGTATGCTCTTCTCTAAGAAGAAAGTTGCTGATAATATACAGTTGTTTCTGTACGGACAGCCTATGGGGAGGGTTTCTAAGTACAAATATTTGGGTCTATGGTTCAATAAGTGATATACATGGAAATATCATGTCAAATGTTGAAACAAAGTGTAAGAAAGTGGTGAATCTTATGCGCTCGGTCTCTGGTTATGAATGTGGTGCTGACAGACAATCGTTGATGTATATTTATAGAGCTCTGATCAGAACGACAATTGATTACGGGTGTATAGTTTATGGAACAGAGGCGAAGACTTGGCTTCAGAAGCTGGACAGAATCCAGTATATAGCTTTAAGGATATGTATTGGTGCATTTAAATCAACATCTGTATGTGCCTTACTAGTGGAGGTAGGTGAGATGCTTTTGGATATTCAGTGTAAAAAATGGTCATTAGCTTATTGGGTTAGGCTGAAAGGCTGTGAGGTTGACCATCCCACTGCTACTGTTCTAGATGACTGTTGGGAATATACTAGTAGACAAGGCAGTGGTTTTGGTTGGACAGCTTGCTGATGAGTGGTCTGAGGGAGTTGGAGGTTGGCCCTTCTGTGGTGATAGGGGATGTTCCTCAGTGGTTACTCCTAGATCCTGTTGTTGAACTAACCTTGGTAGAGAAAAGAAAAGATAGGTCAGAAATCAGTGATATAGGGAAACTGGTTGACAATTACATTGGTATTAGTTTTTATGCATTTTTACGGCTTTTCACAGATGGATCCAAGGACCCAGATAGTAGGTGCACAGGAGCAGGTGTTTACGTTCCTAAATTTGATGTGCAGAAGACTAACAGATGAACTGTCAGTATACTCAGTTGAACTGTGGAGGATGTACAACCTGTCAGAATTATAGTATGCTCAGATTCCCTATCTGTATTGAATAGTTTATCATCTGGCAAATCGAATAGGAGTGATGTACTATTGGAGGCATTAATATTATTATGGAGAATTGAGAACCTAGGTATAGTAGTGAGATTCTGCTGGGTCCCAGCCCATTCGGTTGTGGAAGGGATTGAAATTGTAGACCAGATATTAATGTTCCACTGGGTAGAGGTGAGGCCAAATGTAAGATCAAAGCCATTTTGATTGATGTGTGGCAGAAGAGATGGGACTCAGACCAAGTGTCAGCATTTATATGCCCTCCGAAGAAAAGTCGGTGGACCAAGATTCAAAGGTCAGATTAGGAAGGAAGAGGTGGTTTTTGCCCGATAGCGCCTAGTACATTACATCTGATTGCCAAGCATGTGAATGGTTTGTGTCTGAAGTGTATGGTCGATGTATAGGGTTATTGAGGCTGAACGGGGTTTGGAAGGGATTTGGAGGATGGGGGAGGGTCTATTTTAACTTAGTAGGGCTCTTTTTTATTTTCTTAGAATTTCTTAGGTAGGAGGATTTAGAAATGTTGAGCTAATGTTTGTTTGCGGACCGCCATGATATCATAGAAGAAGTAAACAGAGGTCAGTGATGGCAGAAGTGAATACCGAGTTTGAAATGAAAAGTGCTTCGAGTGGAGTTGAAGGAGAGGAATGGACAACAGTTTCTTGTTGGGATGAGATTTTTTGATGATGGTGATGTTTATCTGGGATATCCGTTCGGGGTCTCGAAGAGGGTGAATCGTATGTTGGTAAAAGTTCAATCAGAGTGACCAGGAGTGGGCTTAATTCATTTTGTGTCTGAGGAACAGAGGGAGAGGGCAGTGGGTCTCACAAGAATCGAGTCACCTGAAGTATCGTGCTTTGAACTCCGGAGTAGGGTGTCTCCAGGGTGTCAATGGAAGTTTAGGAGGAAAACCTTGTGACAGGAATCCCAGGTGTGGTTAGTGCCCATCGCTTGACCTGCATGGTGGAAAGAAGATTGGAAGAAAGTTAGTCGGTTCTATTGTTTTTTGATGATGAGCACCTCCCTACGCATGTGAAGCTGGGGTATATGAGTTACGCAGCAAGAGCTTTTATCACCAAAACATTAGTGTAAAAATTGTATAGGATATGGTCATGTTTCAAGTGTGTGCAGACGGGTGGAGTATACAGATCGGAGTGAAGAATGGCCTTGTTGCAATTGTGGTTGGGATCATGGCCCAGAGTTCGTGGAGTGCCCTGTAAGGGTGAAGGAGGTTGAGGTGGCAAAAGTTAGGGCGGTACATCAGAGCTCCTATGCGGAGGCAATCAAAATAATTGAGTGAGCAAGTGAAGTTGAAGAAATGGTACTGTAGTTGATGCACCAATGCTCATAGTCAATAGGCCTATTTGTCAACCAAGAGAACCAGACTTGCTGTATGTAAAAAAAAAAAAAAAAAAGTGGATTTTGTGGCTTTCATTGCAGCTGTGAAACTGCACAGCTCAAGTAGAAAGGAACTCATTGTGGCTGCAGCAGGAAAAGTATCTGGGTCTTTAGTAATTCACACCGGAAGATTTACAAGGGTTATTGCTGACTGAGCCTGTGTAGGGATCAGACATGGATTGCTGATTTAAACAGATGAAGAAAGGATCATGTTGAGAGATTTTCGGGTAGTCAGTATTTTTATCCAAATTAATTTAGTATTTTGTGATGTTTTATTTCATTCCGCACAGTTGGTGGCGACAATACACCTTTTGCGTGTAGTTCGACATAAAACCCAAAGAAGAAGTGTAACCGGAAAAGAACAGCGACCAAGAACAATTTCCACGTTAGAATTGTTGTTATTTATACGTTTATTAACACCATGGAACTCAAAATGAACAATTTAACTGCACAACATCACATACTTACAGCACTTGGTTGACAGATGTTATCTATTATCGAGGTAACGCTAGCCAGCTAGTTAACGCATAACAATAGCAAACAGTATGGTTTTTCACACTCAAATAGCCTCCATCATGGAGGTGCTAGCGAATGCAGCTGTGGCAGAGATCTGTAAACTCGTAGACGACGACTATGCAGTGTTTCGTTTGGAAATAACTCAAAGCCAGAAAGAAAACAGGACATTGCGGAGGAAACTACAGCTACTGGAACTGAAGGTGGCACGAGAGCGCGTCCTCACCAGTCGTCCCAGTAGTGTCAAGATCCTCGACCGCTACAGAGGAATGGCGAGAGGTACTGTACATGTTGCAGAAGGCCGAGCTTGTGCAGCCTGTCGCGGTTCATATAGAGCTCCGTGCCTGTCGCATCGTTCACCTCTGCACATGTGTTCAGATGTGTTACTCAGAATTGGGTCTTGGTCATTTTGTTGATAGTATGCAATAATTTGCCTGATTACTTAGCTATCTTGAGTAAAGACACAATATGATATTCTAACCATATTCTTATCAAATTCTTGATTTACTGCATGTCCTATTATTGACTCAATGAAAACATTGTGATGCATCAAACATAATACATTTCTCAATAAATAGTATATCAATAATTTATGAGAAGCGTTATCTTACATCCTTACCAATTATAGTCAGTGTCAAAACTGTCAATAGAGTACAATATAGCGTTGAGCATTAGCTAACATTAGCTAACCTAACCACCTCTTTTCCCCCAATCACTCTCTCAGGTGAAGGACATCTCACTGGAGGCCACAGGAGCTTTGTGAAGCCAGCGGGACACAATACATGGAGAGATGATCAACCAATCACTGTTGACGATGGGAGTGGAACCTCAACCCAGCACGTTATCGTGATAGAGGTTAGTGTAATAGTGTTACATAAAAAAACTACAGTTACTTTGTGAATCAAATGTGCCCGGCTATTCTCTTGCTTACATGTACATCCTTATTTATCTGCCATAAGGGAGCTTGTGAAACTTTCTTCCCTACAACATTTATCCAATTTGACTAATTTACTGGTAACAACCTCCTCTCTTCTTGTGTCAGTCTGCAGATGCAAAGGCTGCTGGTCCTGGGGTCAAGCAGGAGAGGACTGAAAGAGAGGAGGACCCACAGCAAAGCAGAGACATCCAGACTGGACCGACTGGAACACCCCCTGTAGCCACGGAGGACACTGCCCCAGCGCCATCCAGGACCCAACCCAGCATCACGGAGGTCTGTGGAACGCCAAACGCTGTCCTCAAGTCGGAGACGGACACTGAGACTTTAACTGTAACACACAGGCTCTTACACACAGGATCTGACCACAGGTCAGACCCAGAGAGACTGGGGCTGGGGCCACTGGGCTGTGCTCCTATTCCCGGCTCAGAATACTTACCGATATTTCACCAGGTCCAGAGGACGGTTCATTCCCGTGGAGATGGTGAGGTGTTATTCACTGGCGTTGATGACCTGTCTTGTACTTACGCTACAGAGATGGACCCTGGCAACGTATCCTTGGATTTAGAGACACAGACTGATCTGTCTAGAGGGGACTGGAACCGGTACAGTAGTAGTGTATACTCTGAAGGGTGCCTAGATAAGAAAGGAGAGGTTATAGTGGTAGATGAGGTGACTGTGAAAGTGGAGGGCGACACTCCTCCAACATGGAATGCAGATAGTCACCTAGGAGACGGACACTCACAAGGCAGAGATTTCTTAGATTACAGGAAAAGCTTAGAGACAAATACAAACGTCATCCACCCGTTCCGGGATCGCGACCCAGTGTCCACGTCAATGGGGCCTTCTGATTCACACGGCTGCGCCCTTTTGGATCAGGCGTTGAACTCAAAAGACAGGGCTAGAGCCCAGGCTCTGGGAGGGGAAGCAACATCAAGCAAAAAACAGGGGGTGAAACCCTTTAGCTGTACCCAGTGTTCTATGCGCTTCGCCCAGGCTGGCAACCTGAAGAGGCACCAGAGGGTCCACACAGGGGAGAAACCCTTCAGCTGTACCCAGTGTCACATGTGTTTCGCCCAGGCTGGTGACCTGAAGAGGCACCAGAGGGTCCACACAGGAGAGAGACCTTACAGCTGCCCCCAGTGTGAGAAGAGGTTCTCCCACCAGCACCATCTGAAGATGCACTTGAAGATCCACACTGAATCGAGGCTGTTCGCCTGTACGCACTGCGGGAAGAGATTTTCAGAGAGGAGCTACCTCAGGATACACCAGCAGAAAAACCATTCCACTCTATAACATAGAAAGTAACCATTTGACTCGATAGCTTCTGACGTTTAGATCAAACCCTGCATTAAAAGATTAACTTTCATTGTTGTCAGCAGAACATTTGGATTAACAAGAGTCACAGATTTCAGTGTTGAATATTCCTGGGTAGAATATTGCATCCAGGCATTGTGCCTAAAAAAAAGAATGGTGTTTGTACTGTGTAGGCCAGTGGTCACCAACCTATTCAAGATCACTTTCACTGATCTATCACTCAGATTTTTTTTAAACATTACTTAACAGTTCTGTAGGAATGAGGTTTGTGCAGTAGGCCTAATACATTATCACAGCATACTGGCTATATGCCTGGCCTGCCAATATTGTTCTTCTCAGACCATATTTCAAAACTCAAGCTTTGTTTACAAAATAGATCAGTTGGTGTAGCAACTTGCTAAGCATAAATTGAAATAATTTGCTTTTTTATTTTACTGGACTGATGGTACCTGCATCTGATTTTCATGATGCTTTCAATACAAATGGGAACTCGGGGAAAAAACGAGCTCAAATCATGATGTCAGTGATCTTCAGGTTGGAAAGTCGGAGGTCTAGAAAGATGCCAGAGTTTCTGACTTGGAATTCATGACCGTTCAAAACTATTTTTTCCAGTTGGATCTCAATTCTTTCAGAGTTCCCACTTGTTTTGAACACAGCATTAGTCTCAGTGGAGGGAGGGAGAGAACAGCAGAGGGTCCACTTCTCACAGTCACTGCTCTCTCCTACCTTTCCTCTGGTGAGGCTGACCAGAGAGAGGGGACACCGTCTTCCACCTGATGGCGAAACTCGAGTCCCACCGCATCTGCCTCATGCACAAATTAATGTTCCTATGACCAGAGAAAGTGAAATATTCCTCTTAAAATAGACACGACGATGGACTAATAATAGTAAAAAACGCAGTGCTAGCAATACACTTGGCTACTCATTCATTGCAGCTGCATCGCGAGTGGAAGTAGTAGAGAAAAGCATTTTATGTTTTGCATTGGTGCAGATTTTTTTTTTTTACATGAACTAACTCACTCATAAAAACAGCAGCTTTTTACTGTATTCTTTGACAGTCTCTGTGGTCATGGTTTTAAAAGTTAAGTGTTACGTAGACTAGTATCAAACTTTACTGTGGAAGCTCTGTAGGCACAGTGATTTGAGCTATCCGATTGGCTAGTGCAGTAGGCACACTCGATTTAGCCACAGATCTCTCGGTCCGCCTGGTAGGTTTGTCCTTTCAGACAAATGAAATGGTTCAAAATGGGAAAACTTTGCTTAACCGGTGACAGCACCTACCGCCAACAGCGCAACACAAATACGATTTTAAAAAGGAGCGCAAGCCTTTATCACAGCCTTTATCGTCGGTTTTTCTACAGAAATGTTTGGTGTGGAATGCCTTGAAGATTGACTGGTTGGTGACCATTGGTGTAGGCTATATGATGTTCACAAATGCCTATTTTATACATTCATTCACCAACTTTGAATTTTTTTCCTAAGACACTTTTAATGAGAAAATGAATGCAGTTTATCAAGTTAATGCAGATTCTTAGTTGAGGTCTGTGTATTTGTGGTTTTCACCCTATTCTGCATTCACCCGACAGCGCTTTAACAAATCTAATCAAATCAAAGTTCACTGGTCGCATACACAGATTTGCAGATGCTATCGCAGGTGCAGCCAAATGCTTGTGTTTCTAGCTCCAACAGTGCAGTAATTAATACAAAACGATACACACATAATCCCGAGTGGCGCAGCGGTCTAAGGCACTGCATTTCAGTGCTAAAGGTGTCACTACAGACACCCTGGTTCGAATCCAGGCTGTATCACAACCGGCCATGATTTGGAGTCCCATAGGGCGGCGCGCAATTGGCCCAGTGTCGTCCGGGTTTGGCCGGTGTAGGCCGTCATTTTAAATAAGAATTTGTTCTTAACTGACTTGCCTAGTTAAATAAATGTTTAAAAATATATATTTTTATATATATAAGTAGAAATTAAGAAATATTAGTACGAGCTTTGTCAGAGTCCGGAATATACAGTGAAAGTATTCATACCCTTTGACTTATTCCATATTTTGTTGTGTTACAGCCTGAATTCAAAAACATGTTTTTAGACATTTTTGCAAATGTATTGATAATGAAATACAGAAATATCTCATTTACATAAGTGTTCACACCCCTGAGTCAATACTTTGTAGAAGCACCTTTTGGCAGCAATTACAGCTGTGAGTCTTCCTGGGTAAGTCTCTAAGAGCTTTCCACACATGGATTGTGCAACATTTGCCCATTTATTATTAAAAAAATTCTTCAATCTCTTTCAAAGTAGTTGTTGATCATTGCTAGACAACCGTTTTCAGGTCTTGCCATAGATTTTCAAGTAGATTTTATTCAAAACTGTAACTTGGCCACTCAGGAACATTCACTGTCTTCTTGGTAAGAAACTCCAGTGTAGATTTGGCCTTGTGTTTTAGGTTGTCATGCTAAAAGGTGAATTAATCTCCCAGTGTCTGGTGGAAAGCAGATTGAACCAGGTTTTCCTCTTGGATTTTGCCTGTGGTTAGCTCCATTTCAATATATTTTTTATCCTGAAATAACTCCCCAGTCCTTAAAGATAACAAGCATACCCACAACATGATGCAGCCATCACTATGATTGATAATATGTAGAGTGGTACTCAGTGATGTATTGGATTTGCCCCAAACATAACACTTTGTATTCAGAACAAAAAGTTAATTGCTTTGCCACATGTTTTGCAGTATTATGTTAGTGCCTTGTTGCAAACAGAATGCATGTTTTGGAATATTTTTATTCTGTAAAGGCTTCCTTTTCACTCTGTAAATTATGTTAGTATTGTGGAGTAACTACAATGTTGTTGATCCATCCTCAGTTTTCTCCTATCACAGCCATTAAACTCTGTAACTGTTTTAAAGTCACCATTGGCCTCATGGTGAAATCCCTGAGCGGTTTCCTTCCTCTCCGGCAACTGAGTTAGGTAGGACGCCGGTTTCTTTGTAGTGACTGGGTGTATTGATACACCATCCAGAGTGTAATTAATAACATCACCATGCTCAAAGGGATATTCAATGTTTGCTTTTTTTATTTGTACCAATCTACCAATAGGTGCCCTTCTTTGCAAGGCATTGGAAATCCACTTTCATGGGATTTCCTCAACATTCTAAAGGGTCCATTGTGACATCATGACCTCCAACATTCTATTATATTCACTGTAAACAACAATGTAACTTTTGACAGAAATCTGCTACTTTGACCACTTTCACAAAAAGTGTGTTTGAACTCTTCCTCTACTTTTCTGCTATTCAAATATGAAATCGGAGCAAAAATATTTAACGATACAGTTGTTTTGGTAACCTCATAAAAAAAAAATTAACAACAAATTCTGACCACTTTCCCAAGAAGTTAGACAAAAAGTTAGTGTAGGAAATCTTCCTCTGCTTTTCAAATATGAAATCAGAACAGGAATAGTTTCTACCAATAAAAGGATAGAGAGCTGTTTTAGTAACCTCATCAACTGCTTTCATTGAACTAACTTCCCACTCATGTAACTTCGTTGGTGAGCTTTCCCTGGTTACCATAGCAACATTTGGTCTCACTTTGGATTAATAGCCCTGCTGACTCAGTCTGTTAGAAGTGCCACAATTTTTGTTTTCTACAGGTAAGAAGTCACAAAATCATTGAGACCAGTACACACACTCCTTCCACAAGGATCTGCTGTCCAGATCGACAAGCCCATCTTGACGTTGTTTTACGAGAGAGGTTACGCACAGTTGATACAAGCTGCAACCACAGAAAGTAATACCCTGCTGGATCCAGTGTTCATTTCTCAACCACAAACTTGCTTCCATTCAGATGTGCTACAGAGATACTAACGCTATCACAACCCAGTGTATTGCATTTTCACTTCAGACATCTCCCAGGTATGAATCTTGACCAAAACATTGGTATCACATTTCACTGCTTGCATTAGTTCTGTCTTCATTAGCATAGAAACAAGTCAAAATAAAAGGAAAGGTCTACATTTGCATTTCAAATAATGAATTTCAGATGTACAGCATGCTATGCTCAGTTAACGTGTGTCCACCCTGGGGTCAGAGGTGCTCCAGGCAGAGAGTCCCTCTACCCACTGATCCTCCTCCAGCCCAGAGAGGACTTCATGAACATCCCCCTATTTTCCAAATACCTTGTGAAATATATATATTTTTCATTTACTTAACTTCAGTGCCTCGTCTTCTGTTCTCTATTATTACAGTTGTCATATACTTTAAAACAAGTGTTTGATATATTTTATACTTTTTAAATTATTAAGCTTTTTGTCCATCTACTTTCATTGGATTCCCTCAGCATTCTAAAGGGCCCATTGTGACATGCCTTCCAACATTCAACTTTTGACACAAATCAGCTACTTTGACCACTTCCCCAACAAGTTAGACAATAACTTAAGAGTGAATGAAAGAGATCCAGAGAGGATACGTTTTAGAAAGGTTGGATGTCTTGCGTTTATAGCCATGGTGATCAACTGCACCGCACTGACGGAGCGGAAATCACAGAAATCAAAGATAGATGTGGTAGTTGCAGCAGCAGAGAAATATTTGGGTATGAGAGATTTTAGTACAGAAGACCTACAGGGAGTTTTGAGGGAAGGGGTTCCATCCTCCCAGACCAGCGGCCTGATGTAGGATCTCTCGGGGCCAAAGTATTGGGATGGGGTGGTGGGTTTAGGGGGATAGCATATAGGTGCAGGGTTAGATAGTGGTGCAATTTAAATGTATCCCCTTTTCTCTTTTTTTTGGGACCAAAATGTACAATTCACACTCCGACCTGTGAACAGCAGCAATATGCATCAAAGCGTCCAGTCTGCCGGAAAATCACATGAAGAAGTAAACGACCCAGATAGTGGTCGCACAGGAACAGGCGTATACATTCCTGAATTAGACGTTCAAATACTGTATGTAGAAGACAAACAGATTAACTCTACCACTGGGTAGAGGTGAGGTCAAATGTAAGATCAGAGCCATTTTGATAGATATGTGGCAGAAGAGGTGGGACTCTGAGCCCAAGGCCCAGGATTTGTATGTCCTCTAAAGAAAGGTCGATGGACCAAGATTCAAAGGTCAGATTAGGAAGTTAGAGCTGGTGTTAAGTAAGCATAATGCTATGCGTCTGGAGTGCATGGTTGATGTAACAGTGGAGCATGTGTTGTATTGTTACTGGTATGTTGAGGAGAGGGAGATATTTAAGTGTCGGGTCATTAAGGTTGGGGGGGGTTGGAAGGGGTTTGGAGGATGGGAGAAGGTCTGTTGGAAGTTAGTAGGGCTCTTTTTTATTTTCTTAGTAGTATGAGGATTTATTTTTATGGGTTTGTTTTCTTTTCTACCAAAGTAGCTTTGAGAATCGTGATTGACCACGCACTCCAGCACAGTAGGTGGCGGCATGCACCTTAAGCGTTTAAGACCGCCAAGTAAACGGAATCAAGAACGACCAAGAACAATTTCCACGTTAAGCGTTTTTGTTGTTATTTAGACATGTATTAACCCCGGAACTCAAAATATTGATAGATGTTATCTAGGTAACGCTAGCTAGCTACTAACAATGGCTAACTGTGTGGTTTTTCACACTCAAATAGCCTCCGTTATGGAGGTGCTAGCTAATGCAGCCGTGGCAGAGATCTGTAAACTCGTAGATGACGACTATGCAGTGTTTCGTTTGGAAATAACTCAAAGCCAGAAAGAAAACCGGGGATTGCGGAGGAAACTACAGCTACTGGAACTGAAGGTGGCACGGGATCGCGCAGAGAGGACAATGCGAGAGCGCGTCCCCGCCAGTCGTCCCAGTAGTGTCAAGATCCTCGACCAATACAGAGGGATGGCAAGAGGTACATTTAGCAGGACGACGAGGCTTCTGGGCCTGTTGCCCCGTTCCCCTCTGCGCATGTGTGACTTTAGATGCGTTATTAACCACATAGATAACCAGAATTGGGTCTTTGACAGTTTTGGGATAGTATGCAATAATTCCCCTGATTACTTAGCAATCTTGCACAAAGACACATCCTATTCTAACCATATTTTTTTATTTACTCAATGAAAATAAGATGATGCATGGAACATAATCTATAAATAGTATATCAAGAAGTTATGCGAAGTGTTACCTTACATCAGTGCCAATTCTAGACAGTGGCTGTGTCCGAATACCCATACTTAAACTGCAAACAGTGTACTCATCGTGGCATACTATTTAGCAAGTACCATTGTACCATTAGTAAAAAAGTATGCAGTATGCAACGGCCGCAACGCAGTAGCTACTCATGACTGGCTGAGTAGGTGGGGCAGGGCTGAGTGCGGTTGGATTTTTACAAATTCAACAGACATTACATTAACCAACCTGATAATGGCTAATTTCCAAATCGATGAATTCCTCTAAATATAATAGGAATAGAGTTATAGGCCTACTCAGGCTGGTTATAGGAAACTTGTCACATTCGACCTACACTGTAGCCCAGGGGTCAGCCTGGTCTCATAGACTAGATGTAACATAGTAAATGTAAATCCGGGAGACCAAATTAGTATGATATGTTATGTTTGGTATGGTTACATAAGGCAGATGGTTACTTAAGGCAAAAAGTTTAGTCGGATAACCCGAAGGTTGCAAGTTTGAATCTCATTACGGAAAACTTTAGCATTTTAGCTAATTGGCAACTTTAACTACTTACTACTTTTTAGGTACTTTGCAACTACATAGCATGTTAGCTAACCCTTCCCCTAACCTTAACACTTTTACTTAACTCTTAACCCTAACCCCTAGCCTAGGTAACGTTAGCCCCCTAGCTAGAATTCGTAACATATATGTTTTGCAAATTCATAACATATTGTAAGTTCTGCAAATATGTAACATATCATACGAAATGGGTAATTCAAATCAAATTTATTTATAAAGCCCTTCTTACATCAGCTGATGTCACAAAGTGGGGAACAGAAACCCAGCCTAAAACCCCAAACAGCAAGCAATGCAGGTGTAGAAGCACGGGGGCTAGGAAAAAACTCCCTAGAAAGGCCAGGACCTAGGAAGAAACCTAGAGAGGAACCAGGCTATGAGGGGTGGCCAGTCTTCTTCTGGCTGTGCCGGGTGGAGATTATAACAGAACATGGCCCAGATGTTCAAATGTTCATAGATGACCCGCAGGGTCAAATAATAATAGTCACAGTGGTTGTCGAGGGTGCAACAGGTCAGCACCTCAGGAGTAAATGTCAGTTGGCTTTTCATAGCCGATCATTCAGAGTATCTCTACCGCTCCTGCTGTCTCTAGAGAGTTGAAAACAGCAGGTCTCGGACAAGTAGCACGTCCGGTGAACAGGTCAGGGTTCCATAGCCGCAGGCAGAACAGTTGAAACTGGAGCAGCAGCACGGCCAGGTGGACTGGGGACAGCAAGGAGTCATCAGGCCTGGTAGTCCTGAGGCATGGTCCTAGGGCTCAGGTCCTCCGAGAGAGAGAGAAAGAGAGAGAATTAGAGAGAGCATACTTAAATTCACACAGGACACCAGATAAGACAGGAGAAATACTCCAGATACAAGACTGACCCTAGCCCCCCAACACAAACTACTGCAGCATAAATACTGGAGGCTGAGACAGGAGGGGTCGGGAGACACTGTGGCCCCGTCCGACGATACTCCTGGACAGGGCCAAACAGGCACTTTACCAAAGCACAGCCCCCACACCACTAGAGGGATATCTTCAAACCACCAACTTACCATCCTGGGACAAGGCTGAGTATAGCCCACAAAGATTTCCTCCACGGCACAACCCAAGGGGGGGGGGCGCCAACCCGGGACAGGAAGATCACGTCCGTGACTCAACCCACTCAAGTGACGCACCCCTCCTAGGGACTGCATGGAAGAGCACCAGTAAGCCAGTGACTCAGCCCCTGTAATAGGGTTAGAGGCAGAGAATCCCAGTAGAGAGTGGGGAACCGGCCAGGCAGAGACAGCAAGGGCGGTTCGTTGCTCCAGTGCGTGTCCGTTCACCTTCACACTCCTGGGCCAGATAACACTCAATCATAGGACCTACTGAAGAGATGAGTCTTCAACAAAGACTTAAAGGTTGAGACCGAGTCTGCGTCTCTCACATGGATAGGCAGACCATTCCATAAAAATTGAGCTCTATAGGAGAAAGCCCTGCCTCCAGCTTTTTGCTTAGAAATTTGAGGGACAGTAAGGAGGCCTGTGTCTTGTGACCGTAGGTATGTACGGCAGGACCAAATCGGAAAGATAGGTAGGAGCAAGCCCATGTAATACTTTGTAGGTTAGCAGTAAAACCTTGAAATCAGCCCTTGCCTTAACAGGAAGCCAGTGTAGAGAGGCTAGCACTGGAGTAATACACTGCTCAAAAAAATAAAGGGAACACTTAAACAAACACAATGTAACTCCAAGTCAATCACACTTCTGTGAAATCAAACTGTCCACTTAGGAAGCAACACTGATTGACAATACATTTCACATGCTGTTGTGTAAATGGAATAGACAACAGGTGGAAATTATAGGCAATTAGCAAGACACCCCCAATAAAGGATTGGTTCTGCAGGTGGTGACCACAGACCACTTCTCAGTTCCTATGCTTCCTGGCTGATGTTTTGGTCACTTTTGAATGCTGGCGGTGCTTTCACTCTAGTGGTAGCATGAGACGGAGTCTACAACCCACACAAGTGGCTCAGGTAGTGCAGCTCATCCAGGATGGCACATCAATGCGAGCTGTGGCAAGAAGGTTTGCTGTGTCTGTCAGCGTAGTGTCCAGAGCATGGAGGCGCTACCAGGAGACAGGCCAGTACATCAGGAGACGTGGAGGAGGCCGTAGGAGGGCAACAACCCAGCAGCAGGACCGCTACCTCCGCCTTTGTGCAAGGAGGAGCAGGAGGAGCACTGCCAGAGCCCTGCAAAATGACCTCCAGCAGGCCACAAATGTGCATGTGTCTGCTCAAACGGTCAGAAACAGACTCCATGAGGGTGGTATGAGGGCCCGACGTCCACAGGTGGGGGTTGTGCTTACAGCCCAACACCGTGCAGGACGTTTGGCATTTGCCAGAGAACACCAAGATTGGCAAATTCGCCACTGGCGCCCTGTGCTCTTCACAGATGAAAGCAGGTTCACACTGAGCACGTGACAGACGTGACAGAGTCTGGAGACACCGTGGAGAACGTTCTGCTGCCTGCAACATCCTCCAGCATGACCGGTTTGGCGGTGGGTCAGTCATGGTGTGGGGTGGCATTTCTTTGGGGGGCCACACAGCCCTCCATGTGCTCGCCAGAGGTAGCCTGACTGCCATTAGGTACCGAGATGAGATCGTCAGACCCCTTGTGAGACCATATGCTGGTGCGGTTGGCCCTGGGTTCCTCCTAATGCAAGACAATGCTAGACCTCATGTGGCTGGAGTGTGTCAGCAGTTCCTGCAAGAGGAAGGCATTGATGCTATGGACTGGCCCACCCGTTCCCCAGACCTGAATCCAATTGAGCACATCAGGGACATCATGTCTCGCTCCATCCACCAACGCCACGTTGCACCACAGACTGTCCAGGAGTTGGCGGATGCTTTAGTCCAGGTCTGGGAGGAGATCCCTCAGGAGACCATCCGCCACCTCATCAGGAGCATGCCCAGGCATTGTAGGGAGGTCATACAGGCACGTGGAGGCCACACACACACTACTGAGCCTCATTTTGACTTGTTTTAAGGACATTACATCAAAGTTGGATCAGCCTGTAGTGTGGTTTTCCACTTTAATTTTGAGTGTTACTCCAAATCCAGACCTCCATGGGTTGATAAATTGGATTTCCATTGACTATTTTTCTGTGATTTTGTTGTCAGCACATTCAACTATGTAAAGAAAAAAGTATTTAATAAGATTATTTCATTCATTCAGATCTAGGATGTGTTATTTTAGTGTTCCCTTTATTTTTTTGAGCAGTGTATGATCAATAGTCAAGATTCTAGCAGCCGTGTTTAGCACTAACTGAAGTTTATTTAGTGCTTTATCCGGGTAGCCTGGAAAGTAGAGCATTGCAGTAGTCTAACCTAGAAGTGACAAAAACATGGATGAATTTTTCTATCATTTTTGGACAAGAAGTTTCTGATTTTTGCAATGTTACGTAGATGGAAAAAAGCTGTCCTTGAAACAGTCTTGATATGTTTGTCAAAAGAGAGATCAGGGTCCAGAGTAACGCCGAGGTCCTTCACAGTTTTATTTGAGACGACTGTACAACCATCAAGATTAATTGTCAGATCCAACAGAAGATCTTTGTTTCTTGGGACCTAGAACTAGCATCTCTGTTTTGTCAGAGTTTAAGTGGTAGAACATTTACCGCCATCCACTTCCTTATGTCTGAAACACAGGCTTCCAGGGAGCGCAATTTTGGGGCTTCACCATGTTTCATCAAAATGTACAGCTGTGTGTCATCTGCATAGCAGTGAAAGTTAACATTATGTTTCTGAATGACATCACCAAGAGGTAAAATATATAGTGAAAACAATAGTGGTCCTAAAACAGAACCTTGAGGAACACCGAAATTTACAGTTGATTTGTCAGAGGACAAACCATCCACAGAGACAAACTGATATCTTTCCGACAGATAAGATATAAACCAGGCCAGAACTTGTCCGTGTAGACCAATTTGGGTTTCCAATCTCTCCAAAAGAATGTGGTGATCGATGGTATCAAAAGTAGCACTAAGGTCTAGGAGCACGAGGACAGATGCAGAGCCTCGGTCTGACGCCATTAAAAGGTAATTTACCACCTTCACAAGTGCAGTCTCAGTGCTATGATGGGGTCTAAAACCAGACTGAAGCATTTCGTATACATTGTTTGTCTTCAGGAAGGCAGTGAGTTTCTGCGCAACAGCTTTTTCTAAAATTGTTGAGAGGAATGGGAGATTTGATATAGGCCGGTAAGTTTAAAAAATAACATTTTCTGGGTCAAGGTTTGGCTTTTTCGAGAGAGGCTTTATTACTGCCACCTTTATTGAGTTTGGTACACATCCGGTGGATAGAGAGTCGTTTATTATGTTCAACATAGGAGAGCCAAGCACAGGAAGCAGCTCTTTAAGTAGTTTAGTTGGAATAGGGTCCAGTATGCAGCTTGAAGGTTTAGAAGCCATGATTATTTTCATCAATGTGTCAAGAGATCTAGTACTAAACTTGAGTGACTCCCTTGATCCTAGGTCCTGGCAGTGTTGTGCAGACTCAGGACAACTGAGCTTTGAGGAAATACGCGGATTTAAAGAGGAGTCCGTCATTTGCTTTCTAATTATCATGATCTTTTCCTCAAATAACTTTATGAATTTATCACTGTTGAAGTGAAAGCCATCCTCTCTTGGGGAATGCTGCTTTTTAGTTAGCTTTGCGACAGTATCAAAAATACATTTTGGATTGTTCTTATTTTCCTCAATTAAGTTGGAAAAATAGGGTGATCGAGCAGCAGTGAGGGCTCTTCGATCCTGCACGGTACTGTCTTTCCAAGCTAGTCGGAAGACTTCCAGTTTGGTTTTACGCCATTTCCGTTCCAATTTTCTGAAAGCTTGCTTCAGAGCTCAGGTATTTTCTGTATACCAGGGAGCTAGTTTCTTAAGACAAATGGTTTTTGTTTTTAGGGGTGCGACTGCATCTAGGGTATTGCACAAGGTTAAAATGAGTTCCTCCATTAGGTGGTTAACCGATTTCTGTACTCTGACGTCCTTGGGAAGGCGGAGGGAGTCTGGAAAGGCATCTAGGAATCTTTGGGTTGTCCGAGAATTTATAGCACGACTTTTGATGATCCTTGGTTGGGGTCTGAGCAGATTATTTGTTGCGATTGCAAACGTATAATAAAATGGTGGTCCGATAGTCCAGGATTAATGAGGAAAAACATTAAGATCCACAACATGCATTACACGGGACAAAACTAGGTCCAGAGTATGACTGTGGCAGTGAATAGGTCCGGAGACATGTTGGACAAAACCCACTGAGTCGATGATGGCTCCGAAAGCCTTTGAGTGGGTCTGTGGACTTTTCCATGTGAATATTAAAGTCACCAAAAATATGAATTATTATCTGCCATGACTACAAGGTCCGATAGGAATTCAGGGAACTCAGTGAGGAACGGTGTATATGGCCCAGGAGGCCTGTAAACCGTAGCTATAAAAAGTGATTGAGTAGGCTGCATAGATTTCATGACTAGAAGCTCAAACGGCGAAAAGGTCGTATTTTTTTGTAAATTGAAATGTGCTATTGTAAATGTTAGCAACACCTCCGCCTTTGCGGTATGTGCGGGGGATATGGTCACTAGTGTAACCAGGAGGTGAAGCCTAATTTAACACAGTACATTTATCAGGCTTAAACCATGTTTCAGTCAGGCCAGTCACATCAAGATTATGATCAGTGATTAGTTAATTGACTATAACTGCCTTTGGAGTGAGGGATCTAACATTAAGTAGTCCTATTGTGAGATGTTAGGTATCATAATCTCTTTCAATAATGGCAGGAATGGAGGAGGTTTTTATTCCAGTGAGATTACTAAAGCGAACACCGCCATGTATAGTTTTGCCCATCCTAGATCGAGGCACAGACACGGTCTCAATGGGGATAGCTGATCTGACTACACAGACTGTGCTAGTGGCAGACTCCACTAAGCTGGCAGGCTGGCTAACAGCCTGCTGCCTGGCCTGCACCCTATTTCATTGTGGAGCTAGAGGAGTTAGAGCCCTGTCTATGTTCGTAGATGAGATGAGAGCACCCCTCCAGCTAGGATGGAGTCCGTCACTCAACAGGCCAGGCTTGGTCCTGTTTGTGGGTGAGTCCCAGAAAGAGGGCCAATTATCTACAAATTCTATCTTTTGGGAGGGGCAGAAAACAGTTTTCAACCAGCGATTGAGTTGTGAGATTCTGCTGTAGAGCTCATCACTCCCCCTAACTGGGAGGGGGCCAGAGACAATTACTCGATGCCGACACATCTTTCTAGCTGATTTACACGCTGAAGCTATGTTGCGCTTGGTGACCTCTGACTCTTTCATCCTAACATCGTTGGTGCCGACGTGGATAACAATATCCCTATACTCTCTACACTCGCCAGTTTTAGCTTTAGCCAGCACCGTCTTCAGATTAGCCTTAACGTCGGTAGCCCTGCCCCCTGGTAAACAGTGTATGATGGCTGGATGATTAGTTTTAAGTCTAATACTACGGGTAATGGAGTCGCCAATGACTAGGGTTTTCAATTTGTCAGAGCTAACGGTGGGAGGCTTCGGCGTCTCAGACCCCGTAACGGGAGGACTAGAGAAGGCTCGGCCTCTGACTCCAACTCGCTGCTTAATTGGGAGAACCGGTTGAAAGTTTCTGTCGGCTGAATGAGCGACACCGGTTGAGCATTCCCACAGCAATTCCTTCCAGAAGCCATAAGAAAATTGTCCGGTTGCGGGAACTTGTGAGAAGGGATTTATACTACTATCTGTACTTATTGGTGGCACAGACGCTGTTTCATCCTTTCCTACAATTAAATTACCCTTGCCTAACGATTGCGTCTGAATCTGGGTTTACAGCACAGCGATCGTTCTCCTGTATATTATGAGTACAGCGACTGCAATTTAGAAGGCACATGTTAATGTTACTACTTAGCTTCGGCTGGTGGAGGTCCTGACGAACCACGTCCAAATAAAGCGTCCGGAGTGAAAAAGTTGAGCGAGGGAAAAACTAAAAATATAAACGGTAATTAAAAAGTAAAAACCGTAAAGTGGGCAGGTAGCAAAGTAAGGTTAGCAACAAAACGGCATCCACAAATGAATACATACCATACGAAACGTAACATATCAGTACCTGCAGCACTCCAAGAACAGGGGCGCATACCCCTGCCATAGCCCATCTATCCTATTTCAAACTGAAGACAGAAACAGAATTAGGTTCCATTTCAACATATGAATTAGTGAAACCAAAATGCTGTAACATACAGTGCATTCGGAAAGTATTCACACCCCACATTTTGTTACGTTACTGCCTTGTTCTAAAATTGATGAAATTGGGTTTTGTTTCCCCTTAATCTACATTTATATTACATTTAAGTCATTTAGCAGACGCTCTTATCCAGAGCGACTTACAAATTGGTGCATTCACCTTATGATATCCAGTGGAACAACCACTTTACAATAGTGCATCTAAATCTTTTATGGGGGGGGGGGGGGGTAGAAGGATTACTTTATCCTATCCTAGGTATTCCTTAAAGAGGTGGGGTTTCAGGTGTCTCCGGAAGGTGGTGATTGACTCCGCTGTCCTGACGTCGTGAGGGAGCTTGTTCCACCATTGGGGTGCCAGAGCAGCGAACAGTTTTGACTGGGCTGAGCGGGAACTGTGCTTCCTCAGAGGTAGGGGGGCCAGCAGGCCAGAGGTGGATGAACGCAGTGCCCTTGTTTGGGTGTAGGGCCTGATCAGAGCCTGAAGGTATGGAGGTGCCGTTCCCTTCACAGCTCCGTAGGCAATCACCATGGTCTTGTAGCGGATGCGAGCTTCAACTGGAAGCCAGTGGAGAGAGCGGAGGAGCGGGGTGACGTGAGAGAACTTGGGAAGGTTGAACATCAGACGGGCTGCGGCGTTCGTTCTACACACAATACCCCATAATGACAAAGAAAAAAAACGGGTATTTTTTTTGCAAATCTATTAAACATAAAAAACTGATATCACAAGTATTCAGACCCTTTACTCAGTACTTTGTTGAAGCACCTTTGGGAGTTTTTTTATTTGTAATAAATTTGCAGAAATGTCTAAACCTGTTTTCGCTTTGTCATTATGGGTAGATTGAGGGCAACGTTTTTTAAATACATTTTAGAATAAGGCTGTAACGTAACAAAATTTGGAAAAAGTTGAGAGGTCTGAATACTTTCCGAATGCACCGTATATAAATGAAATAACCTAGTACACACATCAAATGTTCAAATAAAAAGGCTATTGCACAGAAAAACGTGGACAGTCGGATGCATCGCAAATTCAGAACCCCTGGACAGCAACATAAAACTAAGCACGGATCATTGGGAACGAGATCAGAATCACTGGTAAGGCTTCATCAATACATTAAATAGGTAGCCTAGCCTGCAAAACTAAAACAATTTATATGTTAAAATCAAAAGGCCTAATTAACATGACATAAGTAACGCAGTCACATCCCGAATCCCCGGTGCCGGCACGTTCAGAAATCAAAAGATGGTGTAGTATTTAGTTTAAAAGCTCTGACGATGGCCAAGAGAACAAGAAACACTTTTCAATGAGAAAACAGAAATTCTCTTTGGGTGAAAAAAAAATACTTCTGTTTTCAACGATATAGTGCCTACGATTCAATACTCAAATTATTAATGAGAACAAAATCTACATCTTCCCAATTAAGTAGCCTACTTGTTTGGCTACTGAAAGAGAAATAGGGCAAATCACTCTCAGCTCACCTCTTCCAATGCATTATGGAAAAGTGTGCATCTAATTCTACTAGATAAAGAGCTGAGATGAGTATAACATCCTGGCATTTAAACCATCTCGATTATTGAAAATTCACATACTATAAAACATTCTATTTTCGCATACTGTGAATGCGTCACGCGCGATTAGGTTGTTTCACGCTATTCGTTGATTTCGGTAGCGCATCCCCTTATCTAAATGATCAGCTGTTGTCAAAGACGAAATTAATATTTCAAGTATACTAGATTTTTTTAAATGTCGCATACTATTACACTTTGTTTTTGCATACTCAAACGGCATACTATTTAGGACGCAAGTATGGGCATTCGGACACGACCCTGTCAAAACTGTCAATAGTGTACTATATAGAGTTGAGCATTGACAGTAGTTAACCTAACCACCTATTTTCCCCCAATCACTGTCTCTGGTGAAGGACATCTCACTGGAGGCCACAGGAGCTTTGTGAAGCCAGCGGGACACAATACATGGAGAGATGACCAACCAATCACTGTTGATGAGGGGAGTGGAACCTCAACCCAGCATGTTATTGTGATAGAGGTTAGTGTCATAGTGTAACATAAAAAAATGACAGTACATCAAATGTGGCCAGTTTATTTTGGGGCTCCCGAGTGGCGCAGTGGTCTAAGGCACTGCATCTCAGTGCTTGAGGCGTCACTACAGACCCTGGTTCGATTCCAGGCTGTATCACAACCGTCCGTGATTGGGAGTCCCATAGGGCGGTGCACAATTGGCCCAGCGTCGTGCGGGTTAGGGTTTGTCCCAGGGTAGGCAGTCATTGTAAATAAGAATTTGTTCTTAACTGACTTGCCTTGTTAAATAAAGGATTAATTATTATTTTTTATTTTTTTCATTTGCTAACATGTCGCACAAGCTATAATTTAGGATGTACATGTTAGCAAATAAAAAAATAAAAAAATAATAATTGTGATACAGCCTGGAATTGAACCAGGGTCTGTGGTGACACCTCAAGCACTGAGATGCAGTGCCTTAGACCACTGCGCCACTCGGGAGCCCCAAAATAAACTGGCCACAGTCACCTAAAGGGGATGCCACTCCAGCCGCTGCTTCAGTCTGACGTTGTTATCCAATTCAACTCATGTTCCGGTAATAACTTCAGCTCTTCTTGTGTCAGTCTGTAGATGTAGTGGCTGCAGGTCCTGGAGGACCGTCTCTGGTCAAGCAGGAGAGGACTGAAGAAGACGACCCACAACAAAACAGAAACATCGAGACTGAAGCAGCGGCTGGAGTGGCATCCCCTTTAGCCACGAAGTACCTCACCGCCTCGCCCCAGCCCAGGACCAAAGCCAACATCACAGAGGACAGTGGAACGCTGAACGCTGTCCTCAAGTCAGAGACCGACACAGAGACTTTAATTGTAACACAAAGGCTTTTACACACAGGATCTGACCACGGACCAGACTCCAGAGAGACTGGAGCTGGGGCCACTGGGCTGTCCTCCTGCTCTTGGCTCAGAGTATTTACTTTACGGTAACCCAAGCCCGAGGACAGTTCATTCCCATCGAGATGCAGGTGACGCGTTAGAGACTGGCAATGATCCGTCTTGCTCTTACAATACAGAGATGGACCCTGGGAACATATCCTTGGGTTTAGAGACACAGAATGATCTGTCTAGAGGGGACTGGAACCAGTACAGTAGTAGTCTATACTCTGAAGGGTGCCTAGATAAGAAAGGGGAGGTTATAGTCGTAGATGAGGTGACTGTGAAAGTAGAGGGTGACGCTCCTCCCACATGGAATGCAGATAGTCATCTAGGAGACAGACACTCACAGGGCAGAGATTTGTTAGATTACAGTGGAAGCTTAGGGACAAATCTAAATGTCGCCACCCACTCCCCTTTACACGGGTTCAGGGATCGCGACCCAGTGTCCACGACAACGGGGCCTTCCGATTCACACGGCAACATCCTTCTCAATCAGGTATTGAACTCGAAGGACCAAAAGGCCAAGGCGCAGGCAGGGGGAACAACACCAGACAATAGTAATGAGAAACGGTTCCTCTGCATGTTCTGTAACAAAGGCTTCAGCTGCCTCCAGAAGTTGGAGATCCACCAGAGGGTCCACACAGGGGTGAAACCCTTCAGCTGTACCCAGTGTCATATGCGCTTCTCCCACTCGTCCAGCCTTAAGAGGCACCAGAGGGTCCACACAGGGGTGAAGCCATTCAGCTGTACCCAGTGTCACATGCGCTTCGCCCAGGCTGGTGACTTGAAGAGGCACCAGAGGGTCCACACAGGGGAGAAACCCTATAGCTGTACCCAATGTCACATGCGCTTCGCCCAGGCTGGCAACCTGAAGATGCACCTGAAGGTCCACACGGGAGAGAGGCCGTTCGCCTGTACGCACTGCGGGAAGAGGTTCTCTGAGAGGAGCTACCTCATGATACACCAGCAGAAAAACCATTCCACTCTATAACATAGAAAGTAACCTTTCCACTCATTAGACGTTTAGATCAAACCCTGCATTAAAGACAAAGGTACATTTTCATTGTTGTCAGCAGAAAAGATCCACAGATGCATTTGGAATAACAAGAGTAACAGATTTCAGTGTTGAATATTCCTGGGTAGAATATTGCAACCAGACATGGTAGATATATAAGCCTAAAAAGTCTTATATATTGTGTTTGTACTGTGTAGGCTATATAATGTTCACAAATGCCTATTTCATTACTTCCATTCAACTACTTTAGTTTTTTCCCCAAGACACTTTTAATGAGAATTTATGTAGTTTATTAAGTTCATGCAGATTTTTTGTTGAGACGTGGTTTTCATATGGTGTATTTCAAACGTGTTTATGATTAATAAACACAAAATGTGACTTTTAAATTCTAAGACTTTCATTGAGACTCCCTTTAACATACATCATATCTGATCTCACCCTATTCTGCATACACAAAACAGCGCTTTATAAGCAAATAACTAAATAATACTAACAAACCTACTGTACACGTCAAAATAGTTAGTCAGGTTGGTCTGACTTTTGACTTATCACAGCTTACTTATTTTTACCCACAGCAATGTTTATGTCCAGCATGATCGGTTTAACAACAATGAAGTCATTATGGAACTACAGTATAGGACTGAAACGTAGTGGGGATGGGTAAACACTCCATGTTGAAAGGGTATTTATCTGTGCGTGTGTACATACCTGAGGGAGTGTGTACATACCTGAGGGAGTGTATGTCTGTGTAATCTGTATCACTTGTCTCTTCCAGGAGGAGGACGGTCCAGAGGTGCTGCTGGTGAAGGAGGAGGGGTGTGAGGAGGGTCTGGGGAACCATGGCCATGGAATTTCTATAATAGTTAAGCTTATTTACTGCATTTCTACACAATTTAAAACTCTAAAATGCAATTTGGAGAACAGCAAAAACAAATTGATATCTTGTTGCTGTAGCTTCAAAGGGACTTAAAGGAGCAATTAGGGTTGAGTGCCTGGGTCAAGGGCACATGAAGAAGACATGGAGGATGGGAAGCCTGATCTGCTGCTGGTGAAAGAGGAAACAATAGAAGACTGACCAGAGAGTATTGATCTGCTGAGTGGACTAAAGATGGGAGGAGCAAGGTAAGGGAGACATACAGGACACTGGCCAGTCAATTAGGTACACCCATCTAGTACCGGGACGGACCCCCTTTTGCCTCCAGAATAGCCTGAATTCTATGGAGCGAGGATTCTACAAGTTGGAAACGTTCCACGTGGAAGTTGGTCCATGCTGACGCAATAGCATCGCGCAGCTGTTGCAGACTGGCCGGCATTACACCACCGCTACCAGCCTGTACCGTTGACACCAGGAAGGATGGGTCCATGGACTCATACTGCTTGTACCAAATCCTGACTCTGCCATCAGCATGAAGCAACAGGAACCGGGATTAGTCAGACCAGGCAATGTTTTTCCCTCCTCCAGTGTTGGTGATGGTGTGCCCACTGGAGCATCATCTTGTTTTTAACTGATAGGAGTGGAACCCGGTGCTGCAATAGCCACTCTGTGACAAGGATCGACGAGTTATGCGTTGTGAGATGTCGTTCTGCACACCACTGTTGTACTGCGCTGTTATTTGTGGCCCGCCTGTTTGCTTGCACGATTCTTGCCACATGGGTGGCCATCTTGGATTTCCAGACTCAGACGAGTGCAGCCAAGGGCCCAGGGGACGGCATCACCGAACAGACCAGAACTGGAGGTCAGTGGATGGGACAGCATCCTCAACTCTGGGCTGGGGTACAACACTGTTAACCACAATCAGAAACAGACAGTCAAACACAAAACATCCAAACTTAGTCTCCATGACAACAGACTGGTAGAGACCATGGCCAGCCCGCCTTCTATAGATTCTATCAATTGGAACATGGACCCTGCGACAACACAGACACTCCCTGGCCTTCGTCCTCTTCACACTCTCCTTATGTTAAACCAGACCTCAGACAAATGCCAGTTCATCAACACTAAATGGCTACACAAGCCCATTGGTAAATGACAGTAGTAGAGAAAGAATCAGTAAAGGTGGCAGCGCCAAAGATAAATGATTCCTATGTTCGTTCTGTGGGAAAGCCTTCAGTTTCCCCAAACAGGTAGAGATCCACCAGAGGATGCACACGATGGAAAAACCATTCGGTTGCCACTTGTGCCTGGACAGTTTCTCCCACTCGTCCAGTCTGAAGAGGCACCAGAAGGTCCACACAGGACAGAAACCCTACAGCTGACCCCGGTGTGAGAAGAGGTTCTAAATATACACATGAAAATCCACACGGGAGAGGCCGTTGCCTGTACCCACTGTTGGAAGAGGTTCTCAGAGAAGATCAAACTCAGGATACACCAGTAAAAATGCACACGGCCCATGTATAGAGTATAGTGACATGTAATGGTAGTTTGTTTGCAGTTAATTCTGTTGGTTTTGGATGTAGTGGGGAACTGGATGAGGTGAACTGAGGAAATAATGAGTATGATGAGGCAGAGTAGATGACATGGTGATGGTTGGTGTGATGGTGTCTGTAAAAGTTTAATACAAAATTGACTCTGTGCTGACTGACATGGTTATTTATGTATCATTGCAGGGACTGAGCTCAGACGAATCAGAACCCTAGATCACTGTTCTGTTCCGGAACACTAGAGATCACTTTTGTTCCCGGTTCTGTTTCGTTCTTTTCCGGTTTTCGGTTCTGTTCCCTGAACTGGTTCCAAACCTCTTGAGAATGTTTTGGCATTCAGGTCCAAAAAGTCACTTTCTGAGCACTTCTACATTGGGCAAATATGTATGGAAGGTTTCATTTCAATCAAAAAGGGTGCTGTCAAAAAGGGATTGAATTCAAATAGATATACCCAGAGGCTCCAATCAGGGATCCAGTCTGCAGCCCAGACCCTTCTCTTCACGGTCAGTGGAGGGAGGAAGCTGATAGTCCCTCCTGATACTATGATATTAACACCACAGTATCCATAATAAACAGAGCAGGTCACTCTGGGCTTCAGGATTCACAGAGAGTGGTGGGAGACTTAACAGGAAGTCTGTCTTCTCCTTCAGGATCTCATCTAATGCCTGGTGAATGGGTTCATACAAAGACTGGGCCTGGACCTGGTTCTAGCCTTCCTCAGCTACCTCAGAGTTACCCAACCAATACAGACAGGGTCAGGATGGGCGTTCACCACAAGAGATACCTAGCCTATAACACATCACACACTCCCAATAACACCCAAACAATGGCTAGAGGTCAAGGAGGGAGCTCAATGACTAACCACCTGAGGGTGGTGGATCCTGCTTCTACCACCTCTGGTGTCATTTGGTCACAACATGGGAGGGCGAGTATTAGGACGGACACCGATAAGCCGAAAGCCTGCCACATGCGTGGGAAGCGCTTCACTGATGAGAACTATATGAAGAAGCACCAGACCGTTCACACCAAGGAGAGGCCCTTCAAGTGCAAACTATGTTACAAGAGCTTCTCCTTCCTGAGTAGCTTTATCAGACATAGGAGTGTCCACAATGGGGAGAAATCGTAGCAGTGTGGCTTGAGATGTACACATGGGATAACTGGGAACCATTCTTTATCTGACATATTATGGTTATCGTGTGAAGTGTCTTGGGTTAAGAGGGTAATTAACCACATACCCCTTATTGACCCTTTGTTAAATTGTCATTTGAAACAGGCTTGTATAAATACCTGTTTTTAGAGAGACAATAAACCTAGGCTAGAACAAGGACAGTTTAATATTTACCTTACTGAGGTGTAGATGGAATAAAGTCATTATTTTCTATTATATTATTGCTAACACACTGTTCTTTTTAAACAAGTCTGCTCTCATCTTGAAAGATAGTGATCTTAGGAGATTTGATGTGTAAGTAATAGATGGATTGGTTGTTTAGCAACAAAACCGACACATGCACAATAACGGAGCAAAACAGATAGGTTTGGCTTAGATTGTTGACAACATGTAAGGTATATTTTGTCTCCAATGTTTATTGAAAACATAAATACATTTGTACAATGTGCACTTGTCGTATCTCAAATACATTGTTGCAGTTGTTGGTTAACCAACAGCTCCAGAATCACAACAACAGGCTGACTTTTGCCCCTTGGAAACGCGCAGCTTTCGTGACTGCATGAGCTACCATCTATATGCAGCACAGTAAATCAAAGAACAGCGCGTGTAACTTTCTCATTTAACCACACCCTTTGAGCTATGACGCCAACCAATATGATCACTTCTCTTCAGTTTAAACGGAAGTGAACAGTGACCATAAACATTTTCCACGTTAGCGTTTTTGTTGTTATTTCGACCTTTATTTAAACCATGTAACTCCAAATATGACTAATTTAGCGGCACAGCATCACATACTTTTCCCAGGTAGTGTTTAGTTCGTGTTGGAGACAGGACTTGGCTGATAGATGTTATCTAGCTGCTAACGTTAGCTAACAATGGCTAACTGTATGGTTTTTCACACTCAAATAACTTCCATCATGGAGGTGCTAGCGAATGCAGCCGTGGCAGAGATCTGTAAACTCGTAGACGACGACTATGCAGTGTTTCGATTGGAAATGTCTCAAAGCCAGAAAGAAAACACGGCATTGCGGAGGAAACTACAGCTTCTGGAACTGAAGGTGTCACGGGAGCGCGCAGAGAGGACAATGCGAGAGCGCGTCCCCGGCAGTCGTCCCAGTAGTGTCAAGATACTCGACCGATACAGAGGAATGGCTAGAGGTACATTTTTCAGAGGGCCTAGCTGCGGGGCTTGTCGCCCCCTTCCCCTCTGCGCATTTGTGACTTACGATGTGTTAACCAATATTGTGTCTTGGTCAATTTTTGGATAATTCCCCATCTTGCACAAAGACACTATCATATTCTAACGACTTTCTTGATTTACTACATTCTGTTATTTACTAATTGAAAACAATATGACGCATGGAACATAAATCTATAAATAGTATATCAAGAAGTTATACAAAGTGTTACCTTACATCCTTGCCAATTCTAGACAATGTCAATGGTGTACAATATAGTGTTGAGCATTGACAGTAGCAAACCTAAACACCTCTTTTCCTCCAATCACTCTCTCGGGTGAAGGACATCTCACTGGAGGCCACAGCAGCTTTGTTAAGCCAGCGGGGCGCAATAGATGGAGAGATGACCAATCAATCACTGTTGATGAGGGGAGTGGAACCTCAACCAAGGACGTTATCGTGATAGAGGTTAGTGTAATAGTGTTGCATAAAAAGATTCCAGTTATTTGTAAATCAAATGTGGCCCGTTTATTTCAGAAAGGCTTCCATCAGCTATTCACTTGCTTACATGTACATCCTAATTTATCTGCCATAGGGAGGCTTGTGAGACTTCCCTGCAACATTGTTATCCAATTAAACTCATGTGCCGGTAATAACCTCCTCTCTTCTTGTCAGCCTGCAGATGCAGAGACTGCAGGTCCTAGAGTCAAGCTGGAGAAGGCTGAAGGACAGGAGGATCCACGGCACAGCAGAAACATCCAGACTGGAGCGGTTGGAGTGTCCCCTATAGCTACGGAGGACTCCACCCCAGCACCGCCTAGGACCCAACGCAGCATCACGGAGGTCAGTGGAATGCCGAACGCCGTCTTCAAGTCAGAGACAGACAAGGAGACTTTAACACACAGGCTCTTACATACAGGATCTGACTCAGAGAGGCTGGGGCCACTGGGCTGTCCTCCTGCTCCCGGCTCAGAGTACTTTCCGGTATTTCACCAGAGCCAGGTTCATTCCCGTGGAGATGGTGACACCTTAGACACTGGTGGTGATGATCCGTCTTGTTCTTACACTACAGAGATGGACCCTGGCAACATGCTCTTGTCTTTAGAGACACAGACGGATCTGTCTAGAGGGGACTGGAACCGGTACAGTAGTAGTGTATACTCTGAAGGGTGCCTAGATAAGAAAGGAGAGGTTATAGTCGTAGATGAAGTGGATGGAGGTGTTCCTCTGACATGGAATGCAGACCAGACTCACTTAGGAGGACACTCACAAGGCAGAGATTTCTTAGATAAGGAAAGCTTAGAGACGAATCCAAATGTCGCCACCCACTCCCCTTTACACGCGTTCAGGGATCGCAACCCAGTGTCCACATCAATGGGGTCTTCGAATTCCCACAGCCGTGTCCTTTTCGATCAGCTATTGAATTCAAAGGACCAAAGGGCCCAGGCTCAGGGAGGGGGAGGAACATCAGGTAATAGTAAAGAGAAACCTTTCCTCTGCATGTTCTGTAACAAAGGCTTCAGCTGCCTCCAGAAGGTGGAGATCCACCAGAGGGTCCACACCGGGGTGAAACCCTTCAGCTGTACCCAGTGTCACATGCGCTTTGCCCAGGCTGGCAACCTAAAGATCCACCAGAGGGTCCACACAGGGGTGAAACCCTTCAGCTGTACCCAGTGTCATATGCACTTCTCTCATTCGTCCAGCCTGAAGAGGCACCAGAGGATCCACACAGGAGTGAAATCCTTCAGCTGCCCCCCAGTGTGAAAATAGGTTTTCCCACCAGCACCAGCTGAAGATGCACCTGAAGGTCCACACGGGAGAAAGGCTGTTTGCGTGTACGCACTGCGGGAAGAGGTTTTCAGAGAGGAGCTACCTCAGTATACACCAGCTGAAAAACCATTCCACTCTATACCTGAAACCCTACATTAAAGTCAAAGATTAATTTTTATTTCATTGTCAGGGCAAAAGGTCCACAGATGCCTTTGTAATAACAAAAGTAACACATTTCAGTGATGAATATTCCTGGGTAGAATATTGCATTCAGCCATTGTGTCATATGTGGCATATATAAACATATACAGTGCCAGTCAAAAGTTTGGACACACCTACTCATTCAAGGTTTTTTATTTATTTTTACTATTCTCTACATTGTAGAATAATAGTGAAGACATCAAAACTATGAAATAACACATGGAATCATGTAGTAACCAAAAAAGTGTTAAACAAATCAAAATATATTTGAGATTCTTCAAAGTAGCCACCCTTTGCCTTGACAGCTTTGCACACTCTTGGCATTCTCTCAACCAGCTTCATGAGGAATGCTTTTCCAACAGTCTTGAAGGAGTTCCGACATATGCTGAGCACGTGTTGGCTGCTATTCCTTCACTCTGCAGTCCAACTCATCCTAAACCATCTCAATTGGGTTGAGGTTGGGTGATTGTGGAGGCTTGGCGGGACTATCATATCATAGGATTTCACTCCAGCGTGGATCCTCTGGTGCCTCTTCAGGCTGGACGAATGACACAGCACTCATCTCTCATTCTTGGTCAAATAGCCCTTACACAGCCTTGAAGTGTGTTTTGGGTCATTGTCCTGTTGAAAAATAAATGATAGTCCCACCAAGCCCAAACCAGATGGGATGGCATATCGCTGCAGAATGCTGTGGTAGCCATGCTGATTAAGTGTGCCTTGAATTCTAAATAAATCATTGACAGTGCCACCAGCAAAGCACCATCACACCTCCTCCTCCATGCTTCACGGTGGGAACCACATGCGGATTTCATCCGTTCACCTACTCTGCGTCTCACAAAGACACGGCAGTTGGAAAGAAAAATCAAAAATGTGGACTCAGACCAAAGGACAGATTTACACCGGTCTAATGTCCATTGCTCGTGTTTCTTCTTCTTATTGGTGTCCTTTCGTAGTGGTTTCTTTGCAGCAATTCGACCATGAAGGCCTGATTCATGCAGTCCTCTGAACAGTTGATGTTGAGATGTATCTGTTACTTGAACTCTGAAGCATTTATTTGGGCTGCAATCTGAGGTGCAGTTAACTCTAATGAACTTATCCTCTGCAGCAGAGGTAAATCTGGGTCTTCCTTTACTGTGGCAGTCCTCATGAGAGCCAGTTTCATCATAGTGCTTGATGGTTTTTGCGAAAACCATCAAGCACTAGTTATTGAAATTTTCCAGATTGACTGACCTTCGTCTTTCAAGTAACAATGGACTGTCATTTTTCTTTGCTTATTTGAGCTGTTCTTGCCATAATATGGACTTGTTTTCTTTACCAAATATACCCTCCCCTACCTTGTCACAACAACTGATTGGCTTAAACGCATAAAGAAAATTCCACAAATTAACTTTTAAGAAGAAGGCACACCTGTTAATTGAAATGCATTCCAGGTGACTACCTCATGAAGCTGGTTGAGAGAATGCCAAGAGTGTGCAGAGCTCTCATCAAGGCAAAGGGTGGCTACTTTGAAGAATGTCAAATATAAAATATATTTTGATGTGTTTAACACTTCATTTAAGATGGGATTCATTTAAGATACTCTTTGAAGAGATTGGGTTTCAGAAATGTTCAGAAGATGGGCAGGGACTCTGGTGTCCTAGCTTCAGGGGGAAGCTGGTTCTTTCATTGGGGTGCCAGGACAGAAATGAGCTTTGATTGGGCTGAGCGGGAGCTGATCCCTCGTAGGTGTGGGACGGCCTAGAGACAAGACGTGGCAGAACAGTGGTCAGGTTGGGATGTAGGGTTTGAGCAGTTCCCCTTGCTGCTCCGTAGGCAAGCACCCTAGTCTTAGTGGATGCGAGTTTCGACTGGATGCCACTGGAGGAGCGGGGTGACATTGGAGAACTTGGGAAGGTTGAACACAGGCGGGCTACAGTGTTCTGGATAAGTTGCAGGGGTTTGATGGTACAAGCAGGGAGCCCAGCCAATAGAGTTGCAGTAGTCATGACGGGAGATGACAAGAGCCTGGATTAGGACCTGCGCCGTATGAGGAAGGGTCGTACTCTACGGATGTTGTAGAGCATGAACCTGCAGGAGCGAGTCGCTGCTTTGCAGAGAATGGCAGGGTGTTGTCCATGGTCACACCAAGGTTCTTTGCACTCTAGGAGGACAATGTGGTGTTGTCAACCGTGATGGAGAGGTCTTGGAGCGGGCAGGCCTTCCCTTGGAGGAAGAGCAGCTCCTTGTTGAGCTTGAGGTGCTGCGCCGACATTAAGCTGAGATGTCTGCCAGGCACGCAGAGAGACGTGTATTTGTAGTTTTAATATTGTGTATTTAACACTTATGTTTAATAAAGACAAAATGGGAATTTTCATTCTAAGACTTTCATTGAGACTCTTTGGTATACATCACATCTGATCTCACCCTATTCTGCATACATCCAACAGCGCTTTATAACCAATATCCCCACCCACACACACACACACACACACACACACACACCTACTGTAAACATAAATAGTTTAAGGTTTGTCTAATTTTGACTTATCATAGCTGACTCATATTTACCCACATCATATTTATGTCCACCATGATGGGTTTAACAACAATGAAGTCATTCTGTAACTACAGTATAGGACTCAAATGTAGTGGAGATGGGTAGGCACTCCATGTTGAAAGTGTGTTTTAGCTCTGTGTGTGTGTGAGTGTATGTCTATCACCTGTCTCTTCCAGGAGGATGAGGGTCCAGAGGTGCTGCTGGTGAAGGAGGGGTGTGAGGAGGGTCTGGGGAACACCTCCTCCTGAACCCACAGAGGAACCAGCTGAGCAGCACTGAGGTGAGCCCACTGAACTACTGTCTGAATGGTATTAGGTCAGGGCCCGTATCCACCAAGCCTCTGAGTGCTGATCTAGGATCAGTTTAGCCTTTTAGATCATAATGAATATAATAGGCTAGTGGCAAGCCCCCCACATTTTTTAGATAGTAGTTCTACCTACATAAACAACATTAGGATATCTTAATGCATCTAAGAAATATAGACCTGTAAAACACAGAGATACAATAGATGGAAATGTCAACTATGAATATGTATGATGAATGTAAGCTTTACTTTTTGATAGCTGATTAAGACTTTCCAAGTCATATGTGCTCTCATTCAGTGCTGTATGGTCCTGCCTGACAAAAAGACAGTTATGTTTTTTTTTTGTTTTTTTTTTAAATGTTTGGGCTATTGTAATCTGCTCAAAACAAGTGGTCTCAGATATCGGAAATTAGATTTTTTGGGGTGCGAGGTTGCTTGAAGGATTTTGTATCTTTAGCTCCTAGTCTTGTAATTAAGTCAAGCCACCAAAGATTATCTTTGGGGCCTCCATGGATTTAGCCTCAAATTCAATATGGTGTCCAAAATCCAATATGGCTGCCATAATACCATTTGCATATAAATTGCCCTGGTTTATTTTGTATTGTGTTATCTTGTCTTTAAAAAGGGTTTCATAGGGCTGTTAGTATACAGTTGAAGTCAGAAGTTTACATACACCTTAGCCAAATACATTTCAACTCAGTTTCACAATTCCTGACATTTAATCCTCATAAAAAATCCCTGTCTTAGGTCAGTTAGGATCACCACTTTATTTTAAGAATGTGAAATGTCAGAATAATAGTAGAGAGAATTATTTATTTCAGCTTTTATTTCTTTCGTCACATTCCCAGTGGGTCAGAAGTTTATACACTCAATTAGTATTTGGTAGCATTGCTTTTAAATTGTTGAACTTGGGTCAAACGTTTCGGGTAGCCTTCATCAAGCTTCCCACAATAAGTTGGATGGATTTTGTCCCATTCCTCCTGACAGAGCTGGTGTAACTGAGTCAGGTTTGTAGGCCTCTTTGCTCGCACACGCTTTCAGTTCTGCCCAGAAATTTTGTATGGGATTGAGGTCAAGGCTTTGATTGCCACTCCAATACCTTGATTTTGTTGTCCTTAAGCCGTTTTGCCACAACTTTGGAAGTATGCTTGGGGACATTGTCCATTTGGAAGACCCATTTGCGACCAAGCTTTAACTTCCTGACTGATTTCATGAGATGTTGCTTCAATATATTCACATAATTTTCCAGCCTCATGACGCCATCTATTTTGTGAAGTGCACCAGTCCCTCCTGCAGCAAAGCACCCCCACAACATGATGCTGCCACCCCCGTGCTTCACGGTTGGGATGGTGTTTTTCGGCTTGCAAGCGTCCCCCTTTCTCCTCCAAACATAAAGATGGTCATTATGGCCAAACAGTTCTATTTTTGTTTCATCAAACCAGAGGACATTTCTCCAAAAAGTACGATCTTTGTCCCCATGTGCAGTTGCAAACCGTAGTCTGGCTTTTTTATGGCAGTTCTGGAGCAGTGGCTTCTTCCTTGGTGAGCAGCCTTTCAGGTTCTGCCGATATAGGACTCATTTTACTGTGGATATAGATTATTTTGCACCCGTTTCCTCCAGCATCTTCACAAGGTCCTTTGTTGCTGTTCTGAGATTGGTGCGAAATGTGCAAATCAAAGTACATTCATCTCTAGGAGACAGAACGTGTCTCCTTCCTGAGCGATATGACGGCTGTGTGGTCCCATGGTGTTTATACTTGCGTACTATTGTTTGTACAGATGAATGTGGTAGCTTCAGGCTGAACCAGACTTGGAGGTCTACAATTTTTTTCTCTTCTGAGGTCTAAGCTGATTTCTTTTGATTTTCCCATGATGTCAAGCAAAGAGGCACCTAGTTTGATGGTAGACCTTGTAATACATCCACAGGTACACCTCCAATTGGGTCAAATGATGTCAATTAGGGAATTTTTACTAGGATTAAATGTCAGGAATTGTGAAAAACTGAGTTTAAATGCATTTGGCTAAGGTGTATGTAAACTACTGACTTCAACTGTAAATAAGGTATTTCTGTTTGTCTAAACCTGTTTTCACTTTGTCATTATGCGGTATTGTGTGTAGATTAAAGAGGGGGGGGGGGGGGATCATTAAATCCATTTTAGAATAAGGCTGTAACGTAACAAATTGTGGAAAAAGGGAAGGAGTCTGAATACTTTCCGAATGCACCGTATTTACTGTTCTACAAGCCTGTTCTATTCATATACTGTCTATACGCACCATTCACATATTTATTTATATTCCTGGGTTATGCTTAAGGTTAGTAGTGTGGTTAAGGTTAATAGGTTTAAATCTGATTTTAAGAACAGAAATTGTAAAAATAGGCAGGGTTTATGATTTTGACTGTGGTAAGTAGTGACGAACATAACGGGACATTTAATGTGTAATGTAATAAACAGTACTGTATTTCAAAGAACAGCGTGCATAACTTTTTATTTTAGCCACACCCTTTGAGCAATGAGGCCAACCCATAAGATCCTTTCTCTTCAGTGTAAAAGGAGTTGGGTGCAGTTGAATCAGTGAAGGTAACCTGTAGTGAACTTGTGATATTTGTTTGTGTTTCTTCTGACCAGAGGGAGCAGGCACTCCGTGTCACGCAACTTGGGTCAAGATCAGTTTCTTGCTTTGCTCTTAGGAAGAGGGCATCATAGAAAGGAGTGATTTTCTGGGGTAGCGTTAAGTGTGGCGCTGGAGCAATTGAAGTTTTAGATTCCGGGTGTTTGTGACGCCCGCCATTTGGTGCGTCATAGACCCGGTGGGGAGGGTGGTGAAAGAGGAGTCACTGTCAGTCCTTTTTTGAGTTTTGAGTCAGTCTCTACCCGGCAGTCATGTTAGGATATATCAGTTATCCTGTTAGAGCTTTTGTGCCAAATCCACTGCATTGTTTCATGTGCCAAATCCACTGCATTGTTTTAGATGCAGCAGTGTGTTGGAGGGAGATTCCAAGTTGTGGGAAGTGTGCAGGAGGGCATGGGACAGTGGATTGTGTAGTTGTGTGTTAACTGTAGGGGTGCCCATCTTGCTGGGGTTTGGATGTGTCTGGTGCAAAATAGGCAAATTGAAGTGGCCAGAATCAGACTAATGCAGAGGGTGTAGTATGCTGAGGCAGTGAAAAAAGTGGAAGAGGATCCCAGTGGGTAATCGAGTTGTACCAGTACAGAGGGATAGGGTAACGAGTGAGTTATGCTTCAGTAAGGTTGGCTTCTTAGCGATGGTTATCAACTGTACCACAGAAATGGAAAGTAAATCACAGAAAATGGATGTGGTGGCAGCTGCAGAGATGTATTTGGGTATAAGATTTGACTTCATAAGAGTTTTACTGGGTGTGATGAGGGGTGGTGTCCTGTCCTCCCAGTCCGTTGGTATGGTGCAGGAGACAATAGGGTAAAAGTAGTGGAATGGGGTAATGGGTTTTTAATGAGTGTAGGTGTCTACGGCCATATGTAACTTTCTTAGAGGACAAGGACTAAGTACGATCATTTTATGTAGGTAGGCTATGATTGGCCTGACACTCCAGGACTGTAGGTGGCGGTGTATGCACCTACAATTTGGATACGATACGCTAACCAAATTCCAAAGACTAAGTAAACGGAAGTAAACATGGTCAAGAACAATTTTCACGTTTGTGTTTTTGTCATTTAGACATTTTAACAACCATGGAATTCAAAATATGACGAATTTAACTGCACAGCACTAAACACTTACCCCAGATAATATTTCATTCGCGTTGGCGACAGGACTTGGATGATAGATGTTAACGTTATCTAGTAAGTAACGCTAATTTAGCTGCTAACAATGGCCATGGTTTTTCACACTCAAATAGCCTCCATCATGGAGGTGCTAGCGAATGCAGCCGTGGCAGAGATCTGTAAACTCGTAGACGACGACTATGCAGTGTTTCGTTTGGAAATAACTCAAAGCCAGAAAGAAAACACGACATTGCGGAGGAAACTTCAGCTAATCGAACTGAAGGTGGCACGGGAGCGCGCAGAGAAGACAATGCGAGAGCGCGTCCTCGCCAGTCGTCCCAAGATCCTCGAACGATTCAGAGGAATGGCAAGAGGTACATTTTGTGGGTGGTGGGGTCCCCTTTAAACATGAATTTGGATGTGTTAACCAGAATTTGGTCTTGGTCAATTTTGAGATGGTATGCAATAATTATCTTGATTACTTAGCTTGCTACAGAATCTTGCACAAAGACACTATATTATTTACTAATTGAAAACAATGATGCATGGAACATAATCACTCGATCTATAAATAGTATCTCCAGTTGTGTAGTGGTGCTTGGAGAAGTGGGTATACTTACATTTTGCCCAAACATTTCCAAACGGCCCGCCCATTGAAGGAAAGGCGTCCATGTGTGAAAAATGAGAAACCGTGACGCATTCTGAATGACCTAAAATCATGTATCCCATATTGGTCTTTTAATATCAAGCCAACCCGGGGTTGCCTCTTCACTGTTGACGTAATGAAGGTGCAATTTGAGGACTTGTGAAACGTCTGTCTCAAACTAGACACTCTAATGTACTTGTCGTCTTGCTCAGTTGTGCACCGTGGTTCTGTGAAGGGAGTAGTACACAGCGTTGTACGAGATCTTAACCTTACATCTAGACGTTCCGCTGGCGGAACACCTGCTCCAATATCCAATGATAGGCGTGGCGCGAATTACAAATTCCTCAAAAATACAAAAACTTCAAATTTTCAAACATATGACTATTTCACAGCATTTTAAAGACAAGATTCTCCTTTATCTAACCACACTGTCCGATTTCAAAAAGGCTTTACAGCGAAAGCAAAACATTAGATTATGTCAGCAGAGTACCAAGCCAGAAATAATCAGACACCCATTTTTCAAGCTAGCATATAATGTCACAAAAACCCAGAAGACAGCTAAATGCAGCACTAACCTTTTGATGATCTTCATCAGATGACACACCTAGGACATTATGTTATGCAATACATGCATGTTTTGTTCAATCAAGTTCATATTTATATCAAAAAACAGCTTTTTACATTAGCATGTGACGTTCAGAACTAGCATACCCCCCGCAAACTTCCGGGGAATTTGCTAACAATTTACTAAATTACTCACGATAAACGTTCACAAAAAGCATAACAATTATTTTAAGAATTATAGATACAGAACTCCTCTATGCACTCGATATGTCCGATTTTAAAAAAGCTTTTTGGTGAAAGCACATTTTGCAATATTCTAAGTACATAGCCCAGCCATCACGGGCTAGCTATTTAGCACTCACCAATATCAGATTTACTATTATAAAAGTTTGATTACCTTTTGTTGTCTTCGTCAGAATGCACTCCCAGGACTGCTACTTCAATAACAAATGTTGGTTTGGTCCAAAATAATCCATCGTTATATCCGAATAGCGGCGTTTTGTTCGTGCGTCCCAGACACTATCCGAAATGGTAAATCAGGGTCGTGCGCATGGCGCAATTCGTGACAAAAAAATCTAAATATTCCATTACCGTACTTCGAAGCATGTCAACCGCTGTTTAAAATCCATTTTTATGCCATTTTTCTCGTAAAAAAAGCGATAATATTCCGACCGGGAATGTCCATTTAGCTAAACAGAGGAAAGAAAACAAAGCTTTCGGTCGACGCAGGCACGAGCCTGAGTCTCACAGTACTGTAACCAGCCACTACCCAAACGCGCTACTTTTTTTCAGCCAGAGCCTGCAAAGCCACGATTCAGCATTTTGCCGCCTTCTGAGAGCCTATGGCAGCCGTAGGAAGTGTCACGGGACAGCTAAGATCCTCACTCTTCAATAAACAGAGACAAGAAGAACGACACCTTGTCAGACAGGCCACTTCCTGCATGAAATCTTCTCAGGTTTTTGCCTGCCATATGAGTTCTGTTATACTCACAGACACCATTCAAACAGTTTTAGAAACTTTAGGGTGTTTTCTATCCAAAGCCAATAATTATATGCATATTCTAGTTACTGGGCAGGAGTAGTAACCAGATTAAATCAGGTACATTTTTTATCCAGACGTGAAAATACTGCCCCCTAGCCATAACAGGTTAAGTTTCTTGGCAATTTCTCGCATGGAATAGCCTTCATTTCCCAGAACAAGAATGGACTGACGAGTTTCAGAAGAAAGTTCTTTGTTTCTGGCCATTTTGAGTCCTGTAATCGAATCCACAAATGCTGATGCTCCAGATACTCAACTAGTCTAAAGAAGGCCAGTTTTATTGCTTCTTTAGTCAGAACAACACTTTTCAGCTGTGCTAACATCATTGCAAAAGGGTTTTCTAATGATCAATTAGCCTTTTTAAAATTGTAAACTTGGATTAGCTAACACAACGTGCCATTGGAACACAGGAGTGATGGTTGCTGATAATGGGCCTCTACGCCTATGTAGATATTCCATTAAAAGTATGCTGTTTCCAGCTACGATTGTTAATGTTGTAAATGACTATGTCTACATTGTATTTCAATGGACAATTTATTTATTTTTCTTTCAAAAACAAGGACATTTCTAAGTGACCCCAAACTTTTGAACGGTAGTGTATGGGACTATTGTACAAATCTGAGTTCGCTTCATTTAGTATAATCTTAAATTAAGATATTGAATTATTATCTAATTAATAATTGAGTCTATTGACACCGTGCACGAATGGCCAAAGGACATCTAGCCAACTTGACACAATTGTGGGAAGCATTGGAGTCAACATGGACCAGCATCCCTGTGGAATGCTTTCGACCCCTTGAATTGAGGCTGTTCTGAGGGCAAAAGGGGGTGCAACTCAGTATTAGAAAGGTGTTCTTAATGTTTTGTACATTCAGTGTATAATATAGCGTTGAGCATTTACAATAGCTAACCAATAGCTGACCATTATTGCACCTCTTTTCCCCCAATCACTCTCTCAGGTGAAGGACATCTCACTGGAGGCCACAGAAGCTTTGTGAAGCCAGCAGGACACAATACATGGAGAGATGACCAACCAATCACTGTTGACGATGGGAGTGGAACCTCAACCCAGCACGTTATCGTGATAGAGGTTAGTGTAATAGTGTTACATCCAGGGCCTAAAACATACTTTTTTTGTATACCAGGCATTGTGGCAGGTAGATAAAAAAAATAATAATAAAAGCTTTAATCTAACAGCCACTCAGATCTAAAAAAAAAAAAATTGAATTTACCAGCCAAAATATTTTTGCCGCCGCCTTAAAAAAAAAAAAAAAAACAGATGAGCATGCATAGTAGAGGCAAAAATGTTTAGTTGCCCCTTTAAGGTTACCTTTGTCACAGGCAAGTGTCCCTGTTACTATCTCACTAGTAGAGACCTACCATGTCGTCTCTTTTTGCTAGCAGTGGAAGCAAACTCAAACATTGAAAGCAACCTAGCTTGTGAACAAAACAATGTAAATAGACAAACACAAGGACAAAGTCTCATTTTAGTAGACTTTTGAGTAAATTAGACCAACATTTAAGGCTGAGCGCATTGCTTCTAAAAACGAATCCTTCAGCACTTCGCCCACAGCACCCCAGACAGGCAGTGTTGCTTTGCAAGGTGGGGTAGCTATAACGTTTGAATTCAGATTTTTTTTGTGCATTACCAGATATGAAACAAAACTGCAGAAATACTTTCAAAACAGCTACTGCAGCATTTATTTAGCTTTAAATCACAACTTGCACTTGTGCCATACTTTACTTGACTATTTTTATGAAATGCTTGCACTGTAGAGCCCTGAGTGTGACCACCCACCAACGTAGCAGGTGAATTAGACATTCTTACCCGCCAATGTCAAAATCTACACGCAATTGGTGGGTGTTAATTTTAGACCCTGATTACATCAAAATCACTGTATGTCAAATGTGGCCAGTTTATTTCGTAAGGCTTCCCTCAGCTATTCACTTGCTTACATGTACATCCTCATTTATCTGCCATAGGTGAGCTTGTGAGACTTCCCTACGGCATTGTTATCCAGTTCTACTCATGTATCGGTAATTACCTCCTTTTTTCTTGTGTTAGCCTGAAGATGCAAGTCCTGGGGTCAAGCTGGAGAGGTCTGAAGGAGAGGAGGACCCACGACACAGCAGAGACATCCAGACTGGAGTGGCCCCCCCTGTAGCCACGGAGGACCCCACCACTGCCCCAGAGCTGCCCAGGACCCGACGCAGAATCACGGAGGTCAGTGGAACGCTGAACGCCGTCCTCAAGTCAGAGACAGATACAGAGACTTTAATGGGGCTGGGGCAACTGGGCTGTCCTCCTGCTCCCTGCTCAGAGTATTTACTTTATGGTAACCCAAGCCCGAGGACGGTTCTGTCCCATCAGGACTCAGGTGACACGTTACAGACTGGCAATGATCCATCCTGTTCATACGCTACAGAGACAGAGATGATACCTGGTGACGTGCCTGTGGGCTTAGATACACAGACTAATCCAATTGGAGTGGACTGGAACCAGTACAGTAGTAGTGTCAACTCTGAAGGGTTCCTAGGTAAGAAAGGGGATGGTCTGGTTGTAGATGAGGTGACTGTGAAAGTGGAGGGCGACACTCTTCTGACATGTAATGCAGACCAGACTCACTTAGGAGAAGGACACTCGCAGGGCAACACCAGTGACTTTTTAGACTATAGGGAAAGCTTAGAGACAAATCTAAATGTCACCACCCACTCACCTTTACACGCACTCAGGGATCGCGACCCAGTGTCCACGTCGATGGCACCATCCGATTCAGACAGCAGCGTCCTTTTCGATCAGGTATTGAACTCGAAGGACCAAAGGGCCAAGGCTCAGGGAGAGGGAGCAACAACAGGCGGTAAAGAGAAGCGGTTCCTCTGCATGTTCTGTAACAAAGGCTTCAGCTGCCCCCAGAAGGTGGAGATCCACCAGAGGGTCCACACAGGAGTGAAACCCTTCAGCTGTACCCAGTGTCACATGCGGTTTGCCCAGGCCTGCAATCTGAAGAGGCACCAGAGGGTCCACACAGGGGAGAAACCCTACAGCTGCCCCCAGTGTGAGAAGAGGTTCTCCCACCAGCACCATCTGAAGATGCACCTGAATGTCCATATGGGAGAAAGGCCATTTGCCTGTACGTACTGCGGAAAGAAGTTCTCAGATAGGAGCTACCTCAGGATACACCAGCAGAAAAACCATTCCACTCTATAACATAGAAAGTAACCATTCCACTCGATAGCTTCTAACATTGAGATCAACCCCTGCATTAAAGACAGATTAATGTTCAGTGTTGTCAGCAGGAAAGATCCACAGATGCCTTTGGAATAAGGAGAGTAACAGATTTCAGTGTTGAAGAATATTGCATCCAGCTATTGTGTGATATATTTAAGCCTAAAAAGTTCGTTACATATCGTGTAGGCTATATGTTGTTCACAAATGCCTATTTCTTTTCTTCCATTCAACTACTTACACTGAACAAAAATATAAAGGCAACAATTTCCAAGATTTTACTGAGTTACAGTTCATATAAGGAAATCTGTCAATTTTAAATAAATAAATTAGTCTATGGATTTCACATGACTAGGCAGGGGCGCAGCCATGGATTGGCCTTAGAGGACATAGGCCCACCCACTGGGGAGCCAGGTGCAGGTAATCAGAATTTGTTTTTCCCCACAAAAGGGCTTTATTACAGACAGAAACACAAATCAGTTTCATCAGCTTTCCAGGTGGCTGTTCTCAGACTATCCCGCATGTGAAGAAGCCAGATGCAGAGGTCCTGGGCTGGCAATGTTTACACATGGTCTGCTGTTGTGAGGCCGGTTGGACGTAGTGCTAAATTCTCTAAAATAATGTTGGAGGTGGCTTATGGTAGAGAAATGAACATTAAATTATCTGGCAACAGCTCTTGTTGACATTCCTGCAGTCAGCATGCCAATCGCACTCTCCCTCAAAAATGTAGACATCTGTGGCATTGTGTTGTGACAAAACGGCACATTTTAGTGACCTTTTATTGTCCCCAGCACAAGGTGTACCTTTGTAATGATCATTCTGTTTAATCAGATTCTTGATATGCCACACCTGTCAGGTGGATGGATTATCTTGGCAAAGGAGAAATGCTCACTAACGGGGATGTAAACAAATTTGTGCACAAAATATGAGACAAATAAGCTTTTTGTGCATATGAAACATTACGGGGATCTTTTATTTCAGCTCATGAAACCTGGGACCAACACTTTACAAGTTGCATTTATATTTTTGTTCGGTGTGTGGGTTTTCATATGGTCTATTCAAAATGTTTATTTTTAATGAACACAAAATGGGACTTTTCATTCTAAGACTTTCAATGAGGCTCTCTTTAGCAGTGGTGGAAAAAGTACCCAAATGTCATACTTGAGTAAAAGTAAAGATGCCTTCCTAGAAAATGGCTCAAGTGAAAGTCACCCACTAAAATACTACTTGAGTGAAAGTATTTTGTTTTAAATACACTTGTGTATCAAAAGTAATTTACAAACAAAGCACGTATTTAGTGCGTCCACCAGAGCAGAGGCAGTAGGGATGACCAGGGACGTTCTCTTGATCAATGTGGGAATTTGGCAATTTTCCTGTCCTGCTAAGCATTCAATATGTAACGAGTACTTTTGGGTGTCAGGGAAAATGTATGGAGTTAAAAGTACATTATTTTCTTTAGGAATGTTGTGGAATTAAAGTAAAAGATGTTAAATATAAATGGTAAAGTGCAGATAAGCAAAAAAACGCCCGCGCTGTCGTGGGTGAACAGGGAGTATAGGAGGGAACTAAGCACACACCCTTGAGGGGCCCCGTGATGAGGGTCAGCGTGGCGGATGTGCCTACCCTCACCACCTGGGCACTGCCCGTCAGGAAGTCCAGGAGAGGGGAGATGTTCACAATATACAGTGCATTCGGAAATTATGTTTTCTTAAGTACTTTACACCACTGTTCTTTAGTACACATCACATCTGATCTCACCCTATTCTGCATACACCCAACAGCGCTTTATAACCATTACACGTAAGGCCTACTAAATATAGCTACAAATCAAATGTTATTTGTCACATTTAAATATGCTTCGTAAATAAAAGATGTAGACTAACAGTGAAATGCTTACTTATAGGCCCTTCCCATGCAGAAAGAAAAATGTACAAATAATCGAAAGATAATAACATGAGGAATAAATTCACAATGAGTAGCGATAACTTTGCTATATACATGGGGTACCAGTACCGATTCAATGTGCAGGGGTACAAGGTAACAGCAGTCTTATTGCTTGGGGGTAGAAGCTGTTCAGGGTTCTGTTGGTTTCATACTTGGTGCATCAGTACCAGTTGCCGTGCGGTAGCAGAGAGAACAGTCCTGGGTGGCTGGAGCCTTTGACAAGTTTTAGGGCCTTCCTCTGACACCACCTGGTATAGAGGTCCAGGATGGCAGAGAGCTCGGGTCCAGCGACGTGATGGGCCGTACGCACTACCCTCTGTAGCGCCTTGCGTTTGGATGCCAAGCAGTTGCCATACCAAGCAGTGATGCAGCCAGTCAAGATGCTCTCAATGGTGCAGCTGTATAACTTTTTGAGGATCTGAGGGCCCATTCCAAATCTTTTCAGCCTCCTGAGGGGGAAATGGTGTTGTGCCCTCTTCACGCCTGTTTTGGTGTGTGTGTGCACCATGTTAATTCCTTAGTGGTGTGAACACCAAGATTGAGACTCTCTCGACCCGCTCCACTAAAGCCCTGTGGATGGGGGTGTGCAGCTTTATTCTAAAAAAAATGTTTATTCTTCAATCAACACACAATAGCCCACAATGACAAAGCGAACACAGGTTTTTAGACATTTTTGCCAATGTATTAAAAATAGAAAAACATTAATGCCTTGTTTACGTATGTATTCAGACCCTTTGCTATGAGACTTGAAATTGAGCTCCCGTGCATCCTGTTTCCATTTGGTCATCCTTGAGATGTTTCTACAACTTGATTGGAGTCCACCTCTGGTAAATTCAATTTATTGGACATGATTTGGAAAGGCACACACCTGTCTATATAAGGTCCCACAGTTGACAGTGCATGTCAGAGCAAAAATCAAGCCATGATGTCAAAGGAATTGTCCGTAGAGCTCAGAAACAGGATTGTGTCGAGGCACAGATCTAGGGAAGGGTACCAAAAAATGTCTGCAGCATTGAAGGTCCCCAAGAACACAGTGGCCTCCATCATTCTTAAATGGAAGAAGTTGGGAACCACCAAGACTCTTCCTAGAGCTGGCCGTCTGACTAAACTGAGCAATAAGTGGAGAAGTGCCTTGGTCAGGAAAGTGACCAAGAACCTGATGGCTACTCTGACAGAGCTCTAGAATTCCTCTGTGGAGATGGGAGAACCTTCCAGAAGGACAACCACCTCTGTAACACTCCACCATTCAGGCCTTTATGGTAGAGTGGCCAGACGGAAGCCGCTCCTCAGTAAAAGGCACATCACAACCCACTTGGAGTTTGCCAAAAAGCACCTAAAGGACTCTCAAACCATGAGAAACCAGATTCTCTGGTCAGATGAAACCAAGATTTAAACTCTTTGGCCTGAATGCCAAGCGTCACGTCTGGAGGAAACCTGGTACCATCCCTACGGTGAAGCATGGTAGTGGCAGCATCATGCTGTGGGGATGTTTTTCAGCGGCAGGGACTGGGAGACTAGTCAGGATCAAGGGAAAGATGAACGGAGCAAATTACAGAAAGATCCTTGATGAAAACCTGCTCCAGAGCGCTCAGGACCTCAGACTGGGGCGACGGTTCACCTTCCAACAGGACAACGACCCTAAGCACACAGCCAAGACAACGCAGGAGTGGCTTCGGCACGAGTCTCTGAATGTCCTTGAGTGGCCCAGACTTGAACTCGATCGAACATCTCTGGAGAGACCTGAAAATAGCTGTGCAGCGACGCTCCCCAGCCAACCTGACAGAGCTTGAGAGGATCTGATGAAAAGAATGGGAGAAACTCCCCAAATGTTTGTAGCATCATAGCCAAGAATACTTGAGGCTGTAATCGCTGCCAAAGGTGCTTCAACAAAGTACTGACTAAAGGGTCTGATTACTTATGTAAATGTGATTTCAGTTTTTTATTTTTAATACATTTGCAAGGGGTCTGAAACACCTACTGTACACTTAAATAGTTTAGTCAGGTTTGATGACTTTTGACTTATCATAGCTGACTTATTTTTACCCACATCATATTTATGTCCACCATGATGGGTTTAACAACAATGAAGTCATTCTGTAACTACAGTATAGGACTCAAACATAGTGGGGATGGATAAACACTCCATGTTGAATGTGTGTTTATCTATGAGTGCGTTCTATCACTTGCAAGTAAATTGGCGATTTTAATTAGCTGATGCACATTGTGACAGAGCATTTGTTTGAATTTAAACTGTTTCTAATATTCACAAGTATGGCCCATCCATCGTGTGTGTGTGTGTGTGTGTGTGTGTGTGTGTGTGTGTGTGTGTGTGTGTGTGTGTGTGTGTGTGTGTGTGTACCTAAGGGAGTGTATGTCTGTGTAATCTGTATCATGGCTCTCTTCCAGGAGGAGGACGGTCCAGAGGTGCTGCTGGTGAAGGAGGAGGAGGGCCTGGGGAACCCTGAGGGGACCATAATCATGGAGGACAACCAGACTACACCACCTCCTGAATCCACAGAGGAACCAGCTGAGCAGCACAGGACCACACACAGTTTCACTGAGGTGAGCCCACTGAACTACTGTCTGAATGGTATTAGATCAAATTTTATTTGTCACATGCGCAGAATACAACAGTGAAATGCTTACTTACAAGCCCTTAACCAACAATGCCGTTTTAAGAAAAAATAAGTTAAAGTATTTACTAAATAAACTTAAGTAAACAATAAATAAAAATAAGAAAATTGAAAAATAACATAATTAAAGAGCAACAATAAAATAACAGTAACAAGGCTATATACAGGGGGTAACGGTACAGAGTCGATACGTGGGGGCACTGGTTAGTAGCGGTAATTGAGGTAATATGTACATGTAGGTAGAGGTAAAGTGACTGCATAGATAATAAACACAGAGTAGCAGCAGCGTAAAAATGGGGGGGTCAATGCAAATAGTTCGGTTAGCTGTTAAGGAGTCTTATGGCTTGGGGGTAGAAGCTGTTAAGCCTTTTGGACCTGTACTTGGCGCACCAGTACGGCTTGCCGTATGGTAGCAGAGAGAACAGTCTATGACTAGGGTGGCTGGAGTCTTTGGCAACTTTTAGGGCCTTCCTCTGATACTGCCTGGTATAGAGGTCTTAGATGGCAGGAAGCTTGGCCGTAGTGATGTACTGGGCCTTGCGCACTACCCTCCGCATCCACAAAGCCTCTCAGAGTACAAGTGCTGATCTAGGATCAGTTTTGCTTTTTAGATCATAATGAATAAGACTATGTAGACAGGCGGGGACCTGATCTTTGATCAGTACTTCTATTTTGATACTCTATTCGGATATAGCCCAAGGTCTTGATGAATTTTGTCTTAAGTGTGGGACTGTGCCTTTTGAATTATCAAACCATTTTAATGAGCGTCATGTACCGTAATTTCCGGACTATAAGCTGCAACTTTTTTCCCAGGTTTTGAACGTCGAGGCTTAAACAATGACGCGGCTAATATATGGATTTTTCCCGCTTTCAAATTTAAAAAAAAATAAAAAATAAAAACACATTCTGTGACGTGCTCAGTTTTTTGGCAGCATGAAGCTTTCATTAGAGCAATGAAATTGCCAAACGGGTTAAGGTCAAACAACTATTTTTGTTTACTGTTTAGATTAAATCGAGCGCTCTCAAACTTCCCATCATTCTGATTACGGTAGTCATTTTATCACCCTGATTCCTGGGGGCACAACAAAGTATTTGCAGCCACTCGACATCAGTGTAAATCGTGCATTTAAGGTGGCGCTCCGTGTTCAGCGGGAGGCTTAGATGACAAGTGGGGAGAAATCCTTCACTAAAACGGGCCGCATGCGAAGAGCAACTTATGGTCAAGTCTGCCAGTGGGTCCAGACAGCGTGGAGCATTGTCAAAAAATCCACTATCATCAACGGGTTTCGAAAGGCTGGACTCCTGCGTGTTGAAGAGGGCTCAGCGGGGGATTTGCCTCCGGATGAAAGTGACGAGAGCGACAATGAAAACGATCCAATATCGGATGAAGCAATTCTGAAGCTATTCAACTCCGACACCGAAGGAGATGGTTTCAGTGCACAGGAGAAGGAAGATGGTGACCAATTACTTTCTTGGTAGGCTACTGTTTACTGCTAATTTTGTATTTTTTGTTACAAGCCGTGTTTCGTTAAAGCCCATTTATTTTAGTTAAAGCCTATTTATTTTTGTTACAAGCCGTGCTTCGTTAAGCCTATTTATTTTTGTTACAAGCCGTGTTTTGTTAAAGCCTATTTATTTTTGTTACAAGCCGTGTTTCGTTAAAGCCTGTGTAAAGTTAATTTGTTTCAATGTACCGGTAGGCACCTGCGGCTTATAGACATGTGCAGCTTATTTATGTTCAAAATAATATATATTTTTTAATTCAGTGGGTGCTGCTTATATTCAGGTGCGCTTAATAGTCTGGAAATTACGGCAAATTAAATTAACTAATACATTTGCATAGTATAAAATTAACTAACATGTTTGCATGGTACTCATAGCAGTCCCTCATTACACAATCAGAAGATGATCCATAGCAGGGTGCTCATATCAGATTTCTGGATCCAACATCCTCTCACTCTGTATTTCTTACAGTCAGTAGACATGGAGGATGGGAAGCCTGATCTGCTGTTGGTCAAAGAGGAGACAATAGAAGACGGACCAGAGAGCATTGACCTGCTGAGTGGACTAAAGACAGGGGAGCAAGGTAAGGGAGAAATACATATAGCCTACATACAGTAATAGATCTTCAATGGGAATAGTAATACATATAGCCTACATACAGTAATAGATCTTCAATGTGATTAGTAATACATATAGCCTACATATAGAATAGTGATGCAACTGGTTATTATTCTTTTATAAAATGAAATTAATACAACTTATGTTTGTATACAAAAACACACATTATAATGTATGAACTTGACCAGTTAATTGACTCAAAATATGTATGAGTTTCCCTTCAGTCAGTCAACTTCGGTGCAACATACTATGGGGAGTCGCACTCTCGCGACTTTGGTTGAAAATCTACAATCTCACCTGACAAGGCCAATGAAATCCGTGCCTCGCTGGAAGCCCCGCCTTCCACAGGTGATAAACATGAGGCACAGATTCCTTCCTTCAATTATTCTGCTCTTCATCTCGGTGTGAACAGGAACGATTCACGATAATAAAACAAACAATTGGAAAATGAGACTTACGTTGCGCCAACTAAACTGTCCCATTATTGTGTGCTTAGTTTGTATTTGTTCTCACAAGTTTCCTAATCACAAACAATTAGTTATTCTTCAATTTGCTGGAAGAAAATGACTAAAACGGTTAAGAAAGCGGACGACGCGATGATGTGTTCATTCACCCAGTCATGCAGTTATACTATTTCTCTGAAAGATTCTCACGATTTATGTGTATTTTGTCTCGGCTTGGAACACGCTCAGGCGGCCCTCGCTTGAACCAGTCTGTGTGAGCATTGCCACATACTGCGTGCAAACTCCATGGCAAGACATGTCGCATTCTTGAGAAAGCTTGGCGTTACCGATGGCAACTTTCCTTTCCCGGATGCCGGATGCTGGATGCCTGGGACTGAGGTGCAGGAAACGGAGAGAGATTTGGGGCTTTGGTGGAACTAGCCTCCCAGCTAGGAGATAGTGAGCCGGCTGGTTTGTCTCCCATGATGACATACAGGACACAGGTTTCGGATGACATGGTGTTCTGGACGCTCCAGGAGTTTCTCGGAAGAGGACTTAGTTCCCGGACAGCCACCCCCTAACGTTATGTGAGTAGCGGGATAACCCTGGTATCCAACGCATTGTTCATAGAATTGTGCTGCAGGGTGGCTATACATTTTGGAGTTGAAGTGGCCATGTTCACACCTGTGGCAAAGTCAAGGTTCGGTGGGAAGTATCAGCCCCCTGTGGTTGCCACAGTCAAGCACCACCGGCCCCTGTTTCTGGATTTCGTTGAAGAATTGATGACAACCTGGTCCAACCCGCATTCAGCTCAGCTGATGTTGCATTGGTGTGCCCCATTGATGGATCTGGAGGGGATGGATTGGGTGGGGCTGGTGCACACGCCTCCAGTCTATAGCAAGCTACCTGGCTACTTAGCCTGTTGGCTAACAAGGGTGTGCTAATGCGAATCCTACGCTCCCTAACAAGCATTGTCGTTTTTCAGCTGGATAAGGTGTATTGCACTGAGGGGGTGGCTGATCCCTGTTGTCTATAACTCTACTGCAGGTCTACCAGACAGAGTTGCTGCCAGAGCTTGGCATGGCCTTGGCTGCAGGAGAGCCCTCATCCTCCTGGATGAGATTTGTGTTACGGCCAACTTCATTCTGTTTACGTCCCGGTGCACCGTTCTGGATCTCAGCAAGAGCAGGGGCGCTACTGTGGTGGCACACTGTCATCTTTGACGTTTTCTGAGAGAGCGGGACAGACAAATGTACCTCTGAGCCGATTTGTCCTCCGGGGTTATTTGGTTTGGCCCTGGAGGCCATGCAGGGCTGGTTCAAGGCCAGGAAGAGGCGTGGCGTACTTTTCTCCCTTCTTTGGGGATGCTAAGCGGGCTGTCCCAGGGGCCCGGCCCAGCACCAGGTCCAACCCGGCCTGATTGACAGGCGCAACACCAATCTGCCTGGCACAAGCGCCGCACCGCTTCCAGGGGCGACATGGTCCTGCCAAGCCGCAGGAAAGGAGACTTCAGGCAAACGTTTCCACCTAAACATATTGTTTCAACCCCATTGTTTGCGGATGTTAAGAGTGTATTCCACATGTGAGTTCAATAAAACAGTCCCTCCACATTCAGCCACAAGTTTGTCGAGTGTGGTGGAAACATATTTTTCCCCGGCCACTACTGGGGGCGTCATGCCTCCTCAAATGGCACTTTACTGGAGACTCGCTGCCTGATCTGCCCTGGATCATGCGAATACTGATGTCAGGCTACAACTCGTTGTACGAATCCCCACCCACGTTTTTGCGGCATCATCACGTCAACTGTTCCTCTGGCCTCAGTGCCAGTATTAAGGGAGGAAATATCCTCCCTGCTCCAGAAACAGGCAGAACGAATGGTTCCTCTGTTGGAAGCCCAGGACAGTGGTACAGGACAGTGGTACAGTCTGTATTTCCTGGTTCCGAAAAGGGACGGTGGTTTAAGCCCTATTCTAGACATGCGTGCCCTGAACAAGCATCTCAGAGTTCGCAAGTTCAAAATGCTCACAAACCAGTGGCTCTTACTGTCCATGTGTCCAGGCAATTGGTTCACCCACTATCGGCCTAAAGGATGCGTACTTTCGTGTGCCCATGTACCCCAGTCACAAAGTTCCTGAGGTTCCATTATGAGGCGATAGCCTACAAGTTTTTGGTACTCCCGTTAGGGTTGTCCCTCTCGCCTCGCGTCTTTTCACAGGTGGTGGAGGCACCCATCAGGGGCTTAGGGTGTTGGCCTATCTAGACAGTTGGCTGATAGCAGTCAAAGGAACAAGCAGTGTTACACACATCGAGGCTGGTGCCCCATGTTCATTCTCTAGGTTTTATTCGGTTGAGCCGCACAGTACGTTTTCACCAGTTCCTGCGCCTACTGGGGATGATGGCTTCTATGATGGTGGTCAGTCCCCTGAAACTATTATTGATGCGGCTGTTCCAGTGCTGGGTGCTAGCAACACGCTTGGAAGCATCTCGCCACCTAAACCGGTCAATTCCAGTGTCCCCGACATACCTTTGGGCACTGGCCCAGTGGAGGGATCCCCAGCTACTGTCGCAAAAGGGGTTCTCATGACCCAGGTGTTGTCCCGCAAGGTGGTCACAACAGACTCATCCCCCCAGGGGTGGGGGCGTGCTGTGCGATGGGTTACTCAATTCGGAAAGTACGGACAGTGTCATAGTGCCTGGCTTATCAATTACCTGTAACTTCTGACGGTGTACTTGGCACTCAGGAGTGGAGATTAGGGTCAACATTGCCGGAAAACGCACAGTGTCATCTATTTTTGTCATTGAGGGACCAGAGTGCCCAGTTGGAAACAATCGCTTTGGTGCACCAGTGGCCTTGTCCCAGGCACACAGACAGGTTTGGCACGGGAGGCCGGATATTCTGTTCAATGGGCCTGGCCCCTGAGAGGGCCAATCTGATGGCTAGAGGTTTACCGCCAAATGTTATTGCTACCATTCAGTCTGCAAGGGTGCTCTCCACAACAGGGCTGTATGCATATAAGTGGTTAGTGTTTGAATTCTGGGGCCTAGATAAAGGTCTTGTTCCTTATCAGTGCTCTTTGAGGGACATCCTTATGTTCCTACAGGAGCATTTCGAGCAGGGGTGGGCATTCTCAACATTAAAAGTGTACATGGCCGCCATCTCAGCCTGTCATGTGGGAATTGACGGAGCCTCACTGGGGGCCCACCCCCCGATTGTGCGGTTCCTGAAAGTTGTACGTCGTCTCAGACTGGTCTCTAAACCTATTGTGCCCACATGGGACTTGGCTCTGGTTTTGGAGGCACTATGTGCGGCCCTCTTTGAGCCTCTGGAGTCGGTGGATCTGAAGATCCTCTTCTACAAAAGATCTATACTCATGGCTTTGGCCTCAGTTAAACTTGTTGGGGACTTCCACGCGTTATCCGTACACTCTTCTTGGACTCAGTTCGCCCTGGGCGGCAAAGGTTGACAATGCGGCCTTCGCCCTGAAAGTCATGTTCTACAGGTCCTTTTAGCTTTTGAGCTATTTCCCTTTTCGCTTCCTCATTTTGCTTCTGAAAAGCAAAAGAGGTTACATGTCCGGTGTGGGATTTACGCACGTACTTTGAACTGACCTGGGATATCCAGTTATGTGACCAGCTTTTTGTATGTGTTGCTAATCCAGCTCGCGGCAGGGCGCTCTCTAAACACTCTCTCTCCCACTGGGTTGTGGAGGCTATCTCCCTGGCATATAGCGGCAAGGGTTACCTAGCTGTGGCAGCTCCTACTTGACAAGGGGTCTGGCAGCATATTGGGCATTGTTTAACTTCACTAGAGTAGGGGGCAGCATTAGCAATTTTGGATGAAAAGCATGCCCAAATTAAACTGCCTGCTACTCAGGCCCAGAAGCTAGGATATGCATATAATTGGTAGATTTGGATAGAAAACACTCTAAAGCTTCCAAAACTGTTAAAATAATGTCTGTGAGTATAACAGAACTGATATGGCAGGCGAAAACCTGAGGAAAATCCATCCAGGAAGTACTATTATTTTGAAAGGCTGTTTTTCCACCATACAAAGACTTAGGACCCAGTTCACGATCTCTATTGCTTCTTCTACATGTGGCTAGTCTTTAGGCATTGTTTCAGGCTTTTACTCTGAAAAATGCGGGAGATGCAGCACTTTCAGTGAATGGACAGTGGAAATTTCCAGACATGAGTCCAGCGTGTGATCGGGAGCGTGCCTTTTCTTGTTTCTGCTTTTCTATTGATGAAGCTTTTGTCAGGTTGAAATATTATTGATTATTTATGACAAAAACAACTCGAGGATTGATTTTAAACATCGTTTGACATGTTTCTACGAACTTTTATTGTACTTTTAAAAACTTTTCGTCTGGGTGTTGAGAGCGCGCTTTGTGCCTTTTGGATTACTGAACTAAACACACCAACAAAACTGAGGTTTTTGGACATAAAGAGGGACATTATCGAACAAAACAAACATTTATTGTGTAACATGGAGTCCTGGGAGTGCCACCAGATGAAGATCATCAAAGGTAAGTGATTAATTTAATCGCAATTTCTGACTTTTGTGAGTCCTCTCCTTGGCTGGAAAATGGCTGTATGGTGTTTTGTGGCTAGGCGCTGTCCTAACATAATCGCATGGTGTGCTTTCGCCGTAAAGCCTTTTTGAAATCTGACACTGTGGTTGGGTTAACAAGAAGTTTATCTTTAAAATGGTGTTTAATACTTGTATGTTTGAGGAATTTTTATTATGGGATTTCTGTTGTTTGAATTTGGCGACCTGCAATTTCATTGGCTGTTGTCGAGGTGGGACGCTAGCGTCCCAATGATACCAGAGAGGTTAAAAGGTTGACTAGAGGAGATATTTGTGCCACGGCGAGTTGGGCATCACCACACTTTAAAAAAAAAAAATCGCTTGGATGTCACTGCTCCAGTGTAGCCCACAATGTGCTTATGGCTGGGATGGGAAATAACTAGGCAGCACGCTGTGGGTGGTCTGCCATGAGCTGTTTCATTTAGTATCTGTTGGGGTCGGCTTAAGGCGTGATTATATTTCCCCATAGTATGCTATTCCGAATTGGACTGACTGAAAGGGAATGTAATGTTATGTCTATAATACTGTTCCCTGAAGGAGAGAAATTAGGTACAACACCCGTTTGGCCCTGCATTGCCCATTCCTGGGCTTGGTGAAGAGCGGTATTAAATTTAGGGAATAAATCCAGTTTCACTCCTTCAGGGAACAGTAGTTATAGTCATAACGTTATGTTTTCTCTGCCACGTTTGTAAAGTCTTGTTAGCAGTTGATGTTATTCTTCAATAACACAAACCCCAAAGCAAATCGGCGAGACAAATAGGTTTATTCAAAGAGGACCAATCATAGATGTTTTGCTGGGAGGTAGATGTTCAGTCTCCCCTGTCCTCAGCTTTTCTCCACAGAACAAAGGAACAGGAGGCCATTCATAACCCTCCACCCTAGCGTGGGGTTGACCAATCAGAAGTCCTTGCCGTACAACTGGGCCAATGGCCAAATAACAAGTATCCTGCTCCAGACTCGATGTACAGACCATTGAAAACATGGCACTCGTAGCTCTGAGTGCAGGACTGACATTCCACAGATTCTAGCAGCTGTTGAACTGAAGACCAACTATTTACTCTCGTCCGCTCATTCTCTGCGTTGTGTATTTATCTTCCAAATATTCTTATATTCTGTTTTATTAACTCTTCCTGCAGGTGGTTGGCTGGAAGTTAACAGAGGAGACTGGACGGCCATTTTGGATTGCCAGACCGGTGCAGTCAAGGGCCCAGGGGAGAACGTCACTGAGCAGGCCAGGTCCAGTAGCGACATAGTCGAGGTCTGTGGATGGGACAGCGTCCTCAACTCTGGGCCTGGGATCAACACTGTTAACCAGAAACAAACAGCCGAACACAAAACCACAACTGAACTTAGTCTCCATGACAACAGACTGGCTGAGACCACAGCGAGGCGTAGATTTGGTCTGCGGGGACGGGGAGGTGTCCGTATGCGGTTGGAGAGAACAGACACAGACTCGGCTAGCGATGCTCCGTCCTGCTCCTATAGTTGTGATTCAGAGAGACTGATGGAGCCTCAGGTTAACCCCCTAACAGATGCTGCCTTCAGCCTGCCTTCTATAGGATCCATCAACTGGAACATGAACGCTGTGACAACACAGACACTCCCTGGCCTTCATCCTCCTCACACTCTCCTTAAGTTAAACCAGACCTCAGACAATGCTTCAACACTAAATGGCTACACAAGCCCATTGACAAATGACAGTAGTAGAGACGGAATCGGTAAAGAAAAGCGCTTCCCGTGTTCGTTCTGTGGGAAAGCTTTCAGTTTCCCCAAACAGGTGGAGATCCACCAGAGGATACACACAGGGGAGAAACCGTTCGGCTGCCACCTGTGCCGGGCCCGTTTCTCCAGATCGACCCACCTGAAGAGGCATCAGAGGGTCCACACAGGGGAGAAACCCTACAGCTGCCCCCAGTGTGAGAAAAGGTTCTCCCACCAGCACAATATGAAAGTGCACCTGAAGGTCCACACGGGAGAGGCCGCTCGCCTGTACGCACTGCGGGAAGAGGTTCTCAGAGAGGAGACACGTCAGGATACACCAGCAGAAAATGCACACGACCCATGTCTAGAGTATAGGGACATGTAATGTAGTGCAAGCATTTACAAGCATTTCGCTACACCCGCAATAACATTGCTAAACACGTGTATGTGACCAATATAATTTGATTTGATGATTTAGTACTAGTTCGTTTGGGATGTAGTAGGGAACTCGAGGAGGTAAACTGAGGAAATGAGTGTGATGAGGCAGAGTAGATGATATGGTGTCTGTAAAAGTGCTTCGCTGATGTAAAGTGACAACCTTGTCCTGTTTGTGTGCAATGTAATGTTTTATCCTTTTCCAAAGTATTCTAAAATGTATTTTATCAAAGCGAGGGTACTAGATGTACGGTAAAGTGTTACCATAGTGAGAAAAGTTATTCTACTTGTTTTCTTTTTACTTGTCACATGTAACATTTTGTGCAATAAAAGTACTGAACTTCACGTTATGAGTGTAGGACTATTTGTTTTAAATTAAATACAAAATTGACTCTGTGCTGACTTACTTGCTTATTTTTGTATCATTGTAGGGACTGAGTTTCAGTTCTCTGTCGAACCAAAACATATTTAATTCACATATGGACACGAAAGTTACCTAGCCTACAACACAGCACACAATCCCAACAACACCCAAAACAATGTCTAGAGGTCAAGGAGGGAGCTCAAAGACTAACCACCTGAGGGTGGTGTTTCCTGCTTCTCCCTCCTCTGGTGTCATTGGGTCACAACGTGGGAGGTCGAGCATTAGGAAGGCCGACAAGCTGTACGCCTACCCCATGTTTGGTAAGCACTTTACTGATGTGTACTGTGAATATGCACCAGACTGTTCACACCAAGGAGAGGTCCTTCAAGTGCAAACTATGTTACAAGAGCTTCTCCTTCTTGTGTAGCCTTCTCAGACATAGGAGTGTCCACAATGGGGATAAATCGTAGCAGTGTGGCTTGAGATGTACATGTGAAGGGTCTTTGGGTAAGAAGGTAATTACTCACATACCCCTTATTAACACTTTGTTAGCTTGTCATTTGAAACGGGCCTAAACAAATACCTGTTTTTACAGAGACAGTAAACCTATGCTAGAACAAAGACTGTTGAATATTTACCTTACTAAGGTGATGTAGATGGAATAAAGTCATTAATTCTATTATTTGCTTGCTAAGATACTGTTCAACAACAAAAAAAGTCTGCTCTCAGCTTGAAAGATACTGATCATAGTAGATATGGGGCTCTATTTTAACAAACCTAATGGTAAATCTTAGCGAGGCTGGGGTGGTAGTGCTATAGGTTCAGGGGTGTGTCAAATATTTATTTTATTTCACAGTTGGAATTATGGGCACAGTAGCTGGTGTGAAAAGGCTGGGTTTTGATGAATAAACAAGATGTAGGTGTTGAGGCTTGACCCCAGTTGTCACTAGTTACATTAGCCACAACCACAACAAAATTGGCTATATTGTAAAAATGAATGAAAACAGAAATGTGCTTTTTGGTCTTAATTTAAAGGTGCAATATGCAGAAATCGCTTTGCCATTTCCTGGTTGTGAAAATTGTAATAGTTTGCCTAATTTCAGTTTACACTGCTTGTTTTGGCACATAGAGAATCATTGTACCATTTAAACTGCTGTGAAATATATTTTCAATAACCCAAAATATTGTATTTTCAGCTGGTGTATGAAACCGAAAGTAAGACACAAAAATGAAACTTAAGAATGGGAAGTATAGAAACAGCGCACATAGAACAGATCTACAGATTCTTAGACTTGCTTTCGATGTGAATGACATATATATAACTCACATTTCTATGTGAATTTGGTGGGGTAGCACAAAAAGCTACATATTGCAGCTTTAAGGTTAGGCAAAAGGTTAGCAGTGTGATTAAGATTAGAGTTAGGTTTAAAATCAGATTTTAAGAAGACAAATTGTAGAAATAGAGAGGGGTTTATGACTTTGGATCTGTGGTAAGTAGTGACGACCCTTCACTGGCCAATCAGAACGTACTCCATGGCTAAATATGTGGTTGCTTCAAGTTGTGTTTTTATGGTCTTTTATGTATTGCATTCTCATCAACTCCAATTCTAACGTTAGACCGTTATAGCCTAGTTTGTTAAATAGCCTACAGAAACAAAAATAATTCAATGTAGGCCTATGCCATATTTGCTAAATATGTTTAACATGTTTGCAGTCCACATTGTTCTGAGTAATTGCATGGTTTCGATATGGAAATATATTTAAGCAATAAGGCCCGAGGGGGTGTGGTATATGGCCAATATACCATGGCTAAGGGCTGTTCTTATGCGTGATGCAATGCGGAGTGCCTGGATACAGTCCTTAGCCGTGGTATATTGGCCATATATCACAAACCCCCGAGGTGCCTTATTGCTATTATAAACTGTTTATCCAACGGAATTAGAACAGTAAAAATAAGTGTTTTGCCATACCCGTGGTATATGGTCTGATATACCACGGCTGTCAGCCAATCAGCATTCAGGACTCGAACCACCCAGTTAATAATGTTAAACATAGCATTCACACTGAAATGCATTAATTATGTCTGAGCCATGGATATGCCAAATGTTGTCAATAAGAAAGTTTAAATTCGCTAGGCTATTGATAAGACCTAAAAAGACGATGAATAATTAATACAATTATAATAAAATGAAACAACAACTTGTTTTAAGTAGGCTATCTCTAAATGGTTACAGACACCAGAATTTCTCACCAGAATAAGACCCTCAATATTTATTGGAAAGGAGCATGATGCTCATTCCCTTGCACATTCACCACTCTGTGAAGTTCATTTATTTAATCTGTAGACTAACAAACATTGGTGTAAAGTACTTAAGTAAAAAATACTTTAAAGTACTACTTAAGTAGTTTTGGAGGGTAGCTGTACTTTACTTTACTATTGATATTTTTGACTACTTTACTTCACTACATTCCTTAAGAAAATAGTGTACTTTTTACTCCATACATTTTCCCTGACACCCAAAAGTACTCATTCCATTTTGAATGCTTAGCAGGACAGGGAAATGGTCCAATTCACGCACGTATCAAGAGAACATCCCTGGTCATGCCCACTGCCTCTGATCTGGTGGACTCACTAAACACGCATGCTTCATTTGTAAATTATGTCTGATTGTTGGAGTGTGGCCCTTGCTATTTGTAAATTTAAAAAACAAGAAAATGGTGCTGTCTGGTTTTCTTAATATAAGGAATTTGAAATCATTTGTACTTCATTTTTCAATTCTTAAGTATATTTTAGCAATTACATTTTCATACTTAAGTGTATTTAAAACCAAATACCTGTATCATTGTACTCAAGTAGTATTTTACTGGGTGACTTTCACTTATAATTGAATCATTTTCTATTAAGGTATCTATACTTTTACTCAAGTATGACAATTGGGCACTTTTTCCACCACTGCTAATACACTACATGCCTTCCCGAGTCGTAGTGACAACACAACAACACAACATATCATCGATGACTCCAAGTTTACTTCGATATGATAGTTATTATATCAATATTTGCGCATAAAGGTGTTTCCACCGCCATTTCTCACATAATTTATTTAACTGACACAAAAAGATCCCACCATGTTGAAGGAATAAATTGTCTGTCGGCATTAATAAAATTGTATCGGCATTTTATGTTTCCATCAGCCCGTAGTTTATTTTTTCATGCGTCAGGTAATTAATCTGCATGAAATGGTTGGATGGAAACGTGGTTACTGACTAATTTCTCAGAAGAGGGGGAAAAAAACATCAGCAAATTCAGTAATACATTACATAGGATGAAGAAACAATACTCCATGCCACAACTGGGGCGGCAGCGTAGCCTAGTGGTTAGAGCGTTGGACTAGTAACCGAAAGGTTGCAAGATCAAATCCCCGAGCTGACAAGGTACGAATTTGTCATTCTGCCCCTAAACAAGGCACTGTTCCTAAGCTGTCATTGAAAATAAGAATTTGTTCTTAACTGACTTGCCTGGTAAAATAAATAAAACTCCATACTACTTGTAAGACATAGAGAACTGATAATGTATACCTACCTGGTTTCAGAGCATTTTGTATTATTCTGTAAGTAAATCCGAGACACCCCATTTAGTATGATGTGTTACTTTTGGTATGGTTACAGTAACCAGATGGTTACTTAAGGCAATGGGTGGGCATATAACCAGAACGTCTAGCAACCCAAAGGTTGTGAATTCAAATATTATCACAGACAATTTTAGCTAATTAGCAACTTTTCAACTACTTATTCTTTTTTAGCTACTTTGCAACTACTTAGCATGTTAGCTAACCCTTTCCCTAACCCAAATAAAGAATAAAGAAAAACCCTTGAATGAGTAGGTATTCTAAAACGTTTGACCGGTAGTGTACGTTTTTGCAAATTCATAACATGTCATTCATAACATATCACAAGAAATGGGTGATAGAAATCCACACATGAATACATACCATAAGAAACGTAACATTTCATACTATTTGGAGTGTCTCGGATTTACGTACAGTGCGAGTAGGCTAGTGAGTCTACATGACGATATTATTATGGATAAGAGCCAGAATATTTGTATTTGTTATTCAAATTTACTGTATCACTGTGCACTTTCACCACCCTGTGAAGTTCAGTATAATTTATTTAATCTGTAGTTTAATAAACTGCATGGTTTCCCGAGACGTAGTGGGAGGACCACACACCATATCATCGCGTGACTCCGAATTTACTTTGTTATGATAGTTATTATATTAATATTTGTGCATAAAGTTGTTTCTGCCGCATTTCCTGGTATAATTCATTTTAATGACACAAAAAGATCCCACCATGTTAAACGAACAAATGATCTGTCGGCAATTGGCCGACTCTCTTCTCTGTATACATCAATGATGTTGCTCTTGCTGCTGGTGATTCTCTTATCCACCTCTACGCAGACGACACCATTCTGAATACTTCTGGCCCCTCTTTGGACACTGTGTTAACTAACCTCCAGACGAGCTTCAATGCCATACAACTCTCCTTCCGTGGCCTCCAACTGCTCTTAAATGCAAGTAAAACTAAATGCATGCTATTCAATCGATCACTGCCCGCACCTGCTCGCCCGTCCAGCATCACTACTCTGGACGGCTCTGACTTAGAATACGTGGACAACTACAAATACCTAGGTGTCTGGTTAGACTGTAAGCTCTCCTTCCAGACTCACATTAAGCATTTCCAATCCAAAATTAAATCTAGAATCGGCTTCCTATATCGCAACAAAGCATCCTTCACTCATGCTGCCAAACATACCCTCGTAAAACTCACCATCCTACCGATCCTCGACTTCGGTGATGTCATCTATAAAATAGCCTCCAACACTCTACTCAAAAAACTGGATGCAGTCTATCACAGTGCCATCCGTTTTGTCACCAAAGCCCCATATACTACCCACCATTGCGACCTGTATGCTCTCGTTGGCTGGCCCTCGCTTCATACTCGTCGCCAAACCCACTGGCTCCAGGTCATCTACAAGACCCTGCTAGGTAAAGTCCCCCCTTATCTCAGCTCACTGGTCACCATAGCAGCACCCACCTGTAGCACGCGCTCCAGCAGGTATATCTCACTGGTCACCCCCAAAGCCAATTCCTCCTTTGGTCGTCTTTCCTTCCAGTTCTCTGCTGCCAATGACTGGAACAAACTGCAAAAATCTCTGAAGCTGGAGACTCATATCTCCCTCACTAGCTTTAAGCACCAGGTGTCAGAGCAGCTCACAGATCACTGCACCTGTACATAGCCCATCTGTAAACAGCCCATCTATCTACCTACCTCATCCCCATACTGTATTTATGTATTTATCTTGCTCCTTTGCACCCAAGTATCTCTACTTGCACATTCATCTTCTGCACATCTACCATTCCAGTGTTTAATTGCTATATTGTAATTACTTCGCCACCATAGCCTATTTATTGCCTTAACTTACCTCATTTGCACTCACTGTATATAGACTTTTTGTTTTCTTTTGTTCTACTGTATTATTGACTGTATGTTTTGTTTATTCCATGTGAAACTCTGTGTTGTTGTATGTGTCGAATTGCTATGCTTTATCTTGGCCAGGTCGCAGTTGCAAATGAGAACTTGTTCTCAACTAGCCTTCCTGGTTAAATAAAGGTGAAATAAATAAATAAATACAAAATTATAAAATTGTACCGAAACTTCCTGTTTCCATCACAGCTGTTGTGATTTTTTTTATATGGTATAATTTTACTCGAATACAACTGTGGATGGAAACGTGGTTAGAGTTAGAAAAAAAGTTGGGTTCAAATCGGATGTTAGGTACTATGTTTATTGAATATTATATGAGTCCTATAAATTAAAATGGCCAATTTGGGTGCCATCAATTGCTTTAATTTCAAATTATATTTCATCAAAATAATGTTGCAGGAATGGTAATCTTGTTTCTAACTACAGAAACGATTTCAGGACAGCCTAAAATGGCTTGCTGAAATGACATGGAACGACCCATGAGATAATATCAGTCAGTTAATATTACCTTTATGAATTGTGAAGTCTTTATGTGCGTGCGTTGATTACATAAATGTTTTAACATCTCAAATGCTTCAAAATTCACAAAAAGTTACGTTGGCTGATGAAGAACATCTCATAGAAGACGTATAAGATCTCCTAAAACCTGTGTTTACCACAGACGACCTGATTTTTTTCTCGTTTATCCAAAACTCTTACAATTTCACCTTGGGCTTTGACCAACATGGCTGAGTGTGTGCTTGCAGAAAGACGCCATTATGTAATAACCAGTACAGTACTTCAGAGAACAGCGAGGATTACGTATCACTTTAACCACACCCTTTCAGCTATTACGCCAACCAATAAGATCCTTTCTCTTTAGTGTAAACGGAAAAGAACAGTAACCAAGAATATTTTCCACGTTAGCATTTTTATTGGTGTTATTTAGACCTGTTTTAACACCTTGGAACTCAAAATATGATTAATACTTTCCCCAGGTAATGTTTGATTCGCGTTGGAAATAGGACTTGGTTGATAGATGTTATCTAGGTAACGCTACCTAGCTATCTGCTAACGTTAGCTAACAATGGCTAACTGTATGGTTTTTCACACTCAATTAGCCTCCATCATGGAGGTGCTAGCGAATTCAGCCGTTGCAGAGATATGTAAACTCGTAGACGACGACTATGCAGTGTTTCGTTTGGAAATAACTCAAAGCCAGAAAGAAAACAGGGCATTGCGGAGA